>NW_003852406.1:12179275-12214589 GCF_000181295.1 Otolemur garnettii
AACTTCTTTCTGGGCTCAGCTCCCCGTCTTTGACTTCATAGATTCTGATTCCAACCAGTTTTTCTTCCTTTGTTCAGGAGCCTCTGACCAGGGTTGCTACCAGTCGGCCATCTTCCCAGAATCCTCTCTCCTATGTTTAATTCTTTGAGGAACCGTCATACTATTTCCTGCAGCAGTTGTACCATTTTATATTCCCATTGACAGTGTACCAAGGTTCCAATTTCTTCACATCCTCACCAACACTGACTTTTGTTTTGTTTTTTGGATAGTCACCATCCTAATGGGTATAAAATGGCCAAAGGGAATTTTGATAGAGAGCAGCATGAAATGAATTGGAACTGGCCCAGAACTGAAAAGATTCTCAGAGATCTGTTTCTGGCTGCCTTGAGATCTCTGCTTCTTTCCACAGCATTGCTTAATTTTTCAGTTGTACTGGCTGCCTTTCTCTGCTCACTGGAACTTTCTGTCCCCTCATCACTTTGGCTCGCATGTGATCTGCTGTAAACTACTGTGGTCCACTCTGTATACTGTGACTTTTTGAACATCTTAGCAGCTTTAATACTCACGGATTACTCATTTCAGGAGACTTAGTTTTCTAGTATTGAATCAATGACAGAGAACTGTAGGCAGAATGGGGACCAAAGACCCCGTTCTCGGCAGGGAAGGGCACCCCCAGAAAAGGGAAAATTATAAAGTAAGCAGAGGGAGTCAGAACAAAGAAAAGTCAGCTAGTTTACCTTTAGGCCAGCCATTGCTAAATTTCTTATCTGAGCAAGTTTCTGGCCTTTCCTGAAACTCTGCCCTATTGGGGATACGGCTTACCCCTGCTAAGTCTGTGAACACTCTGAGAGAACACAATGGCCATTGAAGAGGCTGTGGTAAGACCTAGAAGAGATACATCATGTAGGTCATTTCCTGCCATTTAAACAGACAAAGCAGATACCTGTGTGGAGATTTGCATTTGGCTTGGGCAGAGATGAAGGGAACAGCTCGAACCCTGAGATATGGGCAGGAGGGCTTACATCCCTTATCGCAGAGGAAAATCCTCTGTGGTGGTGATGAGAGGAAAATGCCTCTCCCACTGACTCCTCAGAGGAGATCAACACCAATGGCGTTTTACTCCACAGTGAACTAGTAGAGTTTATACCTCCCTAGGAATCTGTGCGTGTGACTCCAGACAGGAGGCTTCCCCCACACAAGCCTCAAGTTTCAGATTTCTCACAACTGCTCGAATCCTTAAAGTTAATAATAATAACACTAGGAGCTGATATGCTCACTCAGAGAAACTGCTGGTGTCTTTGTTCCCTCCCTCAGCTTACCAGCTGGGCAAAGATTTGAATAAAAGCTGAGTGGAACTTGCCAGAGCCCCATAACGGGTGGTGATCCTCTGAGCTCCCACCTTTGAAAATTCTGTTCTGTGTCTCGTGTCTCTTTCTTTCTGGTCATTCCTAGCTTTATATTTCTTCAGTCGGTCATGCCAGTTCCACAGGTCTTAGTGGACCCTGCCCACAGGGTGGGACCCCGAAAGAGAAGTCTGCATGCAAGCATACATATGTGGGCACATGTGAAATGACCAATGGTTGGCCTGCACTGAAAGATGTCCTGCATTGGATTTGCCATTATCCATCCATTCATCAATCAGCTCATATTTACTATTGATCCACTCATCAATCAGCACATGTTTACTAGGTGTTGGGCTAGGCATGGTTAGCTGGTACTTAATATTTGTTAAACACTTACAATATGTCAGGCACCAGTCTAAGAGACCCTTCTACTGTGGGGTACCAGAAAACGATAATAGAATTCTTAAGAATCTTGCAATCTAGTTAGAGATGAAACACAGCACACCAATAGGAAAGAGGCTGTAAGTACTTTCCCGGCCAACTTCCCAGAGCGGTATAGACGGTAAGTGCTGTGCATTCTGAGAGACTGGTGTAGTATAGAAATTATCTGAGAATCTACATGGAGGGTTCTATACGGAAGATTCCATCTGGGATTTTAAGGTGTCAGAGAGGTAGAAAGGCCAGAGAAAGCAATAGATTATTTAATACGTACTTATTGCTTGCTTTTTGTGGTAGGAGTTAGAGGCATAAGAATGAATGAGACAAGCCCTTTAAGGAGTTTACCTCTAGAGAGGCACAGACAAGTACGTAGTGAGTAGCAATATGTGTCAAGGTGGAAAATGGCAAGCTATGTTTCCAGAAAAATCTTGCCTTTGTTATCACTGTCACAAAAGTCTGGGTAAGAGAAGGAAAGAAGCCCTTGCAGGTTACTCTGGTATTAAGAAATGTTCTTGCCAGGCGTGGTGGCTCATGCTTATAATCCCAGCACTCTAGGAGGCCAACGTGGGTGGATTGCTTGAGCTCAGGAGTTCCAGACCAGCCTGAGCAAGAGTGAGACCCTGTCTGTAATAACAGCCGGGCATTGTGGCAGGTGACTGTAGTCTCGGCTACTTGGGATGCTGGGGCAAGAGGATGGCTTGAGCCCAAAAGTTTGAGGTTGCTGTGAGCTATGACACCATGGCACTCTACCAGGGGGTGACAAAGTGATACTCTGTCTCAAAAAAAAAAAAAAACAAAAATGTGTTCAAATGGAATAGAGAAGGGGCAGGTTGCTCTGAGATTGGTCTACAGTACTCAGTGCTCTTCCAAAGCTCATGCAACGCTGCTACTTTCTAGAGGGCACTGGCTGGGGGTAGATGTTCATGTATCTCCCCTAGGCAGACAACAACACTGTTGGGAGAAAGGGGCAGAGAAAGAAAATGGAACGGACACAGGTGCCAATCCACCTTGCTATAATCTTTCATGGAACAAAACTTCATTTTCTGCTTTGCTTAATAGTCGCTGATCAAATAGAGAGACCCTACAGTGAAGGGATGATAACATACTTTTACCACACAGATATGGTTTTTTGTCTGTTTTTAATTTATTTGTTTTTCCTCTTTAAACTGTGAACTGTTGGTTTATTATAGAGCTGCTTGCTCTATAGTCTGATGCTGAACAAGCACTCTCAGTTCCAATAACCCAAGTTTCAATGACTCCAGAGGGCATAGTAAACAACAACAGCAGTGAAAACAACCACCTTAACAACCACCTTAACTAATGTCACATGACATCACCCACCAGTCCTCTTCAAGGAAGGCGTGAGGTTGCATCATATTTGATACCTTCTTGCTCTCAACCCCGATCTCTGAGCATTTAGAATATAAATTTCTGGCTTGTTAAAAGGAGAGCCACTAGTTCAGCAGCAAAACAGGTCCTTCTTTGGTACAAAGTCTAGACTTTTTTCTGGCAGGCTCCAGGGAGATAGTTCCCAGGGGGATTCATGTTAGCGCAGCTTTAGGAGAAAGGAATCTGAATTCGATCCTATATAAGCTTGGGGAATGGGAAGGGCGGTGAGGCAGAGGCCCCTGTTTATTTCACTCCCTTTCTATAGTGATGAGGTCCTTATTCCTGCCTTCCCCTCAAGCCCCATAAATCCCTCGAAGGGGGTGGTGAGATCAAATTATACATTTAAATTATTTTCGAAGATATCAAGCAATTCCACCTTCCTTAATATGGCAACCTCCCAAAGGAGTGATAAATCTCTAAACCTAAGAGTTTCCCCCTGACACGTCTTAGCTATGAAAGACTGATTATGTATTTAAGCTTTGGGGATGTGTAAAGCTTTGTTAGGCAAATCAGTGACCAACCCATCTCTCCTGGTCCCAAATCTACAGCTTTTCTTCATACACGCTGAATTTTCTAGTCCGCTAAGAAAAGACTTCTTAACACCAACATCATCAGTCCTTTGCTTAGCATCCAGGGAGCGAGGGACTTGGTTGAGCTCATGGCAGACATTTCACTTCAACAAGCCTTACCCACGATAATGGAAATCCGGAGGCCCGGAAACAATGTACATAGCTTCCCTGACTAATTTTATTATGCGGACACACTTAATGGCTCCTGTTACAATCGCATCGGGGTGGGAAACAGTACTGGATTGTGACAATCACACTAAATCGACAAGGATTATCAGTCATTAAAAAGGGACCAAATTAGCATCGAGCAGTAATATTTTATACTTATCAAATCTTCTGCTGGTCAAGGTCCATTACTGTACGACACCATAAAGGCAGAAGCCGTCAGCTCATTCTCCAGAACATTTAAATCCCCATTGTATTTGTGTAAGATATAATTTCTGGTAGCAATAAAGCCTAATAAAGGTTACACCCCGATGAAGAAGGTGTTAATAAATTGACCCATGACATTTAAATGGATAATTATATTTGAGATAAAGGAAGAATCTTCCGTTTCAGTAAAGAAGTGTTTGAAGTTGTGCCCAACCCAAGTTACCCATCCACTACAGGATGGTTTTACGTAGCTCCACAGTGACATAAAATATTAATATTGCTGGTTACCATTGTAGCAGATTAATTATTCATCAGGCCTTCCCAACAACTCCTGTCTATCAGAATCAGTGAGACTGAATTTAAAACGTTTCCACCTATTAAGGAATGGTACAGAAGTGAACGACTATCTGGATCTGTAAGCATGGGTTGGAAATGCTGGAATTTATCTTCCCACAACCCCCACCTCTGCTGCAGTGTGTCAGCCTGTCACCAGACTTTATCTTCACATGGCAGAGCACTGTGAAATAGAATCAGGGCGTGATTAGGCCGGGATTGAAAGAGTTGTTACTGAATGTGATGTGTTAGATCCAACTGGAACAGTTTAACACATGTTACATACTGATGCGTCTCAGTTCTCATTACACAACCGGTGCCACAGACAGCTAACAAAACCTGTCGGGAAGAAAAAACAAAACAGAAAAGCTGCAGGGGTTGTGAACATGGCTACCCTGAGTCACTCTGGTAAGGATTCTCCCCTGTATTCTTTGAACTGCATTCAGTTCAGAAAAGAAGACTCAAGTATATCACAACTAATATAGTTACTAACTGGTCTCATTCCTTGATATTTAGTTCATTCAACAAACGCTTATGTACTCATGTAACTACTCTTTTGAGACAATGTTGGTTATGTTATATTTTTCTCATATAAATCATCTCATATAAAACGTCTTAAATTCCAAGAGATCCCAAGAACTGGCCCTCAAGACCATCATTTCTTTTAAAGCAGTGACTGGCTAGTATTATTTTTTATATGCCAGGGAGTGAACCCAAATCGTCAGTGGGTAAAGAGATATAATTTGTGTTTGGAGCCTTTCCATCAATATGGTGAACTAGAAACCCTGAACAAATCTCCCTGGATAAATTATGAAGAACTCGTTTAGAAATGCGTTGTTGAGCCAAAAATAAAGTAAGGAATCTTCAGATGCCAAAAAATAGATTAGAAGTGGAAGCCCAGTGAGGCGAGCTTCTTCATGCTAGGGAACTTCTGATGAATTCTGGAGACTTGGAACTTCCATTTTGACTACTGTGTAGAAAAAGAGGAAGAGAGGATAAAATTTATAGCCCATCCAGATGGAGATCTGATAAGAGGCCCCCACATAAATCTGGCATCCTAAAAAGTTATATCATTGGAGAAACAGTGAACTGGAAATAAACATACCTACAGAAGGGGACAAAAAGAAAATTACCTTTCCTGACCTCAGGAATGGGAAGAAGGTAGACAAAATCTTTCATAACTACAAGTCAACCCACATACAGATTTTCAATTCAAATACCACTTTCAGAATAGTCTGAAAAAAGCTCAAGCTGAAATTAGGCACATCTGTCAAAATTCATTGAATTGAACATATATTATGTATGAATTATGATTTCATAAATTTGATTTAAAACATTATTTTGAGATGTATCTTAAAAATAATGATAATAATAATAACATCACCACAAAATTGAGGAATAAAGGAGGAAGAGTTAAATAAACCATTAGAGAAAAAAATTACATAAGGTAACTGGATGAAGAAAATGTTAAACCCTATGTAGACGAACATACCTTAAACCATGGCTCTCAAACTTCCCATGAAATCTGAGCTCACCGTAAAGCAGTAATAATAATTTGCAAAGAAACAAATATTGTGGACCATAGCTAAGAGAAATAACAATCAGGAGAATGTTGACATTTCAGACCTCAAATGAAAAGAATTATATTTGACATGTTTAATATTAATAAGTCACATAGACTCTTAAAAACGATAAGGTACATTTGAAAAAGAACCACATACAATTTCTAAAAATAAAATGTCAAATAATTTAAATACAAGCTCAATGGGTAAGTTAGACGCAGCTAAAGAGAAAACTAGCGAAATGATAGAATTGAATAAATCATTCACAGGGCAGCACAGAAGAGCAAAATAATAGTTAAAATTATTAAAAATATTAAAGACAGGGGTACTGCCTGTGGCTCAAAGGAGTAGAGTGCTGGTCCCATATGCTGGAGGTGGTGGGTTCAAACCCAGCCCTGGCCAAAAACTGCCACACACACAAAAAAAAAAATTAAAGAGAAAGTAAGTGACATGGAATAAGGGGTAAAAATGTTTCACCTATGCCTAGTCAGGGTTATAGAAAGGCAAATGGAAGGGAAAGTACAAGGGATTCAAGAGATAATGGTGGAAATTTTTTCAGAAATAACAAAAAGCAGGTGCAGAGCCTATAGCTCAGCAGCTAAGGCACCAGCCACATACACCAGAGCTGGCGGATTCAAATCCAGCTTGAGCCTGCCAAACGACAGTGACAACTACAAGCCAAAAATAGCTGGGGTTGTAGCAGGTGCCTGTTGTCCCAGCTACTTTGGAGGCTGAGGCAAGAGAATTGCTTAAGCCCAAGAGTTTGAGGTTGCTGTGAGCTATGATGCCATGGCACTCCACCCAGGGCAACAGCTTGAGACTCTGTCTCAAAACAAAAAACAAAAACCACAAACCTTCACATTCTAAGAGTCTAAGGAATCTTAAACAGGTTAAACAAGAGGAAATTCATTTGTGGATAACAAAATAAAATTGCAAAACACTAAAGACAAAGAGATGATATTAAAACAAGCTGTGAAAAATATCTTCAAAAGAATAACACTTAGATAGACAACTGGTTTTTCAACAGCCATAATGCAATCCAGAAGACAATGGTCTGAGAGGAAAAAATACTTAAAAATAGAAATGTATACCCAATAAAATTGTCTTCCAGAAGCAGAATAAAGATATGCCAGCAAAAAACTAGAGAGTTTTCCACCAAAAGATCACCATGACAGGAAATTCTAAATTACATCCTTCAGGTAGAGGAAAAAATAATCTCAAATGAAAGTTTGATTTTCAAGGAGAAAAGATGAGCACAGAAATTGATAAATTTGTCTCATGAACTTTATGGTCATATTAGGTATAGGTAAAACTAAATGAAAATTTAATACATAAAATAATAAAAGTATCTAAATTGTGGAATTGATAAAAGATAAGAGATAATTAAAATATAGGAAGAAATGAAGAAATAGGAAATAAATTAGAGTAGAAGTGATCAAAATTAGAATATTCTAACTTTGTTTTATTGCTTTTGAGAAAGGTAAAAATACTACATATGTAAAAATTTAATTATTTATGTTAAAATGTTGAGGGTAATCATGAAAAGTATATAAACAGAATATAAAACTTCCAGTTCAGGAGCCAGGAAAAAGAAAAAGATGAAAAGAAAAATATGAGCGGGTAGCGCTGTGGTTCAAAGGAGTAGGGCACCAGCCCCATAGGCCAGAGGTGGTGGGTTCAAACCCAGCCCCAGCCAAAAACTGCAAAAAGGCAAGAAAGAAGAAAAAAGAGGAACAGAATTGGAAGAAAAAAAATGCAAAGCTCAAAATAAAAGAGCATAAATAAATTCAAACATGTTACTAATCTCAATAAATACACAAGAATAAATTATCCAATTAAATATAATAATAAGGATTTTTGGAGTAAATTCAAAATATGACAGTTATATATAACTGTAACAATTCTTAATGACTCTGTACTTAATAACATGGCTTGAAGACATATAAAGCAAAAAGTTACAGACTTACAAAGAGAAACTGAAAAAAAATTCAACTTTACTTTTTCAGTTAGTCATAAGGCCAATCAGTGAGGGTACAGTTGATCTTCTAAACATAATTAATAAACTTTATAAAACATTGCATTCAACAGTTTGAAAATACACATTCTTTTTGTTTTAATTTCTTATTGCTGTCATAAGAAATTACCATCAATTTAGCAGCTCAAAAAACCGCATAAATTTATTGTTTTGTAGTCTTTTAGGTCAGCAGTCCATACAGGTCTCATCAGGCTGACGTTGTACAAAATTATACTTACACACGATCAAGTGTCAACAAAACTTACATTCCTTGAGCAAAATGCAACTGCACTAAAAAAACTCCAGAAATCCCCCACAATTTGGAAGTTAAGAAACTTACTTCCAATTACTCTTGGGCCAAATAAGAAGTCAATTAGATAATATGTAAAATGGAATAGCAAAAGTAATCCATACCAAAACTGATGAAGTGCAGCTAAAGCACTACTTAGAGGGAAACTGATAGTTTGAAATGGTTAGAGGAAGGTTAAAAATTATCTCAAACTGTCATCTCTCCCAAGATGTTGGGAAACAAAGTGCAGAATAAACACCAATTAAATGAGAAAAAAAGATTGAAGATGCTAGCAAAAAGTAATAAACTAGAAAATAAATAGACAATGGAGAGGATCAACATAGTCAAAGATTGGTTCTTTGAAAATAGTAACACTGAGACACCTTTAGCAATACTGATCAAGAAAATGGAGACATGTACAGGCGTAGCAGAAACATAAAATATCATAAACAACCTGATGATCAAATACAGGCCAATACATTCTTGAAGATGTACAAAATGTACACACTTCCAGAAAATTAAACTTACCAAAACAAGAAAAACTCCAAAAAGTATCTTAAACAGTTCTATAAACATTCAAAGAACTTGGTAGATAGCTAAGGTCCATCTAGAAGAAACACCAGGTCCAGATGGTTTTTCAGAGAAGTTAAATATTTAAGGTCTAAATCAGTATACTTTTACAAAAATAGAAGAGAGATGGAAAGAGTATTTATGTATAAATACCATGCCTTTGTGTCTATGTGGAGCTTAACAAGCTTGTTCTAAAATTTCTATGAAAGACAAAGGGCCAGGAATAACCAAGCCACTCCTGAACAAGAAGAAAACAGTGGAATACTCGGCTTACCAGGTGTTTAGGCAAATTATAAACCTCTAGTATTTAGGTGAATGAAATTGGCACCTGAATAGACACACACACCAATGGGATGGAGTAGAGAGCTGGGCAATAGATCCACCCAGACCCAGAAACATGGTTTCTGATAGAGCTGGCAGTGGGGATAATTGGGGAAAAGAGGAAATAGCCCACAAAAAACATCCTGCCTGAGATGAGTGATTATCCATATGGGCCAAAAAATAATTTGATTCATTTGATCAATTTTAAATTGATTTAAATAATTTTTGTAGTTTCCTTACATCCACAAAATAAATCATAGGTGGATTCAAGACTTAAAAATAAAAGGCAAAACTGCAATTATTTTAAAAAACAACATAGGATTTATCTTTCTATATTACAGAAAGGAAAAAATTCTTATATGAAACTAAAAATATGTATTCCATAGCAGAAAAATAGTTAATATATAACAGTCCAATATCTATTTGAATCTCTTAGAACTAAGAATGTTTATCAAATATCACTGTAAGAAAGTAAATGTAATTTACAAAGGATTAGCATCCCAACTCTTTAGTAAACACATTCCTACAAAGTTGAATCAATTCTTTTTTTTTTTTTTTGAGACAGTTTGACTTTGTCACCCTCAGTAGAGTACATAGTGTCACAGCTCACAGCAACCTCAAATTATTGGGCTTAAGAGATTCTCTTGCCTCAGCTTCCCAAGTAGCTAGGATTACAGGCACCTGCCATAATGCCTGGCTATTTTTTGTTACAGTTTTTAATTGTGGTTTAGCTGGCCCAGGCGGGGTTCTAACCCGCCAGCCTTGGTGTATGTGGTCGGCACCCTAACCACTGTGCTACAGGTGCCAAGCCAATTCTCTCATTTTCATAGTTCCATAGGTCCTAGTATAAACCAAGAGCTGACTTTGAGAAATAAAAACAGTGAATGGTAGTATTCTTATGACCAAAGCAATATATTTCTTGCTCCATTTCAGGGCTTTTTTTTTTTTTTTTTTGTAGAGACAGAGTCTCACTTTTTCACCCTTGGTAGAGTGCAGCGGAGTCGCTCCAGCAACCTCCAACTCCTGGGCTTAGGCGATTCTTCTGCCTCACCCCCCAAACGAGCTGGGACTACAGGCGCCCGCCACAATGCCCGGCTATTTTTTGTTGCAGTTTGGCCAGGGCTGGGTTTGAACCCACCACCCTCGGTATATGGGGCCAGTGCCCTACGCACTGAGCCACAGGTGCCTCCCTCTTGCTCCTTTTCTGAAATGACATTTCTCTTTCCTATCTTCTACTGCACCCAAAGACATGGAGCCTTCGCCTGGTCCCTATAAGACCTGCACAGTCCATGTGTAAGAGTGTTTTAAAATCAGCCTTAAGATATAAGCTTAAATGAGGTTATATAAGCTTAAAGGTTGGCTACAACAAAACATTTGCTGACTTTTGGCCTTAATCCTTTTGTATTGGATTCTCTGGTTTGAAAAAAAAATGTTCTCAGTTTCTAACTATGGCTAGAGGAAATCCAACAAACACAAGTACCATTGCTAATTTACCATATCAGGGTTATAATGTCTTGATATATTTGATGCAAACCAAATAAATACAAAAGATGCATCCATCACCCACTAAGAATTGTTGCAGTGAGGAGTTCAGGATGCATGGGTTTGGAAGAGAAGGCCTATATTTATTTCGCTCTCTAGTCCAAAACCACCTCTTCTCCAGATCTCTTCAACCCCCTAAACCACCCTGATTTGAGAGGGTGGTTTTCACGACCTGCCCTTAATTATGGACTAGCTGTGTGATTCTTTAAGCAGATGACTTCTACAATCACTGATCATGTCTGCATTAGTCAGGGTGGGCTGCTGTAATAAAAAGTCCTGCAATCTCAGTGCCTGAGCATAACAAATAAGTATTTGTCATGTGTGCCATGGTTTAGCATTGATTGGGCAGACCTCTTCCAAGACGTGGCTTGGGGACTGACCCAGGTTCTTTGCAATATGGCTCTACCATCTTCATAGATGGTCTCTATGGTCACTGTAGAAGGGGAAGGTAGACTGTATGGAGAGGTCTCCCCCTCTCTTCACTGCCCCAGCCCATAAATCACATATCCTTTCACTCACATCCCATTGGTGTGCACTGGTCATGTGGCTCCACCTACTTGTAAGGGGCTGGGAGATGTAGTGTTGCTCTTTATACTCAGGAAGAGGAAATGGAATTGGCAAGCACCTTGCTCATCTCTGCACCATTTAACTCTTTGGGGCCTCAGTGGCTTTAATCTCTAAAATGGGAATAAATTGTTTCTGCCAAGCCTAATCATGAGAACCAAATGAGAACATGATCTTAAAAGAGCATATTGAAAAGGCATAAAATGCCACAGTTTCTAACACCGACTTGGCTTCTGGGTTGGAGTTACACAGTAACTCTGGACGGAGCTGGAGTAGGTCTATTCAGTGCTGATTGAGTTCTGGGACTCGGTTTGGGGGAAGAATTCCAACAGATGCCACCTACCCATTTCATAGTGATGAAAAAGATGAAGTCCTGGAGGAAGGGATACAACAAAAAATTCACATTATAGGAACTCAAGAAAGTATTTCACACTATTAAAAGTACAAAGGATAAAATGTTGGAAACTGATTCAAATTTAGAAATGTAACAATTCACGAAAGCATAGGAAAGATGTCTGCTCCGTATCATAAGTTATATGGTGAAAAGAAGGGGTATGCACTGTTCAAACTATGTTTGATAAGTTTTCTACAAATAAGGTACTTTAATTCTTAATATTTCTACTGTTTTAAATTATAGTGTACTAATTCTATATTTGCTTTTCTAGTTTTGATTTCCTTATACATTTATAACTCATTATGTGATAGATTCTAATGTTTTGTCAAAAATTTTTAAAGGTCAGAAATAATTGTAATTTTTTCATGGTTATTAAGAATGATTTGTAGGATTCCAGCTTCTTAGGCCTTTTTGCAGTAAGGCTTATGTCATCTGTTGATTTTTTTTGTTTGTTTGTATTTCATTTAAAGAATTTCAACATAAGGAAAAAAATCTGTTTTTCATATGGTTAGTTTTCCTTAAGGTCTATAGTCTTTAGGAGACAATTTTGCCTATGACAAGATGATTAACACTAAGTAAGCTTATTAATATCTAAAAGGACTGTTAACTGTAGAAAAATAGTTCCTTTATTGAAGGGTTGTCAGCAACTCTAATTTATTAGCTTTGTCATAGACCGTGAGTGGGGACATAAATCTTGTTTAGTGATGGAGATGAAGATGCTTGGCATACCGGCCACAGCGAAATTCTCCACATTCTTTCCAAAGATAAACACATACATCACCTTAGTTTCCTAAGCAGGAAAGTTTGATTACTGACATCTAAAAATATGAAACTCCATTATAGATGTCACACGAACGAAAAGGGCACACCACAATTTTCTATTTATAATAGCATGGCGATGCCAAAAATGGGATAAAAACTCAACCTACTGACAAAAATAAACAAACTTGGGCTTGGCACCAGTAGCTCAGTCTTAGGGCACTGGCCATATACACTGAAGCAGGTGGATTTGAGCCCTGCCCAGGCCTGCTAAACAACAATGACAACTACTGTAAAAAAACAGCCGGGCGTTGTGGCAGGCACCTGTAGTCCCAGCTACTTGGGAGGCTGAGGCAAAAGAATTGCTTAAGCCCAACAGTTTGAGGTTGCTGTGAACTGAGACACCACGGTACTCTACCAGGGGTGACATAGGGAGACTGTCTCAAAAATAAATAAATAAATAACAATAAACAAACTAAATGCTTTTAAACATCTATAGTATGAGGCCAACCATGGTCTCCTTGGAAATAAGAGCTAGAGGTGTTTGTCCAAAACAGCTGGGGAGACGCTAGGTCTCAGGGAAGTACTTTAGGTCTTAGTGAGCCAACTAGTCATGGTCAGTGCAACCTAGCCTGCGAAAAGTGGGGATTTCCTAGCTCCTGCTTCAGGCAAGGCTCAATTCACACTCTCAGGGCCTGCTTGGAAATCTGTATCCCTCCACGTCTCAGCTTTCAGCTTTGTGTCCCTTTTCAGTAGCTCCTCTTTCAAATAGGCAAGACGACTGCTAGAAATTTTAGTTCTAAGTCTTCTGGCTCAGAAACTCTAACCTGAAGAAACTCTTCTACTATAAACAGAACTACCAAAGTTTCAAGACTGACTCTTCTCAGACTACCTTGAGCCTCTCCTTGGATTAGTTCTAGAGGCCAGAACTGGAATATACGTTCACCCTGGGGCTGGAGAGGGGAATAGCATGAGCTCTTGCAAACCACATTGCTGACCATGGGAGGAGGAAATTTCCCTGGAAAAAAAATCTGAGGCATTCTCCAAGAGAAGGATAAATAAAAACAGGGCAGGCAAAAGGAGCAGATGATTATAATGGGATGACACAGAACTCGAGAGTTTGGAGGGCTCTAGATTAAATTCTGCACCCAACTCTATCCCTAATGAAAGGATCTAGGCTATAGCCCTCTGCGTGATGATGATTCTGGTTTCTGCTCTTCAAGGCCAGGAAGATAATTCTGTGGATGTGCAGTTGCGGTGGTTAAGAATTCTTATCTTGTTGCCCAAATCTACCTTGCAGCAGATTCTGTCATGGACCCATGTTCTACCTCCAGGAGCATCAGAGAAGCAAGTCCTCAGTCCTTGAACTGGCAAACACAGCTGCCATTATCCTTCCTGCCGTTCTTCTAAAGGCTGCCTCCCTGCTGCGCACACACATAACAAGTGGAGAATTGGCCATCTAGCGTGGAAACTCAGGCCTCAAGCCCCTCCCTAGGACAACCCCTAGGGGGAGACGGTAAACTATCTAGAGCTCTCAGAAGAAAAGTGACTGAATCTTGAAGTCTTCAGTTAGTCTGCTGAAAACCTGGATCTGTTCTTTATTGGTGCCTTATATGCTACATTTCCCAGGTATTCTATCTAGAAAAGCCTCCACATTTTTAAACCTGGTTTCGCAGAGTGGGACAAAATGCACAGATGTAATCTGGCTTGCAGAGTCAGGCGGGACCTCACCCCTTGTTCTGAGGTCACGGTTCCATTAGAACCAAAGGTGGTGACAGCCTTGGTCTCCTAGAATGTGTGTCAAGCGGCTGCTTCATGTCATCCAGAGCAACACACTGGCTCTTCTGCACCCTCTGTTGTTTTTAGTAGCAGATTTTGTAGTTAGTAGATAAGTAACCTTAATTGTCAAGGTTAGTCTAAGTTATTTCTTTTAATGTGGCCCAAACTGCCGGCTTTAAGGAACAAACATTAGAATACAACAACAACCAAAATCCAGAATGGACGTTTTGGTGGGAAAGGGAAAATGAAATCTTATTTGAATTCATCCTATCTTCCATTTGCATCACTTTGGTGCACTTTTGTCTGAGGTTTTTATTTTTGAGACAGAGTCTCACTATGTTACCCTCAGTAGAGTGCTGTGGTGTCATAGCTCACAGCAACCTCAAACTCTTGGGCTTAAGGGATTCTCTTGCCTCAGCCTCCCAAGTAGCTGGGACTACAGGCTCCTGCCACAGTGCCCGGCTATTTTTATTTTGGTTGGAATTGTCATTGTTTAGCAGGCCTGGTCTGGGATCAAAACCGCCAGCCTCAGTGTATCTGGCTGGCATCCTACTCACTGATCTACCGGCGTAGAGCCTTGTCTGAATATTTTCAAGTGAAGATGTTTTAGCCAGACATTTATAAAGAGTGATTCATAAAACTAAAATCCAAGTAGACATAAGCAAGCCTAAATGTTCACCTTTAAAATTTTTTGTTAATGTGACTATCCAGAAGCAGTTTCTTTATAGTTCATACCTACTAGTGAGATCTAAATTTTTTTGATTTGCCCTGTTACTGAACTGTACACAGAAGGGAATAAAACCATGTTTCAGGGAGGTGCCTGTGGCTCAGCGGGTAGGGCACTGGCCCCATATACTGAGGGTGGTGGGTTCAAACCCAGCCTCGGCCAAACTGCAACAAAAAATAGCCAGGTGTTGTGGTGGGCACCTGTAGTCCCAGCTACTCAGGAGGCTGAGGCAAGAGAATCACCTAAGCCCAGGAATTGGAGTTTGCTGTGAGCTGTGATGCTACAGCACTCTACAGAGGGCAATATAGTGAGACTCGGTCTCTAAACAAACAAACAAACAAAAAACAAAAAACAAGCTTTAGGTATGTAACGAAGGAAGTTTCTATATAATTTAAATATGTGAAAGAGTTTAAAGAGTAAATGGAAGTCGCTTCACACTCATCTGAGCCTGGTCTTTTGTTTTGGCCCATAATGGTGTAAACACCATTATGTTTTCTCCAGCTTTGCTGAGTCAGAAAGTCTTTACCTAACATGGAGGTGGCAAGTAAGTTTCAGTAAGTAAGCAACTTTTAGTCGTTAGGAGTAAATGGAAATTTTATGATAAGAAAGATTCTGAGGCCAGGCCTAGAAGCATAAAGAGCACTGTCTGACTCGAGCAGGAAGGACAGACGAGGCAGCATTCACGTTGTGTATCTGCCACGTGCGGCAACTGGATTAGAAACCCCATGAGGTTAGAGACCCAATTTATGTCCAACATGGCTGATTACTGAATGAAGGATCATGGAGTTTGGACAAATACCATTTTGCTTTGTAAAATTTGTACAAGAAAGGCTCAGTTAGCCAAAATCCAATTAATTACAATCTCAGAATATGAAATTCCCCATTCCTGGAATCTAATCCCATAAAAAACAACAGCAAAACCTGCGTATTTTGAAAGTAACCTTCAGGGCTTCAGGTCAGATTGAACGCAGTGGGCCAGCCTCTTCCCATCTACCCTCTTAGTGCTGATGAAGTGATGGGCGAGGCTCAGAATCTCAGCCTTGGGTGAACCCTTTGTTATCCGTGTCCAAGATCACCAGACTATCCTTATTAAGTACAGAAAGTGGGCCCAAACATTTCAAACCACAAAGTTTTATTTACTGTTATTTTATTCTCTGAAAGAGAAAGGCCTTTTGTTAGATAAATGCTCACAGATGGTGAACACCTTTGCTGGACCGTAAGTTCCTGGAAGGTTCCATGTGTTTGATGAGGTTTTGATTTGTCTGCGTATTCCTGCCCCACCTGGCAGAGGTCCTTGGATGCTGTGCTGCTCAGAAGATGCTTGATGGATGAGTGAAGGAAGAGATTTTTCTTGGAGTCTGTGTTCTGCCCTGGAGTCCTTGTGCCTTGAAGGATTAACATGAGCCTTTTCTCTCCTTTCCTCCTTACAGCACTGTGTGAGGTGTCCCCAGCTGGGCTGAAGCACACTCTTTGGAGCTGATCAAGAAGGCATTGACAGTTGAGTGTGGTCTGGAAGGGACGCCAGTGACTTGAAATTGCTTCCTCTTTGAATTTCAGTTTGCTCATCTGTAAACAAGGGGTAACAATACTTCTCCAAGTTGCTGTGAGGATCGAATAAACTAAAGGACACAAAAGTACTTTTATTTTACTTATTTATTTTTTTCCAGTTTTTTTTTTTTTTTTTTTTTGGCCGGGGCTGGGTTTGAACCTAGCACCTCTGGTATATGAGGCCAGCGCCCTACTCCTTTGATCCACAGGCACCGCCCCAAAAGTACTTTTAAAATGAGGAACTCTTCATAAAAACAGGAGAC
Source organism: Otolemur garnettii (assembly GCF_000181295.1). Taxonomy (NCBI): domain Eukaryota; kingdom Metazoa; phylum Chordata; class Mammalia; order Primates; family Galagidae; genus Otolemur; species Otolemur garnettii. The sequence continues at coordinate 12,196,052 of NW_003852406.1, forward strand.
GTCAGTTCTCAGAATCCTGCAGCTAAGTAGCTGCATGGCCCTGGGCACATCAGCCCTTCCTTCTCCTTGGCCTCGACTTCCTCATCTTTAAACAGAGAGGGTTGGACCACGTGCTGTCTAGTGCGTTTTTAACCCTCCACGTTATGTACACACAGTGGGGGCCCTCAGCTCTGGAGAGAGGAAGGGGGGGGTCTGACTCCAGTTACTTCCTGATCAGACTTAGACAAGCCATTCCAAGCTCTTTGCCCCTTCACAAGAAGCAGACATTCAAGGCTATGAATCTGCATCCTGGAAAGTGGGCCAGAGAAAAATGCATTTTGAATGGGCAGGTCAGAAGCCCTGCAGTTGGTCGCCATAGAGCTTCATGCAGGAGTTATGAAGGTTCAGAAGCCACTCCTGTGGCACTAGTGGAAAAGTAAAGAACGCTGACAATTTTAGGCACTGCTCACTCAAGTCACGCATTAAGCACTGTAAGTATAGTAGCTCACTTAGATGTCACAATCATTTTTCAAAATCATTATCATACCCATTTTCCAGATAAGAGCTAAGATTCAGAGATGTTACATAACTCACTGAAGGATTTAAATGCAGGTCTGCCTGGGTTTCTTTCTATCATTCCATTCCTAAGGTGCCCAAACCAGAAACAGAAAATTCTGTAGCAAAACTGCATGGGGACCAGGAGGCAAAGGCAGTGGCCTTGTCTGCAAATCTCTGAGGGCACAAAATGCAAGGGTGAAAACTAACAGTAGCGGCTTCTTGGAGACACCCGAGAACTGACCTTGGCAGGCACCAACCTCTGACTTAAAATACACGCTCACAGCGTGCTCCTGTCCCGGGCATTTTCAGGTGTGATGCTGTGGCAGGTGGGCTCCTTTCAAAGCCCTTTCCAAGGTGCAGATCTGCTTAGATACTCACGTGCTCAGGCAGCAGCCTTCCTTGTTCACAGTCCTGTTACCAAATCCCCAGAGGGAATTTCTAAATTACTCAATTCCCTCTGCCTGTATTTATATCCTAATGATAGGACATTAAGATGCAAATTAAATAGAAACTTAGTAAGCAAATCATGTCACTTTCTAATGGATACACCAATAAAGGGTGGAATGGAGGCACCACACTGTTGCTAAGCCCGGGGAAAGATTTCAAAGGCCCACCTGCAAGCCCCAGGCACACAATGTGTTAGAAATTCTACCTGGCCAAGGTATTTATGGTCAGGGTTTTCCACGGTGGCTGAACTTTGTGAGGCTATTTGTTCCAATGCTAACTGAACCTTGCAAATGTGGAGGTTCCTTAAGGTTTATGAGGTTACAAGAGGAACGTGACCTCCTTTTTATAAAACACTTATATTACCAAAACATGGCTCAGTTCCTGCTCTGTATTTTTCGTGCTGCCATTTTTCTCCTTCTTTTTCGGTTTCTCTATTTTTCCTTCCCAACAATTGGCCATGATCTCCTAAATTAATCTTTTTTTGTTCAGTTGGAGTTTGCACATATAAAAAACAACCCTGCTATAAAATCGTGGGTCTGTAACAATCAAATCTGGTCACCCTATCTTAGAAGGTCACACAGTTGAGTATCTCGGACACTTGCCCAAGGACTGGCCGAACAATAGAAGTTGAAGGAATGTTTGCTGGAGAACTACTATAATTCCTTTCTTTTCTTTTCTTTTTTTAATTCCTTTATTTTCAGCATCAAATTTTTATGCTGAAAAATTGTGCTCTTGCAAAGTCAGAAATCCTGAGTTCTGGCCATAATTCAGTCCATCATTAGCTATGTGATCTTGGGAAGACCTGTCCCCTCTCACTGGGTCTTGCTTTCTCCACCTATAGAATGACCAGGGAAGTGGCCTCTGCAGTCCCTTCCAGATTAAGTTCTGTAAGGACAGGGACCAAGTCTGTCATGCTCACTTCCACAAAGATCTAGCACACAGAGCTAGAATACAGCAGTCACTCCATGAACACTGGCTGGAGGAAAAAATTAAGAATGCTGTAATTCTAAATTTTATTATTATTATTATTTTTTGAGATAGGGCCTCAAGCTGTCCCCCTGGGTAGAGTGCTGTGGCATCACAGCTCACAGCAACCTCCAACTCCTGGGCTCAAGCGAGTCTCCTGCCTCTGCCTCCCAAGTAGCTGAGACCACAGGCGCCTGGCACAACGCCAGGCTTTTTTGTTGTTGTTGTTGCAGCCGTCATTGTTGTTTGGTAGACCCAGGTGGATTCAAACTCACCACCTTAGGTGTGTGTGGCTGGTGCCTTAGCCACTTGAGCCACAGGCGCAGAGCCTGTAATTCGAAATTTTAAATAGATGCTGTTAAATTATACTTCAAGCCTGTATTTGCTGTTAAAAACAATACAAAACAAAACAACTATTGATTTTTTCAACTTTTTCTGACTTCCTTCTATCCGAGACTCTCATACTTTTCTGCCCAACTCTTCAAAACCTTTGAGTCCTTTTATAAACAAAACTCTGTACCAGGATTGTCCAACCTGCAGCCCACAGGTAGCCCAGGATGGCTATGGGTGGGGCCCAACACAAAACCGTAAACTCACTCAAAACATTATGAGGTTTTTGGGGTGATCTTTTTTTTGGCAGAACTTGATTGTGTGGTTCTTGAGCGTGACGTTTGTAGATGACAATGTCGTGTTGCAATGTCACATAAAATATCTGCACATAAGCTCTTATTGTTTGCACGCATGCGGACTTATTATCCGCACTTATTATTTGCGCGCATGCGTGGCTTCAGTTTCTCCACGGTGTGCGGCTTCCACTGTGTTAGATGCCAGGTGCAGACAGTGGAACTGACCCCATAAGATGCTGCGTGTGCTCATGGTGACTTGGCAAGGCAGCAGTTAGCAGGAATACTTCAACCTACCATTGCAACGTTAGGCATTCGATGTTATTTAGAAGTCAGGTAAGCTTTCGAATTTGATTATCGAGGGCACTTCCACAAACTTGGCGGCAACTCACACCTTGTCTGTTCTGTTTTCCAATCGGCCCTCCGCCTTGCCCTGCAGCCAAGAGGTGGAAGGGCCGAAACCTTGCTTTCTATTTTCCTGTCAATTAATTTTCATAATGAAAGTAAATACAGTCCCTTATCTATTATTACTTTTTAAATTCTAGCATGGGTAGAAGTTGGTATAGCTGCTGATGGTTCTGAAGAAAACAGAACTCAAAAAAAAAAAAAAAAGAAAAAAATTACAGGTGAAGGAAGATAGTTCAAGGAAAACTGGACAGAGGACTACTTTCTTGGTGAGGCAAATAGTAAGGCATTCCACTGAATTTGTAAGGAATTTGGGCAGGTTTTCAAAGACTATAATTTGAAAAAGGCTTCATATGCCTTTTTCATGCTGTCAAATTTGATGCATAGGAAGGATTCTATCATAAGGACTAAATACTAAAACCGAGAAAAGTGTATTCTCAACCAAAAAAAAAAAAAATTTGTTTTTAAGTTACAACTCAGAGGGATTCCATTGTACGAGCTAGTTGTGGGTTAGCATGTCTAATGGTAAGAAAATCGAAACTTGATGGCAAGTTTATTAAGCAAAGTCTGAAAAGTATAGCAAATATAATTTGCCCTAGAAAAAGGGAGGGTAGTCCTAAAATCAGTTTGTCTCACTGGACGATAGCCAGGCGAAACGAAGAAATTGGAAAAGCTATTGGAAGACGTTTGGAGAGTAAAGGGGCTAATTCTGAATTGTATGCGTTGGTGATGGATGACAGCACCGATGCTACCAATACGGTTCAACCTGGCATTTCTGTTAGCCGTACTGATGATGAACATAACGTCACTGAAGAAATGGCTTCCTTCATGCTATTAAAAGACTCAACCAGGGCTGGTTACAGTGGCTCAGGACTGTAATCCTAGCACTCTGGGAGGGTGAGGCGGGTGGATTGCTTGAGCTCAGGAGTTCAAGACCAGCCTGGACAAGAGAGAGACCCTATCACTAAAAACAGCCCAGCATTGTGGCAGGTGCCTGTAGTACCAGCTGCTCGGGTTGCTGAGGCAAGAGAATCACTTGAACCCAAGAGTTCGAGGTTGCTTTGAGCTATGACGTCATGACACTCTACCTAGGACAAAGACTGTGTCTGAAAAAAGACACAACCAAATCAAGAGATTTATATGAAGCAGTAAAAAATAATGTTAAAATGATTTTCTTTGTCTGTTGCCAACAGATCTGGTAGTTGCTGATGGTGCCCCAGTAATAGAAGGTAAAAGAGAGGGACTTGTAAATTTTTTTTTTTTTTTTGCAGTTTTGGCTAGGGCTGGGTTTGAACCCGCTACCTCCAGCATATGAGGCTAGTGCCCCACTCCTTTGAGCCACAGGCACTGCCTGGGACTTATAAAATTAATGGAGGACGATGCAATTGCTTAGTACATCAGTAAAATACATGTGCAAAAGCTTTAAAAATAGACAACATCATGCAAATTGTCATCAAGATTGAATTTCATAGGCCCATGGGATTGAATCATCACCAATTCCAGGAATTCTTTAGAAGTATTGATGCTGACTATGGCAACATTATTTACGAAGTAAAATGACTAAGTTGAAGCCAAACGTTGAAAACGTTTCATGATTTGAAATCAAGTCATTTATGGCATCAAAAACCAAATTTGTGCCAGAACTTGATGAAAACTGGTTACAGATTTAGCCTTTGTAGTGGACTTACCCATTCATTCAAATGAGTTAAACATGAGTCTTCAAGGTGAAAACCAATTTATCAGTCCAATGTTTCAAATCATAGGAGTGTTCCGAATGAAACTGAAGTTACAATAAGCTCAAATTGAGCCAAACAATTTTATGCTTTTTTGACATGTCGGCTAAACACAGTCTTATGAACAACGAAAAACATGCAGCCTTGCTTTTTTGATTTGTTAGAAGAATTTGAAAATGTCTTTCAAAATTTCTGGGAAAAGAATCAATGTTTTGGTTCATTTGCAACTCCATTTTCAATTGACATAAATACGTTACCACCCAACTTTCAAACAGAATGTGTAGAGCTGCAATCTGACATTTGGCTTAAAGAAAAATTTGATCATGTCTCTTTACTGGACTTTTATAGGTCCTGTCTTCCCAGAGACAGATATCCCTCACTTCGTAATCATGCCTTATTCGTGTCATTGCTTTTTGGCAGCACCGACATTTGCGAACAACTATTTTCAAGAATGAAGCACAGTAAGAGTAACATTAGGACTAGAATATCTGAGGAGCGCCTGGAGGACTCACTGACAATCACAACCACTTCCATCAAAACCGATATTGATGCATTTGTTTCTCAAATACAATGTCCAATATCCCACTGGTTTTATGTTGCCCATTTTTCTTTTACTTTTATAATAAAAAATATTCTAAAAGATATTTTATTACTTAGATATGTACATTTTCTATATTAGTGATTGCAAACTTTGCATCTCAATGATTTTAAAAGACTCTCAGGGTGGTGCCTGTAGTTCAGTGGGTAGGGTGCTGGCCACATACACTGAGGCTGGTGGGTTCAAACCTGGCCTGCGCCAGTAAAATAACAATGACAACTGCAACAATAACAAAAAAATAGCTGGGCGTTGTGGCGAGCGCCTGTAGTCCCAGCTACTTGGCAAGAGAATCGCTTGAGCCCAGGAGTTTGAGGTTGCTGTGAGCTATGACACCGCAGCACTCTACCAGGGTGACAGCATGAGACTCTGTCTCAAAAAAATAAAAGACTCTCAGAAAAGGCCACCACATAATTAGGATTATTATGTGAGGACTTTTTTGCTTATCTGTGGTGGACATCATGAAACTTATGAATGAATCTTTTTTCTTTTTATTTTGCTCATCAGCTTTCATTAGTGTTTTATATTTAACGTGTGGCCCAGAGAAGCCAAAAGGTTGGACACCCCTGTTCTATATCTACCTCCAAGTGGACTTGCTGGCTTCCTGGTGTGTTTCTCACCAAACCAGACAACTGTCACAAGGTGGTAGAGTTTTACAGGGTGATTTGAATCCGATACTAGGCAGGCAAAGTGGAGAAGCATGTGTCTGTGATACAGAGTGATGGCCGGTAAGATCTGCCTGGGGTGGTCATGCGCAGTGAAGCAGCGTGTGTGTGAAGGACTGTAGGCAGGGTGCCCGCATCTCCTGCTGTCAGAGTGTCCAGAGTCAAAAGATTATGTAAGTGGTGTTACCCTCTCCTTTTCTCTCTGGGAGCATAAATTATGCAGTAGGGGAAGAAATCCAAGACTATTTTTTGAGGGAAAACCTGCAGATACCAATACTTTATACAAATGGTAGATCCAACTTTCTCTCCAACAAGAGGAATGTCCTCTGGAGGGGAAAGCTGGACCTGGGGGGTAGAGTTGGCAGGCAGAAGACACAGCAGTTGTTCAAGATCAGCTCTCTACTTGGCTGACCCTGGCCTTTAATTCTGGGTCTTTCATTCATACTGCTTGTAAAATCTACTATGAAAGAGGTCCAGGCATTCCAGCTTCAGTCAGGACAACGTCCCAGGTTCCCGTGCTTGGTTCTCTTCCTCACCCCCTCATTCCCTTGGTTCCTGGGCCTACCTGGATCCTCACCTTTGATTTCATTTCCCACTCCTGGTTCTGCTCCTGCCTGGTGGGAATGACAACAAATTAGACTAGTCCGGTTTTTCAACCCAATTTGAGTGTGTCCATTCTCTTTTATAATTTTTTAATTTTTTCGCAGCTTTTGGCCGGGGCCAGGTTTGAACCCACCACCTCTGGTATATGGGGCTGGCACCTTACTCCTTTGAGGCACAGGCACCGCCCTTATTAAGGAAACTTTTTAGTTTATCATTTAAAAAATTTCTTTTTGAGACAGGGTCTCATTCTGTTGCTTAGGCCAGAGGACAGCGGTGTCATCACAGCTCACTGCAACCTCGAGCTCCAGGCTCAAGTGATCCTCCTATCTTAGCCTCCCTAGTAACTGGGATTACAGGAGTGTGACACCACGTCTGACTAATTTTTGAATTTTTGGTAGAGATAGAGTTTCACTATGTTGCTCAGGCTGGTCTTGAACTCCTGGACTCAAGTGATCCTCTTGCCTCAGCCTCCCAAAGTGCTAGGATTATAGGCGTCAGCCACTGTGCCCAGCCCATACACTTTCTTAAGAACATGCTGTGCTCCCCCACCCAGCTACGCTGTTTCCTGCCATTCCATCCTGGAAAGATTTGGTGCTTGTCAGAACCCCGTGAGTTACATAATTCCACTGGTCAAACATGACTCAGAAGAACCTTAAGAATTTGAGGGTAGATTGACTCCAACTTTGTGATGGTGACAAATGAAGTGGCCTAGAATTTTGTAGGTAAGGGTCTACTAATCAGCAAATTCTGTTGGAATGTATATTCTTTGGTAGTTCCAAAGAACTACCCCCTACCCCTCTACCCCCTACAAAGCTATGCTGTTAAATTAATGACACATCGGTCTTACAATTGAAGTATTTAACTGGAGAAAACATAGTAAACACACAATTTCTACCAACCTGAGTGCTTTGGAAATACGGAATTCTGGTAATCCGCAACTTCTAGGAGAATTTCTGTTTAGAGATAGCCATTCCCTATGATTTGACTCAGTAAACACATTTTTCTTTTTTGAGGCAGAGTCTTACTTAGTTACCTTTGGTAGAGTGCTGTGGCATCTTAGCTCACAGCCACCTCAAACTCTTGGGTTCAAGTGATCCTCTTGCCTCAGCCTTCCAAGTAGCTGGGACTACAGGCACCACCACAACACCCGGCTATATTTTTTAGAGATGGCATCTCACCCTGGCTCAGGCTGGTTTCGAACCAGTGAGCTCAGGCAATCCACCTGCCTAGGCCTCCCAAGTGCTGGGATTATAGGCGTGAGCCACCGCACCTGGCCAAATGCATTTTAAATAATTTACATGGAGAATATAATTAAAGATGCACCATCATATTTCTCAGTGAAGACATTATGCTCAGTGAGGGACTTCAATGTGGATCAGGTACCTCTTAGGTTGCTGGAACCAGTGGTGAGCAGAAAGCGGTTCATGTCCCTTCTCCAAGGTTTGGCAGGGGTCAGCCCTCAGTCCCATTTAGAGGCAGTGAGCCTGATTGTGCGTCTCTACCTTGGGGTTACTCCCTTCCCTGATTTAATGCCCCCTGCCCTTTACTTTAGCTCCCTGGGATTGCACTCACGAAGGAAGCATAGCTTTGGTGCACAGATCTGCTTTCTGGGAAACCTGGGCTATGCCAACAACAAGAAATGCAGAAAACTAGTGGCCTTTGGGAAGGGGGGTGGGGGGGGGGAGACTACCTTGCAGGGAAGAGAAAGGGAACAGTTCTTTTCTCCTAAATTGCTCACAACATCTCTCCTCTTTCCCCTCTATGAGGTAGGGCCCAATCAGGAAGTAGAAACAACACCAATAACTTTAACTGGAAAAATTTAATACAAAGATGTGCGGACTTATAAAAGGTGGTTAATTACAAAAAGAAATGGAAATGAATGCTAATGGGTTTTAAAGTAGCACATTCAGATAGCAGGAAGAAGGTACTAAAAACCCAGGCCCTGTAAGGGTAAGAATCAGTCCACTGGTGGCAAAGAGGCCAGAGGATGTGGGTCAGAAATAGCTATAGGAGCAGCCCAACAGGTGGTGGAGAAACTTGCCAGAGGTGGCAGGTGGGAGCTGGTCCCTAGGAATGGCCCCTGGGTAGTGAGGAAACGTGCTGGAGGGTGTTTATGCAAGACTCTGAGCTGAGAGGTGCCAGGCCTCCTTCTTACAAACTTGGGGCTGCAAGGCCAGAAACGGGTAGAGAAACCCCTTCTTCCTGTTGGGCCTTGAAGTATCACCCCAGACCCTCTCTGATGAAGCCCTAACACCCAGCCAGCTGTCACCAGAGATGTCTACAGGGATCCACTCCGTGAGTGCAGCAAGGAAAGGTGAATTCGAAGCCAAGAGGTAATAAAATGGTAACTGGCACCCCCACTTTCTCTGTGTGAACTTGAAATTTAAAAGTGTGGACAATATCCACTCCATAATTTCAAGTTTAGAGATGGAAGAAATAATAAAAATATATGTGACAGAAATAAAATACCACCAGTTGGTAATGTAGCTAAGTTGTATTTCTCAGACGTGTCTGTGCCATTCAAATATTCTAAAAGCAAACATGTACCTATTTTTCTCTGGAAAAAATAAAAGGTTCTTATACATTGCAGATTTACTGAATTCTTTAGTAAAAATGCAATTCATTATTAAACAAGTATACCAATTTTGAAAGGGACTTCTAGACATCCATGGGTGTCCAAAGGACAGTGTTTTTTTTTGGCCGGGGCCAGGTTTAAACCCACCACCTCCAGTATATGGGGCTGGCTCCCTACGCCTTTGAGCCACAGGTGCCGCCCTGGGACAGTGTTTTCGAGGATACGTCAAACAGGCTTCATTTGGATTATTCCAGAATCTCTGCTCCTGCTGTAAGTTGGACCAGCACTCACCCTGAAGCCTCTTTTCCAGACCCCACACTAATCACATAACATATAAAAGGCACAAAGCGACAACCGCTCTTGCTCCAGAGTCGGAATTCACCAAGACTGATGTGAACTTTTGATGTCTTGGACTCTACAGCCGGTTTGCCCAGAGGTTTGCCTTCTATTGGCTTTGGTAAAAATCCTTGGATTTTGCATGTTCCTCCTACCATTCCTGGGGAGCTTTATCTCTCCTGATCTCCCTCGGCTTTGACAGTAAGCCACAGCAATGTCAAATGGCAGGTAGGGTCCCGCAACGCTGCCTCATCTCATTCCCCAGCATCTCTGTCCGGGCCAGCCCCTATCAACTGACCCACCCTTCTTTTCAACCAGCTACCCCTGATAGTTAAGGCTCAATTCAGGTGTCGTCTCCCTAGAAGACCACCTGCTATAAAGGAGCCCGTGTATACCTTTTGGCATAGTGCATTATGCCTTATTTTGAACTAATCAGTCTAGGGGCCTTGTCTTCCCAGGATGGTGGGATTTGAAAGACTGTCCTCAGAGCATCCTCTTGGCACTCTCCACATTGAGCACAATGACTGGTATGGAGTGGACCCTCGTTACCTGCTGGTGGTAGGAAAACGTCTCCAAGTCCTGAGTGTCTAGTCCTTTCCCCGCCATGCATGTCCTGGCATGGTGGTGCCTCTGCCAGAAGGAGAACCCTGGGCCAGAGGGACGAGGGGTGGGCGAGTGGGAGAGTGTGTGTTCTGATGTGAATGCCGGCTCCCTGGGCTCCTCATCAAGCTGATATTCGTGAGTTTGAGGCAGGTCTGCAGCAACAGACACCTAAAAACATTTTAAAACATCATTAAAATCATTAAAAAACACAAGAACAGGAGAAAGGCAGATGCTGCTCCTCCCCCGAGCGCGGCTGGTGATACTTACAAGTTCCATCTGACACAGCGGGGAGCCGGGGGAGGGAGCTGGGTGTTATTTTCCTAGCTGTCCTTCGAATCTCCTTTCCTTTGCATTTTCCCAAAGTTTGCCACACACTCAAATCGTTACCCATTTATCACTTTCACCTAAAATACATAAACAGGTGAAGCTGAAACAAGATCTACGCCTTGGGTTCTCACGATCATACCCTCAATTTTCCATGCTAGAGACACCATTGCTCACACAATGGCGCATGCTTCTCCAAGTCACAAAACACTTTTCACCTATGTTAGCTCACTTGATCATCACCTAGCACCACACAGGGGAGCCAGATTAGGAAAGATGGAGCAGGTGATTGAGAGCAAGGGTAAGGGGGTAGATGGATGCCTTCCTGGTGTCACAAGCAAGCAGAGAGGTCGTGGCACCCACAGCGTGCAGGCAGAATTGGGCCAGGTGAGCTGGTGGGGTTGCAGCCTCCCCTTCACCTGTTTGGCTCTCGGGAAAATTTCCTTAATAGAACCATGTCTGCTCCCAACACCTGCTAACACATGGCACCCAATAGGCTTAATGAATAAATAAATGAAGGAAGGAAGACTGGTTTCCCTTCAAGTATTTTCTACTAAACTAGTTACATCCGCTCAGCCTGATAAATAGAAACTCTAGTGAAAAAGAATTCTAAATCTGGGCACAGAGGACGAAGGAAGCTGGAGAAACACATTCAACTCAGACAGACACAGGCTGTCCTACCAACGGTTCCCTCTCTACATAATTCAATCCCCCTTTCCCTATCCATAGCTGGAACTTTTTTCATCTTGTCTTTTCCTCTTGTCAGATTCTAAATGTGAAGGTGACAACTATTCTAATTGCCTATAGGACACCCCACGTGTGACCTGTGCCAGGGGAACTTCCGTCACTTTCTAAAGAAAGGACAGTAGAATGCAAACTCCCCAATTGCTCCGTCGCCTTGCCAAGTTTTCTTGTTACAATCTACAGAAAATTTAGATGTCCAGATCCACATTTGGCTAACCTTGCTTAATGGAATATAAAATCCTGTTTCTAAGATGATTCTGGTATTCAAGATCCTTGTTCATTAAGTGGAGGATCTTGATCATAGATCTACTTTCGTTTCTTCAGCTGGGCGTCAGTACAGAATGGAGAACTTCATACACAGCTGTTGGAATGAACAACACATAAAGAGAACCACGAGTCTGGGACTCTGTTTCAACTCTGTCACTGGTTTTCTGCATGATCTTGAGAAGGTCACTTTACATTCTGGGCCTCGGTTTCCTTGGTGGTATACTAAAGAGGGTAGGGTGGTTGGCATTGACAGTAGCTCACCTCCACTGACCATTTCTTACGTGCCTGGCGCTGTTCTTGCTCCTTCCTGCGCTGGCTCATTGAATCTTTGGGATGAGCCCCGAAGGTACCCAGGGATTCTCTCTTTCAGCTCTGGAAAAACCACCATGTGGGTGCCCTAGGGAAATTTTCCAGAGGACCTAAGTTTCTCTGGCTGAAACAGACCAGGTCAGTTTGGGGTATGAAGCCTCATGCTTTAGATCAGCCAACTGTAAAACTCATCTCTTTGCAGGTTTACAGTTGCAAATTCAGTTTGAATTTTCTCTCATGTAGTAAAAGTTATAAGCAGTAGAAGAAGTATGTGGGGTGAACAGTGGGGGAAACGGCCAAGAGGAGAGTGAAGGCTGCGGCTGGCTGCTGTTTGATTCTGGTAGAATCGAGGGAGGCAGAAATCCAGAAACCTGCCTGAAGGAGGCTCCACTCGGCCTACTATGATCCAGGTGCATCACTAGCTGGATAATTGCCAGCCTAACACCAATTATTTTGCCCACCCTCTCGCTTTTGATGCCCTCCAGGATGAGAGGTGTGGGATGTGGCTCAAAGGGACCTGGATTAATGAAGGGCCATTCCCCAGCTGCCTTGAGAAGCCAAACCATGGGCTCCATCCAGCTGGGTAGGGAAGTCTGGGCCAGACCAGTTTCCCTCTGACTTGGCAGTTTTGAAGCTGAGCTGTGAACCAAGAATAATTTTGGCCTAATTTGAGAGGAATCGGCATCTTTTAGAACCCCAGAAACAATCTGTTTCTTCTCAATCAATCTCACGCAGTTTCCTCAAGAGCCTCCCCAAACACACTTGGGGGCTTTGGGAGAAACAGGGGGAGGAACAAGGCTTTCTTTCACAGAGCTTTAGATTCATTGGGAAGGAAGTATTTGAACCATGCCTTCAATAGGAAGTCTGCTGTTAGGATAATGAACAAATTTCACATTCATTGTTTCAATATTTGCCATGAAATTCTTGGCCGAATTCTAGCAAGAGACTGTCACTCTCTTCAGGCTCCCTTCAATGTAGAGAGGATAAATACATTTCTTGCTTTTCTCCCAGAAGCTATTTTGGGGAGATCCCAGTTTAGTCATCAGGCTCTTAGATGCAGATCCAGGCAACAAGTGGATGATGCTGGTATGTACTGTCTACTACACCATGGGCAAATTTCCTCCCGTCTCAAACGACATTGTACTCCCCAATGAACTCATTTCAGTATCCATCACAATTAAAAAAGGAATTATAAGGCAGTGCCTGTGGCTCAAAGGAGCAGGGCGTCGGCCCCATATGCCGGAGGTGGCAGGTTCAAACCCAGCCCCAGCCAAAAACTGCAAAAAAAAAAAAGAAAGAAAGAAAGAAAGAAAGAAAGAAAGAAAGAAAGAAACTACTGTATAGTATTGTTCTGAAGGCTAAACAAGATGTGGACGGAAAGCTCTTAGCACTGTGCCCGGCACCAGAAAACAGTGAGTGCATCAGGGCCGTCTATTCTGAGTATTTTTGTCATTATCCAACATCTCAGTCCTGCTAGAGGGGACCTGGTGGCTTAGAGGGGAAGGTTCAAAATTTCAAAGTTAGACTAAAATAAAATTTGCTTCTCATGTTCAGCATCAACATCTCAAATGAAAGTATATCTATGGGGGATACACTTAGCAGGCTGGTTACTACATTGCTGAGCTTTGAATGTTCGTGTTTCTCCAACATTTATGGGGAAACTTAATCCCGAATGCAAATAGTGTTCAGATGTGGGGCCTTTAGGATGGGACTGGGTCATGAGGGATCCAATGAAGGGGAGGTGTGCCCCTTTCTAAGGAAGTTAGGGAGCCTGTTTGGCCCTCTCCCTACTTATGCCACGTGAGGACGCAGCAAGAGGCACCGTCCATGGAGCAGAGAATGAGGCCTTCCCAGACACTGGAGCTTCTAGCAACTTAATATTGAACTTTCCAGTCTTCAGAACTATATGGAAATACGTTTCTATTATCTATAAAGGATCCAGTTGAAGGTATTTTTGTTACAGCATTCTGAACCCACTACAGCCTACATTGAACTTTTTATTTTTATGTACTAAGTCACACTCCAGTGACGGCCCATGTTTCCTGCATTTCCGCGGGGCACACTATTCTAAATACCCTGTCCTCCTTTGAGACTACGTGACAATAAGCCTCAGCTCCTGGTACAGAGAAGAGTTCCCTCTCTGTCTTCTCCATCCATACCATGCTGCTTCTATGACCAGCTTTCTCCAAAATAGGGTTTATTACTGAGAAGTTGTAGAATTGAGGTGATTGGGAAATCCCTGGCATTCTCTAACTTGGAAATCGGTGATAAATAGATCAGAGTCAGGAGCAATTAGAGTTTGGGGGAGGCGAGTTTGCTATCTGGCCAATGATGCTGTGTGCATAGCTGCTTATGCAAGGGGCTTTCTCCTCCAGCCTTCCTCTTCCCTCCCTCCCTCTTTGATGGATGCAAATTCTGGAGAAAAGAATTCCTAATTCATACCAATGAGGCATAGCCACAAATGGGAGGAGTCAAAACCACTTTCAATTTGGGAAGTAAAGTATGGAAGACAGAAGTTGCCTTTTATTCCAGAATCCCTTGTGTCTTATACACATGAAATCAGACTCAAATCACTCTGTTTTGACATGAAAAATGAGCCAACATAGTATTTGGCGATCAGTTAGCAAATCCTCCCCCCAAAATCAAAGGAACATTAGGACATAGAATATGTAACTCCGTATGTAAAATAAACAAGTAGCAAAACCAGCTTGTTCCTAGCCTTCCTAGCTCTGCTCATAAGGCAAGGGATTCCAGACTTCTCCATTCTCAGAACAGCCACCCACAAAAGAACGGGAAAGGCCGGAGGTCCCAGTTTAAACCTTAATCCCCGTGCTTTCACATTACCAGTGAAAGACAAATACAGGAATCACTTCCCCTGAAAGTTCCTGCCTTTACACTTGTGTGTCAGAATGTGCACGTCAATCATTGTCCTGAGAGCAGCCAGGGATGGCAAACACATAAAGGAGGTTGCCACATCTGGCTTCCACAGCCAGAGGACTCTGGAAGTCACTGCGTGGGCTGGGTTAGTATGTGGGACCCTATCTCACCACCCCTCATGCTCCCAGCCCACTCATCCTGCAGGTGAAACGAGGAAGAAAGCACTGAGCTCAGATCCCAGGGAACCCAGGCCACCTCCTACCCGTAGCCCTGTCCTCTCCCCACTCCTGGTAGCCACAGAGGTGGGGCCGGGCCCGCAAAACTCCTAGCATGGGTATGGGCAGCAGTCCAGGCTCCCCAGAACTGAACAAGAGGAATATGTTCAGAAACAACTGTATTTACTTACTATTCTTCTTCTTCACTGCCTGCTGCTCCCTTTTTAGGACACAGGATTCTCCAGGCTGTCCCAGATGTCCCCACTGGAATGCAGTTGAATGGAGTGACTCTTAGCAGGAATGAAATCAATGTGTCACCCTGGCCACAAACATTTGCACCTAAAAAGAGACCTAAGGAGTAAGATACCCACAATAAAGGTGGATTTTCAGGCACTGGGCTTTGGATGAGTGTATAGCTCCAGCAGAGGGGGCCCTTCTGACACCCTGTTAAACGTTTCAGAGAGGCAATTGTCTCTTCTGCCAAGTGAAGGGCAGATATTTCCCAGCAGGAGAACTGGATGAAGACCAATATTCTACAAGGTAAGGTGGTATTGAGCAAAGGAAGTGTCTTAATACACTATTTTTATTTCATTGCTCCTATGTCATCAGACAGGTCCATAGGGGAATTTCAAAGTGCTATGTGGATATGCCAGTAGTCAAAGCAAAATGCAGTCCCTGGGTGTGAGGACGAGAGCAGCATGGATTGTTTGAGCCCTGAGCCCCCAGCTCTGCCAATTAATTCCATGGACTGAGGGCAAGTCACCGAACCTGTCATCCCCACCCTGAGTCTCAGTTTTCTCATCTGTACAGGGGGACAACACCACCAGCAGCCTCATCAGACACTTTGACACTCGAATGTAGTAATCTGTATGACAGTGCCTTGTAAATTAAAAAGCACTCTAAACATGACAAATAGTGTTATTATCAAAGCCATGAGGGATTAAACACTAACTGCTCTCTGAGTTTTTAGCTATGGACGTAAATCTGGTGGCGAGATAGAAAGAAGGGGAGAGGTTGTCTCAAGTACGAGAAAATAGTAAGAGCAAAAGAATTAGGGACTTCAGAAATATCTGTATTTCAACCGTAATATGAATTAAGCTGTCATTTATTTTTTGGGCGGGGAGGGAAGACTTGCATTTTGGTTAAATCCCTTTTCTTTTGCTCCCAAATCAATGCTTTTGAGCGCATATGCTGACTGAGCCTTATTTTGTCGGATGTGAACAGACACCGCTCTCCATGCAGAGCGAGAGACGTTGCCAGGTCGAGTGCCAACAGCTGGCCTTGCAGATGTTAGCAACAGCTGCTTTTTGTCATTCCAAGATGGGTGAGTCCCAGTCACTCTCCCTCTCTCCTTGTTTTCAGAAACTTTGCCTTCTGTGGATAAAATTATTTTATGTCCCTGCTTAAACGCATCTTGTGGTGACACCCAGTTGTATCCAGTCACGTTTACAAAATTAGGTTCTGTTGGCTCAGAAATCTAAAAGAAAAAAGAGCACTTACATGAAGTTATTAGTGGGAGAGAAATCTCTACTGCAGTCACGATCCAGTTTGGTAATCACTTCTAGGGACAGATCTGAATGGTGTCAGCTAGCTAAATCATCCAGACCCTACAAAGATATTTCAGCAGGTAATCTGTCAATAAAATGGAAATTCAACGTTTTACAGTGTATTTGTCTTACAACACGTCTGTAGAGCAGGGGAACCATTCAATCAATGTAGGAGGCAGCTTAGTTGAAGATGAAAGCAAAGGAAGACGTCTGGGCTGGTTAAACTTGGTCCCCAAGACTGTTATCCAGGTCTGTCCAGTTGACACTGTCTCTCTTGAGATGTTTGTTTCCTCCACTACTTAGTACCTAATGCAGCTGAACTCACAGGCTGCATTTACAGTGAAGTCCAAACACTAAGCAGAGGGCAGGAGCTGGAGACTTAGACACGTATATTCATGGGCAGAATGAGTTAGAGGGACCGGCTGGCTGCGGGGCAAAGTCCTAGATGCGGCACGTATGTGCCTTTGCTATAGTTATTTTGCCTGGACATCCATGGCTACTGGACACTATCTAAGGAAGAGGTAAAAGGGGCCAAGAATGACACAGGGACACTCGGGTGCCCTCCCACTTAGGGAGTTTATGGCCGAGGTAGGTTTGCCTATTCCGTGAAGAGCTTCAGGCTTGGCTTCGTTTCTGCCCATTCTTCTGCTCCTTCAACCCAACAGAGAGAGGTAAGGAGGAGGCACACGTGAAAATTACTACTGCCAATAACCACCGTGGGGCCTTTCCACGTAAAGAAAGGGAAGGAGTTCAGATCATGTTGTCTGTTTTAAACACTGTCGACTCTTTATTATTCTTATTATTAAATCATAGCTGTGTACATTAATGCAATCATGGGGTACAATGTGCTGGTTTTATACACAATTTGAAATATTTTCACCAAACTGGTTAACATAGCCTTCATGGCATTTTCTTAGTTATTGTGTTAAGACATTTATATTCTACATTTAGAAAGATTCACATGTACCCTTGTAAGATGGACCATAAGTGTGGTCCCACCAATTACCCTCCCTCCACTCATCTTCCCCCCTACCCTTACCCCTTCCCCTTCCCCATATTCTTGGGCTATCACTGGGCTACAGCTTTCCTATGAAAGCTATAAATTATTTTCATAGTAGGGCTGAGTACATTGGATACTTTTTCTTCCATTCTTGAGATACTTTGCTAAGAAGAATATGTTCCAGCTCCATCCATGTAAACATAAAGGAGGTAAAGTCTCCATCTTTCTTTAAGGCTGCATAATATTCCATGGTGTACATATACCACAATTTATTGATCCATTTGTGGATCAATGGACACTTGGGCTTGACTCTTAATGGCCTTGTGTGAAGTAGTAGCCACTGTGCCTTCTCTCTGTGCAGGACTGACCTGTCTGTCTGAGCCGTCTGTAAATAGGATCACCACCTCCACTTGGAACACAAAGCGTGTCACCTTGCAGAAGACAAAAGGGAGGTATTTCTATTCCTCTACCAGCTGCAGTGGATTTTAAATTGTGTTTATTTGTCTTAACGATGGAATTTCTTAAATCAAAATATTAAGCAGAAGCCCATGGTAGTGGAAAATGTTCGTGCTCTGGGTAGAATGCCTCAGATTTCTTCTTGCACTAAGTAGAAATGTGTGTATGTGGGGAGGAGGGGGGGGGAGAGAGAGAGAGAGAAGGAGAGAGACTCTCCAGGCTGTTAGGTTTTCACTTCCAATAGCCCAGCACCTTCAGCTGTTTTGGGGAGACTGACCTCACACTGCTTTGCTCCCCACCAGAGAGCTGGCATTGATTAGGTATTTAGAACCTTTGGGGGCAGCTCTTACCCAAAGAAGTGTATGCAAACTTCAGCTGCCCTGCCTCAGGTTGGGACAATTCTAAGACACAAATCACACTCCCAGCTGTGCAGACGTTACCCTCTGTGGGACTTTGCCCAGACTGCACTTTCGTTTGGCTTCCTTCATTTTCCTGAAGGCAGAAGCAGTGTCATTTGTCCCCACCATGGAGAGGGGTTCAGGAGACACCACAGCCCCTGAGTCAGGACACAGGGTAGTAGAACCACACCCCATTCAAATGCAAATGAAGAAAGATAATTTAAAACCCTTTCCATGCCATTCTCCCATGCGAAGAATTAGCTGTGAGGTCATAATACAAACATGTGTTCTGAAGAGGACTCCTTTTTAAAAA
>NW_003852406.1:12215016-12215347 GCF_000181295.1 Otolemur garnettii
CCCCACTAGTGGTATAGACCACTAGACACATCTGGCCAGATCAGTGAAAGATACATCCTTCTCTGGTCATCACAGCACTTGCCTTCACTCGGCACACTGTATATTTCACTTATTTATTTGTCCTTTATGTCTCCTCCTAACTGAAATAGAAAACCCATGAGGGCAGAAATTTTTTTCATCTGTTTTGGTATTTTCTGTATCCTCAGTCGCTGGCACACAGCAGACGCGTGCTCCCCTCTGCACCGTGAACCTGCACTTCCTGCCACCCAGGGCTTCCCCAGACCTTCTCTACACAGCTACTGCCTCTTCATCCCTTTTTATTGAGGTCCAA
>NW_003852406.1:12215905-12217720 GCF_000181295.1 Otolemur garnettii
ATTGAAGTGAGGAAGCCAAGATGAAGGGAGATGAGAAACAGTGAAGATCTGAACAAAACTTCTGGCTGTGGGAATGGAAGAAGGAAATAAACCCATGAGAATCTGTCTGGCTTCTCAGGCTACCTGTAGTGGTCTGTAGAGATTTCAACTACCTCATGGTAATCGGTTTATGGATGTACCCTGATCTGGGCGCAGGAAACTCTCCAGCTCTAACTTGGATTACCATGGAGTGTTTTTCACTAATTAGACCTGTAATTGCTTTTTCTTCGGAAGCCTAAGGTCTTGGCCATGCTAACTGTTTTTCTTAACTCCCCTGCCCATTCAAGAACCTGATTATTTTGATGCACCGTGTTACTAATAATTCCTTCCTCATCTTTGATCTCAGTCTTCCTCTTGCTTTTCCCAGCTAGTATATGAATAAAATATTGAGCTGCTGATTAATGACCCTATATGTGCCACTTTGAGATGTCTGAAGGAATTATCCCAATGCCCAGACAGCTCTATAATGTCACATTTAAATTAGAGGCTGAATCTGTAAAAGGCTGTCCTCTATTGCAAAGGCTGTGTTACAAGGATGGTAGTAAGACCGCATTTCCTTTTAAGAGCAAGGATAGAAGGGGTGAGTTGAATGCCAAGAAAAGAGCATAAGATCCACTGCTTACAACAGGCAAATGTGTCAGTCAGTGCTTTGACTTCAGCTCCCCGTAGCCTTAGACTGAAAGTGTGCCTTCTCAGGAGAGTCTAAGAATGGATGGGGATTCTTGTTTTTGTTTCCATTTTAATTGCTTTTGTCCTAGATCTCTGAAGCAATGTCACTCTTTCCCCCTTTGGCTTTTTTTATGGGCATTGTACTTCTTCCCATGAAGGGCGCTGACAGTTGCCATCGACTCTTCTTTTAAATAGAAAAACATACTAACTATAGTGCTATCGTGCATAGTGTAGAATCTTTGAGCTCTAAACCTGAGATCCCACATGGAAATATAAAGCAGAGCTAGGGTTCACAAGGAGCCCTCAGTCACCTTGATCCTGAACAATAACCAAACACCCTAATCATAGAAGCAGGAATAATTGCACTAGAGAGAGGGACAACATAGCTGATAGGATAAAGAAGTTACTGTGTGCTGAGTACTTGAGTATCTCACCCTCTGCTCTCATTTAATCTTCCTCACTCCATGAGTCAGGTTACTGCTTTTATCCAAGGTCACAGTACTGGGAAGACGCAGAGTGAAGACCCAAACCAGCATCTGTCTGGTGCCAGAGAACACATTTTCCACCTCTGTATCACACTGCAAGCTGAGAGACTGCGTGATCCGAGATGCAGACTTGGCCCCGATGGCATTCTCTGTGTAAGTTAGATCCTGGAAAGTTTAACTTATATTAAAAGGAAAACAAACACTACATGTTACCTCCCAAATGGAGAGTTCACTCACTTGGCAGTTATCAGGCCAGTAGACACAGCCAAGTGGGCTATAGCAAGGGGGGTTTATTACTTGGCACAAGTAAGGAGCACACTAGAGGTAGTTCCCAAAGCAATGTGTCCCTGAACAAGAGAGTTGAGCGGGGTTTATATCAGAGAGTAAGAGGGATGATCTGATTGGATCTTATAATGAGGTGATGTCAGGAGACACGATCTGACTGGATGCTGTGATGGAGCAAGGCCAGGGCTCTATCTGATTGGATCCTGGATCCTGCCTTGCAGTGTCTGCCTCTTAACTCAGTCCCCTGTCCTGGTCCCAGCACTCACTTTCTGCCTATTGTTGCACACTTGGTTCATGCACACTCAGGTCACATGACTGTCAATCTCCAGGGCCATGG
>NW_003852406.1:12218066-12218918 GCF_000181295.1 Otolemur garnettii
TTTTTTTTTAAGCCATGGAAAAGGGGACATTGCTCTTTATCTTTCTAGAACCTTTTAAGATCTGAATGTCACTAAGACCAACCAACATCAACTGGTGTTATGGTCTTGCTACATCTCAGAGGCCTGCAGTGGTTTAAAATGTTTTTACGCGATTGTATGTCACCTCATCCTAATGTTACTGTAAAATCCCAAAGTCCCACCTAGAAAATAACGAATCATTTCTTTAAGTGAAATAAAATCTTTTCTGACAATGACAAAATTATTCTAAAATTCATCTTGAAGAAAAACATGTAACAGGAGAGTAAAGAGAAAAGCACAGTTTCTGTATTTTAAAATAGGTGAAAGAGTGAGGTGTGCTGGCTCACAACTATAATCCTAGCATTTGGGGAGGCCAATGTACCAGGATCATTCGAGTTCATGAGTTCAAGACCAGCTTGAGCAAGACCCTCATCTCTACAAAAACTAGAAAAAGTAACTGAGCATGGTGAGTGTGTGCCTGCAGTCCTAGCTACTTGGGAGGCCAAGGCAGGAGGATCACTTGAGCCCAGGAGTTGAGGTTGTACTGAGCTACGATGACACCACTGTACTCTAGCCTAGGCAACAGAGGAAGAGCCTTTCCCCGGAACAAAACAAAACAAAAACAAACAAACAGAGCAAGACTTCCTTCTTAAAAACAATAAACATTTTTAAAAAGTATTTTAAAACTTTAATAATTAAAGCAGTATTAGGCCAGGTGTGGTGGCTCATACCTGTAATCCTAGCACTCTGGGAGATCAAGGCAGGTGGATTACTTGAGCTCAGGAGTTTGAGACCAGCCTGAGCAATAGCAAGCCCCCATCTCTAAAAAAAATA
>NW_003852406.1:12220750-12221641 GCF_000181295.1 Otolemur garnettii
GTTGTAAAACATTAAAGAAAAATCCATGAATCCATAGTAATACTTAAAAAGAACATTAAAATGAAAGAGAGAATGAGACTAAAACTTATTTATCCCACTCTTTGGTGCTAAGAACATAAGTATTTACCCATATTTTGAAAGGGAAAACTCTTCTTTCCTAAAGAATTACATCTATTAAATGTAGATGAAATGATGGAATTAGAAAAATCACCATTTATAGCTCCCGATAAAATAATCGGTTTAGGCAAGAATCATCAATGATGTCAAAAACCACCAAGTGATGGAGAAGTTGTGGAGGAAGAGGGATCTTCATGTGGTACCAAAGACCCAGCAGACTACAAACTAATGCTTATTTAAAAATAAACCTCTAAGAAAAGAAATCTAATGGTTACCCCCTTAATCAAGCAATCAAATGCCACACCTCTGATCACAGGACAACCTGAGGTTGTATCCTCCTGACAACACAACCACCTATGAAGCGTCCTTGCCAAAATTATGTACCTAAATCTAATGAAGACGTTTGCCCTAACTTCCAATTTATAGGAAATGAAGGGGTTAGAGGAACAAGGTAATTGACACCATTAGGAAACAATTAGACAAACCTAGAAGGTGGAACATTCTACAAACCATTGACGTGGGGTCTTCAAAAAGTCACTAATAAAACCAATCATGATGGGCGTCCTATTCTAGACTGAAAGAAACCAAGGAGTCATAACAACAAAATGCACCATGCAATCCTTCCTCTAACGCTGGCTGGAAGAAAAGAAGCAAGCTATAGAAAGATGTCAGGGAAAATGAAAATTTGAATGTGGACTATTAGGGAATTTTTTATTTTTTTTATTAAATCATAACTTTGTACATTGAAGCATTTATGGGTTTAGGGTACTGCTT
>NW_003852406.1:12222150-12223777 GCF_000181295.1 Otolemur garnettii
TTCCAGCTCCATCCAGGTAAACATAAAAGATGTGAAGTCTCCATCTTTTTATGGCTGCATAGTATTCCATAGTATACATATACCACAGTTTGTTAATCCATTCATGGGTTGATGGGCACTTGAGTTATTTCCATGTCTTGGCAATTTGGAACTGGGCTGCAATAAACATTCTGGTGCAAATGTCTTTGTTGTAAAATAATTTTTGATCATTTGAGTATACATCTAGTAGAGGAATTGTTGGATTGAATGGTAGGTCTACTTTTAGTTCCTTGAGTGTTCTCCAAACTTCTTTTCAAAAAGGTCGTATTAGCTTGCATTCCTACCAACAATGTAGAAGTGTTCCCTTCTCTCCGCATCCACTCCAAGATCTATAGTTTTGGGATTTTGTGATGTGGGCTAATCTTACTGGAGTTAGATGATATCTCAAAGTGGTTTTGATTCACATTTCTTTGATGATTAAGGATGATTAAGGATGATGAGCATTTTTTCATGTGTTTTAGGCCATGCGCCTGTCTTCATCAGAGAAGTTTCTGTTATCTTGCCCACATAGAAATGGGGTTATTTATTCTTTTCTTATTGATTAGCTTGAGTTCTCTGTAGATTCTAGTTATCAGACCTTTGTCGGAAGCATAACCTGCAAAGACCTTCTCCTGTTCTGAAGGTTGTCTGTTTGCTTTACTTACTGTGGAAATTTTTGTTAATATTCTTAGATGTAATACATGTCCCGTGGTTATGTCTTTGTTCTTAGAAAATGCAGACTGACATCTTTAGAAGTGAAATGTTACAATGTTTACAATGTACTTTTAAGTGATCCCACAAAACAGTAAAAAAGCTCAACACATGCAGATAATAAACACGTGAGCAGATAAAGAGAGTAAAGAGGGCATAACACTTAAAAAAATCATTTAGTCTGCATTATACTCTTTTTTCAACTATTATGTTCAAAAAATTCAAGATAAAAAATTAGAAAGGTATTATTTATAAAAAAGGAACATCGTGTATATGCTCAACATTAGATGATGGCTAATTAAATTAGGGAATACTCAAGAGTTGCTATTTTGGAGTGATTAAATATCTTTTCAAAGAATTTCCAACTATAGAGGCAAATAGCCATGATGCAGAAGGGAGAGAAACAGAATGCAAAACTCTGTCCATGGTGTCTATAGGTTGATCTCACTTTTTATATTCATTTGAGACTTTCCTGAGCGTCTGTGACATGCCAGGGCCTCCTCTATGTGCACAAGAAGAAAATACACCTTCATGTGAATAGGGTTGTCCCTGGCTGGTAAACTTATAGGAGATCCTTATTAGCTTCTGATACTTTTCTAAACATTTCAAATTATATTTGATCAGTTTTACAGTACAAGTAACAAACAAGCATTTTGTTTGAGAGAAGTCCTCAGAAGTTTGATATTCATAATAGCTGAATTGGCCGTGCCCTTGACATTAGGCAGCCCCCTTTCCCTGTGCTCTAAGGGACAAGTCCATTTAGCCCTGCCAATAACTTTTTGAGGTAGGATTATTGCATTTTGCTGTATATAATTCATGCTCTTTTGCTCAAAGTTTTGAGGGAAAAAGAAGGATGTGCACTGTATAAGGTGTATGGCTTAGGAGCAGGAGATCCCAG
>NW_003852406.1:12224640-12261868 GCF_000181295.1 Otolemur garnettii
CCAGGCAGCCTCACTCCCAAGCTCACACTTGTTATCACTCTCCACCACTCTTCAACACCCTGCCGTACTGTTTTGTCATTAAGCTTTAGAAAGGTGACTGAGGGTAATTACTGGTAGCAATAGTAGTTGCTACCATATATGGTGCCTTGTGATTTATCAAGAAATGCAGGGCTGTGCAGTCATGAAGAAAGACAAATTAAGGCCTTTGCAACAATTTGGATAGAACTGGAGACCGTTATCCCAAGTGAAGCATTTAAAGAATGGAAAAACAAATAGCATATGTACTTGCTACTAAATAGGAACTAACCAATGATTGTGCACAGAGGGAAATAAAACTCAGTAGAAATCAAGCAGGTAAAGGGCTGAGGAGGGGCTGGGCAAAAACCTGCATCAGAGGTACAATGACCACTATCTGGGCAATGGGCACAGTGATAACCCTGTTGCGAGCATAACAAAATTGACACATGTAACAGAAAGCATTTGCACCCTTGTAATATTCTCAAATATAAAGTATTAATTTTAAACAATGAAGGCAAATTATGAAAATAAAATGCTTTCTACACAGGCAAAGGAGACGTTGATCAAATTAACTAAAATGAAATCCGATGTGATGCAAGGGCATTCTTATAAAGTGAAAGTGAAAAGTGAAGGTATAATTCTGTTAGAGAGACATTGTGCATTTGCACCCAAATCTGAAAATCATTTAAAGCCTTGGAGGGAGAAATTGCATTTTGGGGAATGTATTCTACAAAATCTGGCAACATCTAGGTGTGTGAATACGTATAGAACAAAAAGGGGAGTTGCCCAAATGTTTAATGACAGAAAAGCTTAATAAACTGGGCACATGTTCTGGAGAGTCACAACATAAGAGTATGGAAAACCAGGTAGAAAATCGTATTAGGTGAACAAAAGAAAGTATATAACCCAACAGATATGCTTGCAAGCATGTTAATAAGCAGCATCATTTAAAAGACAACAAGGAAATACTTCACTGGAGTGGCTGGATCCGGATAGCAGGGTACAGTTGATTTTTTTTTTTTAACCTTCCTTTTTTCTTTCCTTTTCCAAATTGCCATGGAGCTATGCATCCTCATAGAGTAAAAACAATCAAACTATGTTTTAGATTGACATAAATCCTGGGAAGATGATCTCTTTTTTAAAGGGAGGCTCTTTCTAAAACCTAAAATGTGTGTAAACAAGCTTATGACCTAGATCCGAGCACTTTAAAGGTAAAAACAAATCTGAGACGCGAGCCAACAGTCATCTTGACACATTCCCTGTGTCGATATTAGATGAGAAAATCTCCTCTCTGCCAATCTTAATGTCTCCTTCTACCTCCATAATGACTTGATGCATAAAAATTAATCTCTTTCCTCCGCTTTGATCCCTGAGCTCCTTAGTGAAGATTCCATCTTGCTCTATAACGCATGATGAAGCATTTTCCCTGTTATAATGTGACAATGGCCCTACTGAGCACAGCAATTTGAGTCTGAATGTGCCCCAGCCAAGGAGGAAATCTTAAGAGGCAATTCCACCTAGAACTATTTGGCAAATGCATAAAAAAGACACATTAATACCGCCTGAAAATTGTGCCCTTAACGAAAGAACCCCAAACAGAGCTGGGAATGGGAGTGTGCTGAGGGGTGGAGGAAAGGACAAGGAGAGAGGTGAGATGCTCTGGCCAGGCCACCCGGAAAGGTTGGTCACGTAAATCAGTGTCGGCCAAAAAAAAAAAAAAAAAAAAAAGAAAGAAAGAAAGAAAAGAAAGCACATTTGAAAACTTTCAATAAAAAAGATTGTTTGTCAAGTCTAGGGGGAAAAATTCTTTAATTAGTTTACTCAAATATTAAATCTGACATCTAGAATCTCAATATTAGCAAAAATGTGATAATTATAGCTGGGAGGGCTTTTTATTGAATGTAAATTCATGTATAACACTTTCAGCGAGTCTCACTCCCCATTGTTATCACTCATACACTGTTCACACTTAGCTGGAGGCCTTGGGCTCCATTCTGAAACCTGATCTCAAATTCACAGCCTCCATACTTCTTTCCACAGTAGTTGCACATCACCGTGTTGACAAAGGGCATGTCAAGTCCATCCTGAGGGCAGACACAATCTCCTGACATCCTGCCCCCCAAGCTGGGGGCCCTTGAGCACTCAGCATGCCCAGGCTGCTGCAGAAAGGGCTTTCTCTACTTAGTAAATTCACATCACCTCACTTCTCCACATGGAGGGTTCTGTGGGCTTTCTGGCGACCAATTTGACCAATTGGCTTGTCAACTCAGCGAGGCACTGGCCAACTCAATCTAGTCATTGGCTCGAAGATGGAGCACAGAAGCAGGGAACATGTGTTGGGTCAGGTTTGTGAAAATGTGTTTGTTCATTTTATCCTCCCTGCATCCTCATTTTATAGAGAAGGATACTGAGACCGGGAGAGGTTCAGTGACGTGCCAGTGGGATTTGTAGTGACGCACACTGATGGCACACGCAGCCTCCAAAGCTAATGTTCTGGGGCTTGCTGGGGGCAGAGAGTAAACTTAGCACATGGCCATGAAGTGCACTGTGGACACCTCATGACAGAAATAAATTAGTAAGCACATGCCCAAGCGTGGGCTGACCTATGTACCCTTGTCCCCAAATATCAATGTATTATTTATATGTTCTTATAATGACCATTGAGAAGTGGTCACTGAGCAGTGATATATTTAATGTTTGCAGTGACAGCCATTGAACAATCTTCTAGGATTATAATCTCAAATGCCTACAAGGCCCAAGCTCTTCCTCAGACATCAGGAGGAAGTGGGAACCATGGCAACAACACAGCCTTTGTCCCTTCTATAAGGACAGACCTATGGGACCAGTCGCTCGTGTTGCTATGGGCAATTTCAGGCTCAGTCTCCAGAGCTTTGGATTATTCCACAGATGCCAGAAATAAGGATTTTTATGTGAACTCTCCCAATTTGTTTTAAAGTTGGTAACTGATAATTATTATTATTTTTTTTTACCAATTGTATGAGCCAAAGGAAACATTTCTTCAAGCCAGATTTGATGAGTCCTCTGCTTTGCACGTGTGGTCTAGAGAATATACTGCACTAGAGATGTTTTTCTGGTAGGAAGGCCCTCAGCTCAGCCTTCATAGGAGTAACGGGGACGGCTTCATCACTCCTTACCACATAGCCAGTGAAGGAACAAGCTGCCGGTTTTGGCAGCCTTTATCATCTTAGCAGTAGTATTTGAAGAAAAGAAATGATGATCACAAGTTTCATGTTAAAATATATATAAATTTTAAAGCCAGTGATCACAGAGGTGGATAAGATGTAAGAGGCATTTTATAGCCTAGGAAAACAGAACAACGAGCCCCAAAATGGCACTGGCCGGTACCAAGCAAATGCTTAACAGGGGGCCCCTTCCAACCATCACAAGACTTTTTGGAGGATTTTGTTTGCACATACACTTTCTATTATCCTTTCTATCCATCCCATCCACCCCATTACCACCTTGTTTCTCAGTATGCTGTTTCACTCAGAGGCCAATGTCAGCTGCATTTTATTACTCACAGCCCCCTCCTGAAATGAGGAAATTGAAAGTGGACCGTAATCCAGTGCCCCTAGTTATACTGGCTCCCGTACCCCGACGTCGTCTTCAGACAACCTCACTATCTCGCAAGAGGAATGTTCTCACCTGAAAATACGCTTTAGATGAAAGCATCTGAATGCACACTTTATGTAAACTTTCAGATGCAGGAAAATCTTGTAGGGCTGTGTTGAGAAGTAAGTGGAGGGAAGGAATTGTAAAGAGCCCACAGAGGAGAAGGAACATCTGGGGGAAAATCCCATATTATGAGTTGGTTGGTTGTTAATTTTTAAAATATCTCTTCAACTGAGCACTACATTGTAACAAGTAGCTCAAATGTATACACTTCCAATTCGAAACATTTGCAGTCATTTGTGGTAGAGAATGTTCCCCACTGTGCTCCTTACTGGCCTGTGACCTTGTGGAGTGCCATGCTCTTCAGACTGTCATCAGGGTGTGTCCCAGAGAAAACTGACATGAAATTTCAACCTTCACCCCACTCTTACGAGCTGTGTGAACCTAGCACCAATGTCTTAATGTCTCTGAGCCCCATTTTCCCCAGCTCTAAAACTAAAGAGGAAAATATGAAAAATCGCAAGAGCTACCCTATCCTGTGGATTCTCTAAGAGGTTCAGTACTAAGTGCATTTATCTCCCTGTTACCATTAACAATTTATAATTTGATAATTAATTATTATGAGCAATTGACAATAATACCATCTTCGTAATCATGATGATGAATTGATAGAAAATAAATAATAGCTCTTGGCCAATCAAAAAGATAGATTCATGTTAATTATAACACATGTTAAAATTTTAGAAGCGCCCAGAGAAGCCAGTGGATTAGGAAAGTCTTACCTGTGCACTGTCATATCCTTATCAGGGACCAAATTAGCTTATACTCCAAAATTACTGCAGGGTTTAAAACACATAGACTTGGGATCTCGACTTGGGGATTTTAGTGATCTCCATATGATAACAGAGCATAAATAATGGATCATAAGTCTCTACCTAGGCCTGTATTTTGCTTGGAAAGAGGGTACAGAGAGAAAGTAGGGTCTCTGAAATCTGGGGAGGGTGAGCAGACGGACAAGGGTCTATGCCACGGAGGGGAGAGTGAACAGACTTCGTGGTAAGACCCGGCAGAAGGTCTGCAGGGAGCGAACTTGGCTGGCTTGGAGAAAGGACTTAACAGAGAGGAAGTTGATTCCTAACAACAACAGTAATAATGATAACAGCGTAATAGCTGTTCCCTCAATTATGGTACGGGGTGTTTCATTTTGTCATCTAGTCTCGTGTGGCTGCAGCACCGGCATACCAGGACAATGACATCGGAAGCACCAACTTCAAATGGAAAGAACTAAGAAGATAAATCCATCAGAACGTTTCGTTAATTTCGACATCAATATGTTGGAATGTGTGGTGATTTGAGTCGGGGCCAGGCTGAGGCCCCCCTTTGCTTGGCAAACTGCCTCTTCATTGATAATGCAAATTATGACTGCAAACAGCATCTCAGGGGGGTGTTTAAAGCGCTTAAGGGAACACACTGCACACTTCAGAAGCGTTCCTTTTATATGCAATTAGTCTGTTCATGACACATCATTCTTATCTATTCATTAAAGTAAGTCCCTGGCTTAGTTAGAGGCATTTTATGGGTTTATAGAATCATAAGAGCTCAGAACTGGCTGGAGCCTAAAGGTCAAGTTCATGGCCTCTCTGTTGGTCTCTCCTCTCTGCAACATCCATGCCTGGGCTGTTGTTGTTTCTGTTCCTGTGCAGTAAGAGGCCACTGTTGACCTCCACAGGCAGCCCTTAGAAAGATCGTGAATTCTGGAGTCAGGAGAACCTGGATCAAAACCCAGTTTCATCCTGTGCTAGTTATGCAAGCCTCTGATGCCTTTTGAGAACTGTGTGCGCTGTGCCCAATATGGTATATATTTTTGAGACTTTTTTAGACTCAAAAAAGAGACTGAAAGTAGTTTAGTGGTTGCCAGATCAGGGAGCAGGCAGTGACCACAAATGGACACCAGGTTTGTTTTTTTTTTAAGATAATGGAAATTCCACAACTGGATTGAGATGCTGGTTGAACAACTCTGTAAATTTACTAAAAGTCATTAAGTTATATACTTAAAACGAGTGAATTTTATGACATGTAAGGTATGCCTCTGCAAAGTTATTTCTAAAAATGAGATAGAAAAATACCTAGCAACAAGGTTTTTTTTATTATTACAAAAATACCCAAGGTGCTAAGCCTAATCAAAGCTAATTTGGGGTGTTATAAGAGAAAGCGTATGTGGTTAAGAAGGAAAATGAATTTTAGACAATCATCTGCTTTGCACTTTTCAGAAAATAAAAGAAAAATTGTCTCTACGAAAGATAATTAAAGGTAAGATCATAGAACAGAGTGAAGAAAATAGAATATAGATCTACCATGTTTTAAAAGAAATCCATGAGACTAATCTGTTTAAGAATTCAGAATTTTTTGAATTTTAGAAAGGTAAGATGGGGCATCTTCCATAAATTACATAACACCCCCAAAAGGGTATGTGACAACATCTCATAATTAAACATATTAATATTTCTTTAATTAAATATATGAATATTCATACTAAAGAGGATAAATGCAAGATTAGAAAAAGACTCATGTCAGCTCAGGTCTGGATTTGCCACCCAGTTAGTTTGCTAACAACTTCAGAAAAAGCTCAGTTTGCTACACTTCTGGATTCCAGGATTGAGGCTCCTGTGGTGAATGTTGTAATCATGCCCATTACAACTTGCCCACGTGCCTGTCCATTCTCTGCTCCTTTCCCCATGTCATAATAATCCCCTTCCCTAGCAAGGGAGACCTTGATGTTGAGGACCAAAGTTTACACGACATAAAATTCCCTTGTTTTTGAGGTGAGTGGAATGCCCTGAGCTCACAGTTTCCATACCAGCCTAAGCAAGAGTGAGATCTCATCTCTAAAAATAGCCGGGCTTTGTGGCGGGTCCATGTAGTCCCAGCTATTTGGGAGGCTGAGGCAAGAGAATCACTTAAGTCCAGGAGTTTGAGGTTGCTGTGAGCTGTGACGCCACAGCACTCTACCAAGGGTGATATAGTGATGCTCTGTCTCAGAAAAGAAATTCCTTTCTTTTAACTATATAATTCAATGAGTTTTAGTAAATTTACAGTCATATGATCAATATCACAATCTAATTTTGGATCATTTCCATTATGTTAAAAAGAAACCTGGTGTCCATTTGTGGACACAACACCCCAAATTAGCTTCCATTATGCTTAGCACCTTGGGTATTTTTGTAATAAAAAAAATGTTGCTAGGTATTTTTCTATCTCATTTTTAAACTTGGCAAAGGCATAATTTACATGTCATAAAATTCCCTTGTTTTAAGTCTAAAGTGTATCTGAAAAAAAAGTGCATCCCTGGCAAGGGAGACCAGATGTGGAGGACCATGCTTGAGGACAGATTGGAATTCCATGTTCTGCCACTATTAAACTTCAAGGAGGGTGAAGTGCTGAAAAAAATAAAAATAAAAAAATCCAAAAGAGAAAAATGGAAGTTTTAAATGGGAAATACTTCCCGATGGAGTGGAGAACAAGGAGAGGACCAAAGGGTTTTAACACAGGACACCAGAGAGAGAGAGTACCCTTAAATAACAGTGCCAGAGCACAGGAAGAAAGAAAAATTAAAAATGCAGGTCTGATTCATTAGTAAGTTCTGTATTATTTGTTTGGTGTTTACTTATATCCACTGTGGCAGAAGACTTTATGAAGTCTTGCAAATGATTTTCAATCTGTTCTTCATCTTTGCTGCCCCAAGGGAGCAGCCCCATTCCCTGCCTCCCCCCATGGGACCCTGGCACAATGGAGGTTCAGGGTACTTGTTACTATGCCAGGAAAGCCAGACTTTTCCCTCAGTCTGGTGACAATGATGGGACAGCCCACCATGGCTGGGCAGAGCACGACCAACATCTCTGGGTTTCAGATGAATCCTACTGCATGAGACTCCACACTCCCGGAAGGGAGGGACCTTATCAACCAATATTATCTCAGTATTATAGCAAACTGCTCAATAAATACCTGCTGATAAGCTGGATGGATGCAAGGATGAGTGAATGGACTATCAAATAAAAGTAGCTTGATCGTTTACTGCTTTGCAGAGACTGCCCACCCTTGTTCCTCCAGGATCAAGAAATATCTCACAAGAAGGAGGCTTGCCCTGGGGTTCTCCGCCTGCTCCCTCAAATAGTAGGGTTGTTCTAAGTATCTGCTTCTCTTTGAAGATGGATATCCAGGGTCAAGAATTGTGGGAGGAGAACCAACCCTGGGAATGAATGAGATGGGGAAGACACACCCCCTAAAAAAATGACACAGCTTCTTAATACCTAACTCTCATTCAAGGAATCACTACCAATGGCAACGCTAAAGAGTGTGCATTTTTATCTTCTGGGGACCCCCCATGGTATTGACGAAGTTCACCAAATTACAAGAGTAAGCAGATGTTAATTTTCTATGGGAGAGGTGCTCAGGGCCTCCGTGGGGGGAAGGCAGGGGACTTATGTTGATGCTGAGTCTCCACAGGAAGCAATTTGTGCTTAGACTGAGCTTGTTTGAGTTGTCTTGGAGACACTGCTGAGACTCTGGAGGAACTGTTTAAGCCCTCCTAGCCCACCTGTGGCCACTGCTATAGAGAAATGCAGCCTACTTCATTCATATGTCAAAGACATGTAGATAAATTGTCATTATTCACTATTCCAGCCCCTCCCTCAAACTGACAAAATGATGAACTCTCAGACTCAGATGAGGCCTTTAAGATGAACAGACCACTCACCTCTCCAGTGTAACCTCCGGGGGAGGGAACAGGGAAGCTAGCATTTATGGGGCTCCTGATCCATGCTAGGCATTTTATACATACACATACACTTTATTTACATACCTCCTATCCTTAAAACCACTCAGCTCAATTCCCTCTCCTTTCCCTCCTTTCTATGGAAGAGGAAGCTGGGATCCAGAAACACCCTGTGAGTTTCTCATGGTACCCAGTGTAGCTAACAGTTTAAATGAGACACAAACCCAGGGCAAACTCCAAAGTTCTTTTCCCACTAAGTCTGAGGTCCCCCTGCCTGCCAGTGGGCTGATTCTATGGGGCTGGAAGAAATTCCTCCTTAGAGTAAGTGGAAATTACTGCCCCTGATTGTTTCTCCCTCTGGCCCTGGGCGGCAGGTCTAGATGCTCCTTCTGGAGCCAGCCCCTCCCATGTGTGCAGATGGACCCAGCTGTCCCCTGGCAGGGGGCATTCTCCTCCATGCATGGGGACAGCAGAGCATGAGGCAGGGGGAGATGGCAGATATGTGCAGTTAGTGCCTGCCGCTGATTCTTCAATTGTGACTGCAAAAGCTCAGAGAGAGATGCCTTTTGCTTTTGACAGCTGTCAGTCAGCAGCGTGGGCCTGAGCAAGCTGCTGAGAGGGGAGAGTCTCTTTAGGGGCAAGACAAGTCTACACAGGACGGACTGATGACACCACCTGCCCTCCTTGCCTGCCAATAGCGTGCCAGCGCCACAAATACCTATCTTGTCGGCCTCTTTTTATTTTTAACTTTTCTATTTCGTTCTTTCCTTCCTTCCCCCTCCCCTCATTTAAGTAGAAATTCCAGTGAACCTGGGATCTGCAAGTTTTGGGGCTTCAGGCTGAGTCTTGAATCCTCTGTTGAGATGATCTTCAGTGAGTCACTGAAGCTTCTTGAGCCTCAGTCACTGGACTTCCATAAGGAGGGTTAGAATATCCACAGCAGTAACTACTGGACTAGCGGAAGTATAAGGGAATGGGAATTCCACAGCCCAGAGCTTATTTCAGAGATTCTTCGTTCATTGTGGGTGTTGCATATTATATCAACAGTCCGTGATCCTGGCCCAGTATGAGCTGGCTTCAGAGGCTGGTGGAAGTGACCAGCCAGTTATAATCTTGGGGGGGGGGGACTTGAAGGGGTGTGGCCTGTAGTTCGCTTTAATTATTTTTATTCTCTTTTTTAAGATGTTAGGTTGGGTGTGGTGGCTCACACCAGTAATTGTAGCACTCTGGGAGGCCTAGGTGGGGGGTCCCTTGAGTTCAGGAGTTTGAGACCAGCCTGAGCAAGGGCAAGATCTTGATTCTACTAAAAAAAAGTAGAAAAACTAGCTGAGTGTGGTGGTACATGCTTGTAGTTTTAGCTACTCCAAAGGCTGAGGCAAGAGGATTGTTCGAGCCCAAGAGTTTAAGGTTGCTGTGAGCTATAATGACACCATGGCACTTTATTCAGGATGACAGACTAAGACTCTGTCTCAGAGAAAAAAAAAGGCTCTTGCTCTGTAACCTAGGCTGGACTGCTGTGGTGCAATCATAGGTCATTGCAACTTGGGGAACTCCTGAGTTCCAGTAACTTCCTGTCCCAGCCCCCTAGGTAGCTGGGACTATAGGTATGCACCATCATGCTTGGTTAATTTTTTTAGAGCTGGGGTCTTGCTATGTTGCCCAGGCTTTTCTCAAACTCCTGGCCTCAAGGGATCCTTCCACTTCACATTCCCGAGTCACTGGAATTACAGTCATGAAGCACTGAGCCTGGTTTCATTTACGATTTAGTAACAAGGAAGGGGGACAGGATCCAAGGATGTTGTTTTGGGTGACAGTATTAAAAGGTTTCCATTCAGGTTGGCACTTGTGGCTCAAGGAGTAGGGCGCCAGCCAGTACCAGGGGTGGCAGGTTCAAACCCAGCCCCAGCCAAAACTGCAAAAAAAAAAAAAATATATATATATATATATATTAAATTAAATAAAAGGTTTCCATTCATCTTGTTGCTGTGCTGGGATTTTCAACAGAAACACATTAGATCAGTTA
Source organism: Otolemur garnettii (assembly GCF_000181295.1). Lineage (NCBI taxonomy): Eukaryota > Metazoa > Chordata > Mammalia > Primates > Galagidae > Otolemur > Otolemur garnettii. The sequence goes on from NW_003852406.1 coordinate 12,235,086, forward strand.
TTAAACTAAATAAATATAATCAATGACACATCTCTTCAATAAGTTATCACTCAGCCTAGAAAATGGAGTTTTAGAATATGTAATGACATGGAAAGATTGTCCCAATATTTTTAAGTGAAACAATCCAATTACAAAAAAAGGATATACATTATGATCCTTTTATAAACAAGATAGGATATAACCTTCCCTGTGTAAACCTAAGATGTTTGCTTTGGTTATCTCTAACCGCTAATTAGAATTTGCCACATTCTAGAGCCTGAATGTTATTTCTTTTTGCTTGTTGAGACTCTCTCAATTTTCTATAATAAAAATGCATTGGCTTGGTATATAAATAAAAATATTTTTAAATATGCAAATGCAAGCAAATCCAAATCAGACCACTCACTGACTCCTTAGGTCCAGAGTCAGCCTAAAGACCTCTTTCAGTTTTCCTGTTCTCTAGCAGCTATGTGGCTGTATTGCTTGTAAATTAACACCATCCCTACCCCTGACTTCTAAGGGACTCAACCCTCTCTCAGAGTCTGCTGTGAAATAAATCTCTCCCCTGGAAGCCACTGTCTGCAGACCGTTAGTAGATAGGTGACATTAACAAGTGTCTGCCAGCGGGCTTCGGAGGCTGGTGGAAGTGATCAGACAGTTACAATGCACATCTTAGTGTGTGCATATGTATTTACATTTGGCAAATTACAAATTCACTGTGACTTTTTTTTTTTTTTGAGACAGAGTCTCAAGCTGTCACCCTGGGTAGAGTACTGTGGCATCACAGCTCACAGCAACCTCAAACTCTTGGGCTTAAGTGATTCTCTTGCCTCAACCTCCCAAGTAGCTGGAACTACAGGTGCCTGCCACAATATCCAGCTATTTTTCTTGTTGTTGCAGTTGTCATGGTTGTTTTAGCTGACCTAGGTTGGGTTCAAACCGCCAGCCTCAGTGTATGTGGCTGGTGCTCTACCCTCTGAGCTACAGGCACCACCTGCTGTGACTATTAACAGAGGTAATCTATACCGACTGATGGAGGTGAGGTCTAGTAGAAGGCAAGTGAACTGAGAGTGAAATATTTGTCCTGGTCATCTTCTGCAATTTGTTCAAGATCATTAAGCTGCATGTGTCTCAGTTTGCTCATCCATGTGGGAGCTGGTTGTGGTGCCAGCAAAAACCTTTGCAACAGACAGCTGGGTTTGAGTGCCAGCTACGTATAAACCTCGCTGGCTGTGTAACTTCAGGCAAGTTAACTTAATGAAACTCAGTTTTTCTCCCTGCTCAATAGGCAGTGATGCCTACTTCAGGGGTGCTATGCCTGGCACAGAAATTCTCTTCCTGCAAAGGATAGGGAGAATGCCCTGGGAATTGCATCTTTCACTTGAATGGAAGGGAAGAGAATTGGATTCTTTTTCATTGTCCCATTGAAGTTGTACAGAGAGCTGCATAAACACAGGTTCAAGCATCAGTATGGAGATGAATCGCTGTACCCAGTACGCACCTGCCATGAAAGAGCCTCATGGGCTCACCAGCATCCAGCAACTAGCTGCCACCAAGCTATGCTTTTTCTTGATAACGAAGCATTCTCTTTTCAGCAATGAAACTTTTAAACATTGACAACTCCAGATAAAAAAATCTTTCTAAAATAGATTTTACAATAATTGCCATTACCCTGACTCCTAAGCTCAATGAACTCACCTACAGGTAACCATCTATAGATGTGTGGGGTCCCCCTTATGCTGTGGGTGGCAGCTCTCCACGGGGGTTAGCTCCCTTCCCGGGCTCTCCTTGTGGTTTCTTATGTGCCTGCCTTGAAAAGTGCTCTTTATCACCTTCTAGTTACAATAAAAATCAGTGCTATAAGATCACCTAGTGCCAACTCCCTCTTTAAGAAATAAAAAGCAAATTGAGAGAGGTGAAAAGACACAGTGGCGATAAGGTCTCAAGGAATATATAGCTTTAATGGAATATATAGCTCAGGGGAACCGAGGAAAAGAGCTTAATAGGGGGCGGTGCCTGTGGCTCAGTGGGTAGGGCGCTGGCCCCAAATACTGAGGGTGGCGAGTTCAAACCCACCTCGGCCAAACCACAACCAAAAAAAAAAAAAAAAAAAAAAAAAATAGCTGGGCGATGTGGTGAGCACCTGTAGTCCCAGCTACTCGGGAGGCTGAGGCAAGAGAATCACCTAAGCCCAAGAGCTGGAGATTGCTGTGAGCAGTGTGACGATGTCACGGCACTCTACCGAGGGCGAGAAAGTGAGATTTTTTCTCAAAAAAAAAAAAAAAAAAAAAAAAAAGAGCTTAATAGGGATTGCATGGTAAATAGAAATCAATAAAGATCAGAGCAAAAGTCTGCCGAAAGAAGGAAAGCACATGGCTTCCGTCTAGCCGCTGTGTGGTATGTTCTTTCCAGAGACCCTCAGAAATCTTTTCCTACACCCTGGGGATCAAGAGAGCTGAGGGAGTGGGGAAACTGACCTCCAGATAAGAGCGGCTACCTGTGTGCGCATGTGCACACCCAGACACACGCTTCCTGCACCCAGGTTGCACACCCGCACACTGATGAGGGGGGCGATCGGGTACCCATACGGGCTGGCTCAACAAAGTAAGCTGCATTTAACCCCTATTGGCTTAAGCAGGTCTTGTTTTAAATGATGCACTTTGAGATAACCTGCGGGAGATCTGTGCACTGAATGTGTTAAAGGGCTTGGGACACCTACCCCGGAGAGTTGTCAAATCCTTATTCTCATTTCCTGCCTTTTCCTGCAGCAACTGCTTCAAATGCCTTTTGGAGAAACATGCCTTTCCTCCCCAACGCCACGGAATGCCTGCCAGCCAAGGAACAAATACAAAAACTTTAACAGCATCTCCAGAGTGTTCCCCCTTTGCTCCTCACCAACTACTGACAATCAATGTAAAAGTAATCCTAGTTTTTATTTGACGCTATCTTGGCTTTAAGAGAACCTTCCAAAAAATGATTGATGCGATGAATTAAACCCATAGGTAACCCCTGAAATCTGCTTTGAATAGCAACAAATTCCTAACAATATCTTCAGCGCCTGCAGCAACGAAATCTAATCTCTGAACTCCTAAAGGTCAAGATTTGCTGTCTGGTAGCACGGCTCAAGAGTAAATGCTCCCTAATGCTGCGCTAGGCGATTGCTTTGCACTCCAGACAATGTCAATTTTGTCCAAGTAGCTGCAGATGTGTCTAGCATTAAGTCAGAATGGTGTCAAGGGCCCTTCTTGAACACCGGCTGCTTCTCAGAGAAACTGGTCCTAAAGCCCTAGTCTATTACAGTCCATGCCCCAAAGACAGACATTTAAGGCTTAAAGAGGATGGAGAATAAAGCTGCATTAGATTTTTTAATGTTTCTGAGTTAGGAGACCCAGGGGAAGAAATTCTCTGGTGATCCAAACGTCCTTCTCTCTCCCCTCCCCACCCACAGCCCTGCGGATTTCCTGATGAAGGTGCTGTCACAGTGTCTATGTTGTCCTACCCGGGAGCTACTTTCCTGATAAACCATTCATCATTGCTTTGGTCCATTTGAGCTATGGAAAAGCTATAACAGACTAATGAACTCATTAAATTAAGGAATGTGTATGTTACCGGAAGCAATGTGCCAAGGAAAGGGGGATCGGAGGGAGCAGAGATGGAACCAGCCATACTGAGCAGGGTACTCAATATAATGAAGTCTGCACAAGCATCAGCCCCTCCATCCCCAGCCCTGCAAGGAAGACACCCCTCCCCAACACAATAGGCTTCTTCAGTTTAAACCTATTTTGTTGTTGTTGTTGTTGAACAGAAAAACATTATAACTGATTGGAAAGCATCCTTCTACGAAAAGATCTGGATGAAGTTATTTTGGTTTTAAAAATTGCTGAGAGCCAGGTAAAGGTATTTCGTATTTAAAATGCATAGGCCTGAGTAGAAACCAGAAATAGTTCTCAGGTTTTACTATGAAAACACGTTGATCATTCCTCACCCATCTGCCACCACCGATACCTCTGCTACTCTGGAAGAATGTCTTATTCCTCTTCTCCTAGGCCGTCTGTTCTCTTCACCTGCTGTAAGCCACGAAGTAAGTAAATCTCAGCTGAGCACGGTGGCTCACACCTGTAATCCCAGCACTTCGGGTGGTTGAACCCACAGGATTGCTTGAGGCCAGGAATTCAAGACCAGCCTGGACCAGCCTGGTCTCTTTTGTAGAGACCCCTATCTCTACAAAAAACTTTAAAAATCAGCTGGAGCACGATAGTGTGTGCCTGTAGTCCTAACTACACGGGAAGCTGAGGTGGGAGGATCACTTTAGCCCAGGAGTTTGAGGTTGCAGTGAGCTATTAATATGATCGGACCATTGCACTCCAGCTGGAGTGACAGAGCGAGATCTTGTCTCTCGAAAAATAAATATTAAGAAATAAGCCAATTTCTACCTGGGGCAGGTTTCCTTAAGCATGATTTGCCACCATTTCGACGGTAGACAAAATACTTCTTAAGACAGGGAAATTAACAGCAGAAAGATGAATATCCAGTGTAGTCTATACGAGTATGAAATCAATATATAAATGATTGCATGTTCCTAAGAACAATAAAACACTATTATAGTCCAGTTCTGGGGTAGAGGGAAGCGGGAGGGGCGGGGGGAGGACGAATGGCAGAGGGAGGGAGGGCATGAGACTGGATCTCACCATATGTGCACATTGTGAGGGTGTACAACACGCCCCCTGGGTGAGGGGCTCTTCGCCAAATGGAACTTTACCCTGGAAGTGAGAACAATGTAACCTACATATCGTACCCTCATATTAATTTAAATAAAGTTAAAAAAAAAAAAGACAGGGTTATCGGAATGTTGTTCCTGTGTCAACCAAAGACTCTTTCCTCTTCTCTTTGGCAGCCCATCTCACATTCTCACTTGGCGGCATTCATTATTCAGGAGGTGGGAACATGCCAATAGTGTCCCAACCTTTCCAGAGTCTCCTCTTTGGCAAGGGATGAGTAACAAGTGGCAGCAATGGCCACCGATTCACTCTGGACGGTCTCTGTTAAAAAGCACAGTGCATTTCACAGATGGAATGTCATTTGTTCTGTGGAGTCAACAAAGGAGACGAGCCTAATTTTTCTGCATCAGGAAATAGGATAGCAGAGCAAAGCCAGAGTTTGATCTTCTTCTTCACTGCTGCCTTGGTTGAATCATGCTTGGGGCCCTTCTTTGTCACCAAAATTTGAGTGGATGTTAAGGATCACCTCAGAGGAACACTCATTTAAACCAGGGTTGTAAACTATGGAGTCCAGGCAGGTAACATAAATGAGAGAACAGGTATAATATAACAGTGAGGGTGGGAAATCGAGTGAGCTAGGAACCGCAGCTATTTAGTGCAGGCCACGTATTGCCATGTGGAAATGCTTATTTGCATCGTTGGATCATCTGATCTTTTTTTTAAGAGAAGAAAGAAAGCAGATTTTATTGTGGATGAAACCTCCACATTGTTAAATATTGGCTCAAATTTTTAAAAACATGGTGTAGGCAAACAAAACTCAGCTACCTACCAGATCTAGCCTGTGGGATGCCAGTTGTGATTTCTGCTTCAAACTTAGGGTGACCAGATTTTAACATCGGTAAGGCGGGACAACATGGCCTGGGGGCAGGGTGGGGGGCAGAGTGGGGGACGGGGCAGGGCAGGGCCTGACAACAAAGTAAACTTTGATAAGCAGTTCTCCATAATCACTTCTCAGCAATTATTTGTTATTATTACAGTTTAACATTGTAAAATTAACACAAATAATATAAAACTCATATTCTGGTGAAATAGCCACATGGCAGCTGGAAACCATCTATTCCCTTCTTGTTCTCCCACCTGTTCGTGCATTCTTTCCAAGAATTGGGACTTTTTAAAATGCCACTGGACGTGGGACAAATTGTTGAAAAGCGAGACTGTCCTGCCAAAAGCGGGATGTCTGGTCACCCTATTCAAACTCCTTTACAGCTCAGGTGGGAAGGGAAGTCACCTGATTCGTTAGAAATGCTAGTGGGGAGATCAAGAATGGGACAGAGGCAGCAGAACATCTGCCTGTAATTGACTGGATGGGCCATTTGGAGGAAAAACCAGCCTGCGCATTCACACAGGCTGAGCAAATCCCAGGATTCTATGTAGGGGAGTGGTTTCAAAGGCCCCGTATTCTAAAAGGGGGAAGACCCCAAAAGAGGTCTAAAACTAAGAGATTCAACTCAAGTGACTAAGAAGGTGCATTGTGAGTACAGATAGCCCAAGGCCTAAAGCTCACACCTGCCAAGTCTAAATGGCTGGTAGGCTGCAGGGAAGTTGGTGGGGTCTGGAAGAAAAGAGAGCTAACCAGAGGGACCCTGAGTGCAGTGCCCTTGCCTTCTCTGGTCTGAAAGAGCCCAAGACTTGAGGGATGACCAGACTGCTCTTGCCCAGGCAGGCAGGACTTCTAGCTCCACATACCAGGCAGCAACATATCTAGTGGCTTTCAGAAATATCCTGCTCTGTATCTTTACGTCATATTTATAAGGGTCTACTGGACATGAACTTGAATTTGCATGATATATTTGGAAAGCACAAAGAATATCACCACACTGGAAAGACGCATTTAAAATACTGATTCTAAAGTGAACAATTCAGTATCTGTGGTCATAAGAAAAAAAATCAAGTGATAACATGGAAAAGAGTCTATCTGCTGGCCCTTGGCCCTTTATATTTAAATATTAGGATTATGTGAGTCTCATTTCCACAGTTTGGGAAGCCACTGAAGTGGACGCTTTGGTGTGCCACTCACATTCCCCTTCAGGACCTAGCAATTCACTTTCCTGGCTGCTGGGAGCGTTGGCTACTGATGGCTCACAGCTGAGTCCTCTCCACCAACTGCCGCCAGCCACAGAGCACTCCTTGGAGCAGCCTCCACTCAATGTCCGGTCAAGGAGGATGTAGCCTCCCAACCTCCCTTGCCTCAACTCTGAAGGGCCATCCAAGTTCTAAAGCCTCTATAAGATCACTACATGGTAGCTCACCTTCCTCTTTAGGCCAATTCTCCTTCCCTCGCTCCCTGTTCTGTACATAAACCTCAGGCTGAGAATCTGTTTCCTGGGAAACTGACCTGCAACAACAAGGACCTAATTGAATATAAGAATGTAATAGAATAGCAGATGCTGCCTGTCAGGCTAATTTTAAATGACTTTCACATTGATGGAATAAAATTGCAAAGTTAGGGAGATAAAGAAGGAATTCTGTGACGTTCAAAGAAATACATTTCCATGTGTCAATAATATTTAGCTTTACACATGTTGAGAGATATGTGCTGTTTGGATTTTTCTAGGATGCCTGTCTGTGCATTTAGGGGATTTCTAGTTATGAAATTGAAGGAATAAGTACCAATTGTGATGCCCTCTTCCCTGGAGGCAGGTGTAGGGACATGAGCCTGGTCTGGCCAGTCTGGGGTTCCCCAGGCCTTGTCTATAGTGATTAGTTCAAGAGACGGGCATGTGACCAAGGCTAGAGCTAATCAGAGTCATTGCATGGGACTTTACAAGCTAATCAGAGTCATTGCATGGGACTTATGAGAACCACCAAGAAAGACCCGCTATCCTTTCCTCTGAGGTCATAAGCTATGATTATATCAGCTCACTGCCCATCTATGGCAGAAGAGAATAAGCCCACGCACAGAGAGAAGCAGAGTTAAGTGAGGAAGACATAAAGAGAAAGGGGATCCTTGTCTGTGCCCTTGGGTCCAACTGTGCTTGAAGTTAGAACTAAACTTGGCTATCCCAATTGTGTGAGTCACACCGTTTCCCCATCATCTTGCATAGGCTGCAGTGAGTCTGGATGTCATCACTTACAACTGACAGAGTTCTGACTCTTCTGATGCCTCAATCATTCAATCAGAGACAGATTAAAAAACAACTAATCACCACCCAATGGGAAAACAGTAAAACAGAGGTCCTTAACCTCAAGAGCCAAGAGCTCTATCAAATCCCAGCAGAGAAATGCAGCCATGAAACAGAGGATGAATTCTGACAAAGATCTTTGTCAAAGGATTCAAACCTAGAAGCAGAATTAATACAGGCACAATATAGAGTACGTAGGATATAGGCAGAAGTAAAATGAGGGTTTCAGTGTAAAAAAATTATTCACAAGCCTTAAAAATGAAAACAAATGGGAACATACAAATTGCAGCTGGTATTTTGGCATTCTTGGAGGACAGGAGCACAGTGTCGAGTTGAGGTCAGAAGAGAGGGAGGAGAGAGGACTGGGCTCAGGCAGAGAAGGCTGGTGGTAGGGAATACTATACAGGGAGACAGTCTGGAGGAAGCGGCTGGCAGACTCTGTTAGTGTGGGGGGCTTCTGGGTCAAAGAAGCAGATAAGGAGGGAGGGGCTGATTGATTGGTTTGCCTATATCCCACAATTCCTAAGTCTCTCTCCTGGCTGATTAGCTGTGAAGCTAACAAAGGTTAAGGTACCTCATTTTTTTTTTTTTTGAGACAGAGCCTCAAGTTGTCCCCCTGGGTAGAGTGCCATGGCATTTCAGCTCACAGCAACCTCCAACTCCTGGGCTCAAGTGAGTCTCCTGCCTCAGCCTCCCAAGTAGCTGGGACCACAGGTGCCCGCCACAATGTCCGGCTATTTTTTGGTTGCAGCCGTCATTGTTGTTTGGCAGGCCCAGGCTGGATTCCAACCCACCACCTTGGGTGTACGTGGCTAGTGCCTTAGCTGCTTGAGCCATAGGTGCCGAGCCCAAGGTACCTCATTGGTAAAAGCTATTCCAGGTTCCTGTGAGGGGCTCTTGCAGTTTGTTCCCATGGCCATATGTAAGATGTGCATACCACATGGGTAAGATGCTCCTCCTCACTCGCCTCCTTAATACTGCCCTTCATGTTGTGTGGTGTTAAGGTGGCCGTGACTCTGACTCTTAACATGTATAAATGAGTCTACCCGGAATGACTCAGTGAAATTACAAGGGGCAGGGTGAGGAGAGAATGCAATAGCCAGAAATGATCAGGTAAGTGAGGAAACAGCTAAGAGGACGCTGTGTTGGGGATCTGTTGAAGTTGAGTTTAGTGGATCGTATTCATGTAAGTCAGGGTCTTTTCCACGTACAGTTAAGGTATTTCTTGCTGAACTGGTGTAGGGATCTCTACCAGGAATCCTCTATCGCTCCCTTTGCTGGCTTATAAGAACACAGGGGAAGAGCTGCTGGAGCAATATGATGTATCCTACCCTACCTGGCACCAGACATGGGGGGTGGTGGAGGGAGGAGAAACACCTTGTGAAATATGTGGAGCCAGAAAGTAGTCATGCAGAAAACCTCACAAGGAGTATCCACTTCTCATCATAGCCTAGTGGGAATGGAAGTTGTAGCTCCCATAAACAGTATACTCAGTAGGCTCTGCACCTGTAGCTCAGCAGCTAGGGCGCCAGCCACATGCACCAGAGCTGGCAGGTTCGAATCCAGCCCAGGCCTGCCAAACAACAATGACAACTGCAACCAAAAAAGTAGCCAGATGTTGTGGTGGGCGCCTGTAGTCCTAGCTACTTGGGAAGCTGAGGCAAGAGAATGGCTTGAGCCCAAGAGTTTGAGGTTGCTGTGAGCTGTGACGTCATGGCACTCTGCTGACGGTGACATAATGAGACTCTGCCTCAAGAAAAAAAAAAACAGAAAACAGAAAAACAATATACTCAGTAATTTAGGGTACAGAATTATTATATATTTTCTAAAATGTTGGTAAGAATTACCTGATTTAGAACCTATAAGAAGCCTATGTTTATGGGTGCAGACCTCCAGCAGTACTATAAACAGCTGGTAGTTGTGTGTGATAAGTTGTGTGTTTTATGCATTGTCACAAAAATATTGAATCAAATCATACACCTTATGCATCTTCACAAAATATGACATGAGTCAAGACAACACAAAATTCATATAGTTTGCACCCATAATGAGGACTCAGAACAAAATGATTAATGGGTGATATCAATTTAAAGAGTATTTAAGATTAGCCTGGGCACGATGGCGCACACCTGTAATCCTAGCACTCTGGGAGGCCGAGGCGGGTGGATTGATTGCCTGAGCTCACAGGTTCTGAGACCAGCCTGAGCAAGAGTGAGACCTCGTCTCTAAAAATAGCCAGGTGGTGTGGCTGGCGCCTATAGTCCTAGCTACTTGGGAGGCTGAGGCAAGGGAACCACTTGAGCCCAGGAGTTTGAGGTTGCTGTGAGCAATGATGCCACAGCACTCTATTGAGGGAGACAAAATGAGATTCTGTCTCAAAAAAAAAAAAATATTTAAGATGGGTTGTTGTATGAGAAAGTTAAAACGTCTGAATTCTTATAGTTCTTAAATGAAACTGGGTAAGATTCTCCAATTTAAAAACAATATTAAAAACCTGTGTGACAGTATCAATAACAATTGGTGAGGTTGAAAAAAAACCCGATTTTCTCAATGGCCAATAAATGAAATTCTTTCATTCATTATGTTAGAGAAAAGACTGAATCATCTTTGAGGTTTATCTATAGAAAATATTGTAAAAATGTTCCTTTCAGAAGGCAATCAAAATGTTTGCAGCCAGAAAATGATGGAGGAAAAGTCTGATAGGAATATACCAAGCAGACAGCATTTTGATGAGTCTCATCAATGTCATTTTCCCAGATTTCGTGATTCTTGTGGAATTTGCTGGCATGTGAATTTTTGTCATGAATTGTATCATTCTAAATTAATGCAGCTGACCCCTGAACAGCAAGGGTTTGCCAGCTGAGTAGACTTGGTGCTGATGTGAGGGGCTCCTCTTCCTACCTGCTTGCGGAAACCTACCTGGCACCTAGGATGACTTTAACAAGGTAATCCTGTTTTTCTCCATTTCAGCTTAAACGGCAAATGTTTGATTTAGTTAAACCTTCAGTGTAAATCAGTTTCATTTTTTTCACCGATTGGAAGGTGTGGGAGGTGAAGGCTGGGGGCACAGAATGTTCTGGAGGGTGGGAAGAAGAGGGAGCAGGAAGGAAGGGGAATAAGAATAATATCCGTCCCCCCTATGGAAGATGGAAGGAGACAGAGAAGGAAAGCCCGGGAAAAAGGAACAGCCCCACAGACTTAACAACTCGGGTCTCTCTTCGTCCCTACCCAAGTGTCACTCAGGTTCTGTGCGCCTAAGACTTGCCAGCCTGGGCTGCCAGCGCCGACAGCTCGGGCTGCATGATTTATGACGTGTTTTTGAGCACAGCCCCACATCCTATAAAGAAGGTTGGTTCCCCGGGGATTCGTTAATCAAGGAGCACTGTACAAACACCACTTCCTGTGGGATGTTAATGGTGTCTGGAAGCAGGAGAGAGCACGGGAATCGTTCTTCAGCCAAGAGAGAAATTAGCTCACAGCTGCAAAAGGCAACTTGCCTTGATGTAGAGAAGACCCCTTTGTTAACAAGTGAACGATTTGCAACTAGATAAGCATTTTGAAATTTGAAAGAGGAGGCTGTCCTGAACGAAAAAGAAAATAATCTTTCAAGCTGCTATGCTGCTTGTGGTCCAGATTTTCTTGGAATGATGGAGTTAGCTGTACTGCCTGGTCCCAGCCTGAGAACCAGACTTTGGCTGTTTATTTACGTGAGTTGTTTGTTTCTGTGGATTATTACATGTGAAGGAGAAAAATGGGACTTCTAAAAACATGTGTTGCTCTGGGTACACAGGCAAGAGCGAGAAGAAAGATGGGGAGGAAGGCGCCATCTGTCCCCCACTCCCCAGGATGCAGGGGTGGGCCAGAGGTGGGAGGAGCTATTTCCAGAAGGGTGGTGCGATCTCCTGAGCACAGATACTGGGGTGGCCTGGGAGAGGATAAAGGACAAACCACAACTGGTGCAGAGGGGACAGAGGGTGCAGGGTTGGGGAGAGGGGAAATCTTCAGAGTTGAGGGCGTCAGGGTGTGGCGCCCTGGCACAGAGGGTGATGTTCTCAGGGTGCTTCAAGCAGAGTAGGATGTTGACAAGGAGGGGTCCGAATGCTGAGGTGGGGAGAAGAGAAGGCCCTGAGGTGACCGAAGCAGACAAACAGGATCGTGAGCCAGACAGCACCCTGCCCAAGGGAGCTCTCTGGCTTCATAATCTAATCTAAATCTTACCATTTCTAAGGACAGGAAGAAAGAGATCCCCAAGGAAAAGAAGAGAAGAGGCAGTTTCTCTCCAGCCTAAAATCGCCACTCGCAGCACAGGAGTGGTCACGTCACCCAGTCGCAAGGTAGGAAACAAGCCCGCGGTGGTGTAAGGAAGCATGCGCAGAGCTCACACAGAGAGAATCTACAGAGGAACATGGGAAGGGGCACTGTCCTCTAGCTGTCTAGCCTTACCTCCGTCAGTTCAGGTGCAGTGGCAAATTACCATAGGCGAACTGGCTTTAAACATAAACATGTATTTCTTATATTTCTGGAGCCTGGAAAGTCCAAGATCAAGGGGTCAGCAGATTTGATGTCTGGTGAAGGGCCTCTTTGTGTTTGCAAATAGCCATCTTCTCATTGTGTCCTCAGTGACAAAGAGCAGAGAGAGCTTGGTTCTTTGCTTCTTTTTATAAGGGTATTAATATATATATATATATATATTTTTTTTTTTTTTTGAGACTGGGTCTCACTATGTTGCCCTTGGTAGAGTGCCATGGCATCACAGCTTACAGCAACCTTGAACTCTTGGGCTTAAGCGATTCTCTTGCCTCAGCCTCCCAAGTAGCTGGGACTACAGGTGTCTGCCACAACACCCAGCTATTTGTTTTTGTTGTTGTTGTAGTTGTCATTGTTGTTTGGCAGGCCCAGGCCAGGTTCGAACCCGCCAGCCCTGGTGTATATGGCCAGCGCCCTAGCCGCTGAACTATAGGTGTTGAACCATCTTATCCTGAGGGCCCCTGAACTACAGGCACTGAGCCAAGGGTATTAATCTTACCATGAGGGCCCCATTCTCTTGATCTAATCTAATTCTTACCTCCCAAAGGCCCACCTCCAAATACCATCACATTGGGGGTTAGGATTTCAACAGATGAATTTGGAGTGGGGGGGGAATGTAAACATTCAGCGCATAACAACATTGAAAAAGCCAACCACGGGCTGAGCCCCCTACCTTGGTGGGGGAAGTAGAGGGAAGGCAGAAGACTTCCTGGGAAGGTTAGAAGATGCCAACCAGAACCTTAGCACCCATTTTCAGAAATTAGATAGATCTCTAGTGCTATGTTGATCATGACAATCACAGCGTCTGCTGTGATCATTTTAGCAAGGACTGCCCTGTCCCCAGCCCCGCCTAGAGAGGGAGGCTGTGCTAGACTCTTTCTTGCCCAGGGATGGACACTGAATGAGTAAGAAATGGGAACATGACAGCAGGTGGTCCATCTGTGGGCTGGCAGGTGACCCTGTGAAGTACTGAGGAAGTGGCAGTAATTAACCAAACCAGTCAGACTGGGAAACTGGGAAAGCACCTCATTCCTGTGGCAGCCTCTGTTCTTGGTGGCTTTCTGATCCAAGACTGGTTCTAGCCTATGTGGCTCCTTACACTAACCACCATCCCCTTTTTCTTAAGCATGTCTTAGGAAGTGCTGTGGTTTGAGAGTTTGTGTCCCCCTAAAATTCATATGTGGAAATAGTAATCCTGAAAGTGATGATATTAAAAGGTGGTTAGGTCAGAGGACAGGGCCCTTGTGAATGGAATCAGTGCTCTTATAAGAGAGATCTCAGAGAGCTAGCCAGCATCTTCCACCAGGAGAGGATGCATCTCCAAGACAGCCCACATGAAAGTGGCCCTCACCAGATGCCAATGCTTCGGCTGCCTTGATCTTGGCCTTCCCAGCCTCTGCAACTATGAAAACTAAACTTGTATTGTGTATGAGCTACCCAGTTTATGGTATCTTGTTACAGAAGTCTCAACAGACTCAGAAGGAAAGTTTTGTCACTTCATTTCAAACCTCTAATACAGAACAATTCTCCATACCCTAGGGACCGCTTTGGTGGTACCGAATCCTGTCTGGTGTCAGCAGCCTAGAAGGGGACATCACTGCAGCTAAACTCTCAAGGTTGTTTTCAGGAAACCTGGATGCTCAGGGTGACAGACAACATGGTGCCCACAGAGTAATTTGTGTTCTGTCCCTACAGCAAACTCTGTCCAGGCCAGGAGAATGGCCCAGAACATCCGAGAGGGTGCAAAGGGAAGGTGATCAGGACATCCAGGAGCACACAGCCCTTGCAAAGAAAGGGCTCCAAGATAATGGCTTGTTAAAGTCTGGATAGAAATGTGCTTTGGGCCTCCTGCCTATGCCCTGGAGTATAGCTGTGCTTCTGTATGTGTTAGGGGTAAACTATGGATAAAAATGACCATAATAAATCAGAGAGAAAGCCATAGTTCCCAGCCATATGATATATGGATATCCTCTACTCATCAACTTGTCAAAAATGGAATCCTGATTCCTCTCCGTCAATGTGAAGCTTTTCCTTCCGAGCTAATATTTCTAGGTGGAGGGAGGAATTGGTGAGAGTGGCATTTGATAACAGCTGGGAGAGTATTGCTTTAGGAAATCATGCCAACTCCTTTGCCTCTTCTACCTCCTATGGGAGAGATAGGACAGATGGACTTAATTGGTTCTGAACAAAGTTCATGAAATTCCCTAGAAAGTATGCAACCTTGGCTTGGTGTGGTAGCTCACACTTATGATCCTAGCACTCTAGGAGGCTAAGGCAGGTGGATTGCTTGAGCTCAGGAGTTTGAGACCAGCCTGAGCAAGGGCGAGATCCCATCTCTACTAAAAAAAAGAAAGAAGGAAAAATTAGCTGGGCATTGAGGCACATGCCTGTAGTCCTAGCTACTTGGGAGGCTGAGGCAAGAGGATTGCTTGAACCCAGAAGTTTGAGGTTGCTGTGAGGTACAATGCCAGGGCACTCGGGCCTGAGACAACAGAGTAACAATCTGTCTCAAAAAGGAAAAAGAAAGAAAGAAAAAAGAGAAGGAAAAGAAAAGAAAAAAAAGGAAGTATGCAACCAGATGTCATGCTCTGGTGCTAAGTGTTAAAGCAGCATTTTGTAACAAGCACAGAAAAAGACTGAATGGCAGATTTGTTTTAGTGACCTAAGTGCCTGGCCTGGTTTTATAGGCATTTTAGGGCACTCCTACCCAGATACCATCGACCTTACCCTTAAAGTTTGCAGTTTAAGTTCTAACTGTACCACATATGGGTTGAAATGAAGGTAAAGGGCATCTTGTCCAAACACTGGTGTCCATCAAAATTACTCCCTCCTCACCATGTTCTCTCTCATGCTTCCTGTTGTTCAAGGCTAGTTCAGGTCTCCTTATGGTACTGTGGAATGATCACTTTACCAGGAAACAAAAGTCCTGGATTTGGGTCCTGTTTTCATCATTTACAATCCCGGGCACATCATTGATCTACTCCAAGCCTGTGTCTCCTTCCGCATAAGATGAGACAAATTTATGTCGTATCTGTGTCGTAAGCATCAAGTGTTTTCATTTGCTAGATATTTGCCCAACACTGATGCCTGCTTCACAATGGAAAGTGTGTTCCAGGTGAGCAGGCAATGGAGGGATATAGGTTTGGATGAGACTCAGTCCCGACGTTGGGGAACTCACTGGACAGCCAGCATGTGGGAATGTGCACTGGAAACTGAAGAGCACTTCACAGAGAGATGCCATCTCCATGTCTTGTTGCACACTTGTTACTGTCCTCTAGAAATTTGGCCATGCTCTTGTTCTCCTAGACAGTTTTGCTCTACCCCCTCTTGGTCCCAGCTCCTTCCTTTTAACTCCTGTTTGTGCTATGCTTTCCAAATGGATTTTCCTTACAAGTAGAGAAGTTCATGGATTTCCTTCTAGGTTAATCTTCATTGAACATAACCCCTGAATGGGGCAGCTCTTCTACCTTGAGCCTCCTCTCCTGGATCCAGGATAGATTCTTGCACCAAGATGAGCCAATTTATAGATGTAGAGATCTAGAGATTCAGAATTGGGACACTGAAAGAGGGACTTGGTGGTCAAAAAGAAGTGGCCATGTGCAGGTGTGGCATTGAATAGTGAGCTCCAGAATGGAAGTCCATCACCGAGGCGCGTCCTCAGTGCCATCCCAAAGACTGTCCTGGAGTCCTTCTCACACTGTCTGTTTCATTTACATAATTTGAGTGGGATTTTGTTTCTTATGGACAAGTAATCTCTGTCTGATCTCTCCCAGACAAGCATGGCCCTATGGAACTGGTCCCAAGCAGGCCTGTAATGTCCCAGATGTCTAAGTTTAGCCCAGCAATGAGCCGTGTGTCTGCATACTGTAGTATATAAGCCATTTTTTGAATGAAAAACACATGGAAAAGGTGAAGCTATTTAGGGTCTAACCCAGCATAAACATAGTCCCTCAGTGTAAAGAAGCAGCTGAAGCAGTGTCAGCAACATTACTGTGTGTCAGACACATTTAATGAACACTCCGTCAAACCCAAGTTGACAGTTTTACGAGATACAGTACTGGTCCAGGCCATAGGACTGGCCTTCTGCCTCAGTTTACCTGCATCCCACTCCACTCTGCCAGTTTTATCAGAGTTGGCCCTAGGCCCTCAGCCCACTCAGCAGGGCCCATGTGGCTTGACTAAGCCCAGGCCCACTCCCACTTCCCCACGGACACACCCCCAGCTGCAACCTGGAGTGCCACCATTCATCCATTCTTTTATTTAACACATAATTATTAATATTTAACACCTATTAGAAGGCAGGCCCATGCTTGGTACTGAAGATGTAGAGGTTAAAAAACAAACAAACCGAAACCCATACTCTCCAGAAAGCAGAAGAAAACTGCCTTTCAATGAGTAAGCACAAAACCATGTGGCCAGCACAGCACTCAACATGTTCAGGATGAAGAGCTAACACAGAGATGGGGAAGACCAGAAATGCTATCTAGGAAAAGCTGGCTTTGAAAACAAAATAGAAGTTTGTCAAAAAAAAAAAAAAAAAATAGGGTAAAGTTAGAGAGATGGAAAGAAGAAAATTTGAGAGGAAGGGAATGGAGAGGAAGAGAATCCAGGATTAGTATTCTTCAACCTGGCCCTTGACCCTGGGGATCACCCCCAAACTGGCCTTCTCTGGCTACCATGCTCTGCTCAGCACAATGGGCTCCCTGGACAGCACCTGAACAAGCCATGGCTTCTGCTTCTGTGAATGCAGGACTATGGATCCTTGGTCAAGGCCAGCTGTCCCTGCCAGGGCTGGACAGCCTCTCAGCCCTGTCTATGGTCCTATTGATTCCTCCTTTGGTTGAGATCCCAACATGCACTGCTTCCAGATACACCTGTGTTAGCACCTTCAGGATGATGGAGAAGGGCCCAGGATGTAAGGTGGACCCTGGAGGATGATAAGATTTCAGTGAGCAGCAAAGACAAACAAGGTGAGGTGGGGGGTGGAGAGAAGGCGAGCCCCACCCCCCCAGCACTGTGAGGAAGTGTGTGCTCCTCATTGAGCAGGAGGAGGAGACAGGAAAGAGATGAAAATGTAGATTGGGAAAGGCACGATTTCAAACAGAAACTTCCCAGGCAGCCCTGTCGCAGAAAGGCACCAAGGGCACCATGTATCCAGTCTTGAGAGTGAGACCTTGTCCCACCACGGGTCAGAGTTGAGCAACATTCTGAAGCTCCAATTTGTCCTGAGTGAACCAATGTGCAGAACTAACGAGGTCATCAATTTTTCTTCCAGCTAATGAACTCGTCAGCAAGGGTTTGATGTGGGAAGATGATGAGATGAGCAACCAAACCTGATTAAATAGTTTCATCTTCATCAAAGAATCAGACACAGAGCTGAAGCCCCATTATTCACCGGAAAGGGATAATTACACAGAGGGGGCTGCCGTCAGGGCCACCCCTCCCCTCACCACTGGCTCTACTCCCTCAAGTCCAGGGAGCAGGTCAGACCTAGGAACTGATGCTGTTTAATTCAACAGCTATTCATGAACACCCTGCTCCACACCAGGTGGGGACCAAGAACAAAGAATGAAGGTGAATAATGCTTCGGTATTTAATAATACCTGGTTATTTAAGTAGGTCTTGGTTGATCTAGCATGGCACAACAACCATCTGAAATATGTTATGAAAGATGATTTCCCAGTGCTTCAAACAAAGTGCTGTGGGGATAGAGCAGAGAAGGGGAGAAGAGAGAGCCAGGGAAGACTTCTCATCAGTGGTTACCCTTGAGGTGGGTTTTCAAGAGGAGCAGAATTTCATTATGGAATAAAGATAGGAATTGGAAGCACATGCCAGGCACAGGGAGGAGCTTGAGTGAAAAGCAGCTGGTTGACAACACCCGGCTTGTTTGGAGTCATGGTTCCTTCTTACCCAGTCACAGGCTAGAAACCATCCAGAGCCATTCAGACAGGTTAAGAAACAAAATAGTTCACTTCAAATAACCCGAATTGGATCAGTCATTCGCAGACTTCTGTTTGGTGTTCTGATTTTGTTGGAGGGATTTCATGACAACTTGTTTCCAAATTCTATGTCCTTTGTTTATTTTCTATTAAAAAATTGTGTGAGTAAAAATTAATTTTATTTTGAGAATTTGTATGAACCGGTTTTCCCCGTGAGACCTTCTGAAATTATTTAAGACCAAAAGCTGGCCTTTCAATTGGATTTCACAAGAGTTTTGCAACCAAAGAATAGTAACAAAACACTTTGCAGGACCTTAGTCAGATGGTAGAACTGAATTGTTCATCTTATGATGTGATCCTTGGTTGCCCTGGGGAATAAATGCTCTCAGATCTGGCAAATTAGTTCAGGTTGTAGGTATAGGGCCATAAGGATGTAGATGTTTATTTTTTCTTGTGAGACAGTACGGAGGTGACAGTCTATTCTTTCCAAGTTCTTTTTCCATCTCTAGGGCCATTGTTATTATCTACTCAGTTGATGCTGGGTTGCTACCCTGTCCCTCTGGCTGGAACATGGACAATGGCTGAGACTCGATCTTCACATATACAGATGATGACGATGCCCTAGAGGATGGTGAAGCTATCACTTAGAAGGAACCTAGGTCTTTACATGGCTTCAAAGGAAAGAAATGCCCAAATATAGTGACTGACTCTTCTTGGAACTGTTATGGAAAAAGAAAGGGCTGTATTTCTGAAGCTGCTTTTTCTTTTGGTCTTTTCATTATAGCAGCTTAGTTTAACATTAACTGATTTAGAAGTTGGTACCATATGTGGGATGCTGCCATAACCCAAACCTAAAATAGTAGTTACCACGTCCAGCAAATCTTTCCTGATCCTTCCAAATACATGTGCCTTTTTCTCCCAAAGTTCTTTGCTTGTTCCTGCCTATGAAACATAATATTCTGCCTTGTAACATTGGCTTGTGTCCTTGATGAACTCCACGACTAGACAATTCTTTTGGAATAGGGACTGAGTCTTTGTTAGTTACCTCTTTATTCTCGCCATGTGTAGCTTGAGGTAATGAGTGCTCAAAAAACATTTCTTGAGTCAACTCTGTACTCACGAGTCTTAAGACACAATATACTAGTTTAAATTGAATCCTCCTTTAGAAAAGAAAAACTATTTCCTCAAATTCCCGTGTGTTTGGTAACTCTGATGTCTAGTCACAGCATGATATGAGATTTTGTGGCAAGGCATTGCATTCCAAACATAAATTTATTCAACCTATTCATTGAACAAATATTCTTTGAACACCTCCCATCATAGGCACTGGGAATGTGATGCAGAACTAGGTGGGATGGGCCCTTGTCTTTGAGGAACTTATGATATGGCCTGTCAGAAGCCATCATACCCATCACCAACCATGATCACTAGTTGATAGCCCACTGTGAAACAGGAATCACGGCACAGGAGGCTGTGCATTTGCTGGGATGTGGAGAGAGAAGCATCCAGAGATTGGTCACACACAAAGGTCAACACTTAGTTGAAGAGATTGGACATAGTTTTAAAAGATAACTAATAAGCATCACAGGCTCCTTACCAGCCAGGAAATCAGTCATCAGAGATGTGAATGTTTGGAGGTGGATTGATGGCTTAGGCCAGGTAAGTTAGGAAATCTTTGTGGAAGCCGAGAGACTTGGTTTTGGCCTGGGCAAATGGCTAGGACTTCTTCCTCTTAGAGAAGAGGGAGCAGACAGCATCCCAGAAAGTGGTAGAAGCATGAACATTGAGTTTAAGGAATAGAAATTACCTTTACAGGAGCAAAGCACTCACCCATTCTTTTTGCATTCGTTCAGCACTCAGAATGTGGAAAGCACTGGCAGGAGGCTGGGAGGTGGTCACACGGGTGCAAGGTGTGGACCCCGCTCCAGAGGAGTGAACATCTGGACAAAATAAGCAGTCATCAAGGTGGTATTTCATTCCCTGTGTTGTTCCATTCCTTGCTTTGACTTAAATGAGAAGGGAGAGTGTTGTGTCCAGGAGAACACCGTTAATATGGACCTTGGCTTCCTAGGGATAGAGGGAGTGCACGGAGGAGGCTGGTACCACGCTCTCTACTCTATCCCACTGGCCGCTTAACACATGGTAGATACTTAATGGCAATGTTCAACAGAGAGTGGTAAATGGATAACCAGGGCTAGGAAGTTGGATGGGAGTCCCAAACTCTCCCCTCTCCACAGCCCTGAGAACTCCCGCCTATTTCATCTTTTCCTCCCTCTCCATTCTCCTTTCTCCCTAGTGTGATTGCACAGAACCTAAAAGAATCGTTACCCTGGGGGCACATCTTAGGGTAAGGCCAAGAAAGATAATGAAATCTCAGATGAAATAATGAGTCATCTTAGTTCCAAAATTCTCCCTTTTAGGAGGAAGAAATTGACTCAACCCCCAAGTAAAAAGGAAGCTGTCATGTAGATATAACAGAAAAACCTATCCCTAATGTTCTGTATCCCTCTAACCCTTTCTTTCTGTCTCTGCCTGAGCAGGATCAATTATTTGCTTGGCAGGGGGGTGTATTTTTAGTGGTTGGGCAACATACTAAATAAATTTCCTGTAAGTTAGGAGGCGATACAATTCATTTTCCTTGGCTTTTCCTTTTCCCACTCAAATAGGGTTGGTTATTCCACAAGGAATTCATTGTTTCTGAATTTTGATCAGAATTACTTTAGCATCACATGCATTCCCCTGGATGACCTCCTGCGTCTTGAACAGATCATTTTCTCAATAAGTCCCTTGACTCTCTTTTTGCAAGTCTGGCAGTGTAGTTTATTGGCTTTGTAATAGGAAGCACTCACCATTAGGGACTGAGATAAGATCACCAAACTATTTCCTATACATCCTTAGTTGAGTTTTGAATCACAAAAGTAGTAGAAGGCCCAGCATGATATCTTCTCTGAAATGAGCAATCCCTTAATTAAACAGAAGTAAATAGAGGTTACAACGTGTTCCTTAATTAAATAGATGTAAATGCCCAATCACTCTGCTTTTCACACACATCAATTTCACATCATCTCATTTTCTTGTTTGCCCAGTGGAGATGGAAATTCTGAGGCTTTGTTTTGGTCAAAATCTCCCAAGTGCACCTGCCAGGCTGGGTGTTCAATCATGAATATTTACCTTCTGGTTTCTAGAAATCTGTTGCTAGTGCCTGCTCTCCCTTTCTTAAGCATCTGCAGGCTTGGAAATTACCATGAGCTGATGTAACTGGACCATCAAGAGAAGTGGCCCTGCCTTTGTCCAGCCATTTATTTGGGAAGAACATGCCTGGAGACACAGGGGAGGGCTGTGGGGCAGAGTGAATGGGGGTACCCTGGTTTAGGCATTTTCCTTTCGGGACTGAAGATGTATTCCACGAGAATATTTTTTGGTTGTAATGGAATTCATAGGATATAGTCCGCGAATGTAATTCCTGGAATTCACGATGGTTCATTTTATGTCTCAACTTGGCTAGGCTGGGGTGCCCCAGTGTTTGGTCAAACACTAGTCTAGGTGTTGCCGTGAAGGTATTTTGCAGTTTACATTTATAATCAGTTGGCTTTCAGTAAAGGAGATTATTCTCAATAAAATGTGGGTGGAACGTACCCAATCAACTAGAGACCTTAAGAAAAAAAAACAGAGGTTTCTTAGAGAAGACGTTTTGCCTCAAGACTGTAATACAGAAGTCCTCCTGTCTAAGTGGCCTGTGCTACATCTTTCAAAATTGCCTAGGGGCAGTGCCTGTGGCTCAAAGGAGTAGGGCGCTGACCCCATATGCCGGAGGTGGCGGGTTCAAACCCAGTCCCAGCCAAGAACTGCAAAGAAAAAAAAATTGCCAGCCCCTCCAATTATATAAGACAATTCCTTGTAATAAATCCCTCTTTCTGCATATTCACACGCTGTTGGTTCCATTTCTCCAGAGAACCCTGCCTGCTACAGAATCTATCTGAATAAGATGAAGACCCCTTATTTCCAATTCCTAGGGAGTTGCCCAATCCATGCAGAGCTCAGAGCAAACTAACTGATGATGCCCCTAGTTAAGGTGGGGGTAGGCATAGGTCTGGGCTGGAGGGAATGGAGTCTCTACCACTCAAAGCAGGGACCAGGTTTAGCTAGCTCTCATCTTCTTGCTAGTTCTGGCAAGGCCAGTAACTTGGGATCCATGGATTTGGATGGTTACCAGAGGACAACAGTGGGTTAACAACAATTTGACTGAGTCAAACTGCTAATTGGAATAGAATCCATCTCAATTTATTCCTAGAAACAGTTCTGCTTTTCTGAGGCATTAGGAATAAATTGAGGTGGATCCTGTTCCAATTAGAATTTATGATTAAGACCATCGTTTCAGGAGGACAAGCTAAGCAAAGCCATGAACGTTTGGAAATCGAGATGAGTGAGAGGTCTTAAATAAAAAGGTTAGTTGCTGGGGAGAAAGTCCTAATGACCCAATCTCCTTGGTGATTTTTGCCCACTCCCTGAATTTCTAGCAAAGTGACCGACCTTTGAAGGTTTGGTCAAGGAGCGATTTTCATGGAATCATAGGATTTCAGAGCTGAAAGGAACATTTTATAAATGAGGAAACTAAGCTCAGAGAGGAGAAATGTCTTGTTCAACCGTGACAGCCGTGGGGGAAACCTGTTTCCTCACCTTCCTGTGGGGGGAGGGGCGTGCCCTCCACTTCAGCCTCAAAAGCAAAATGAGTCCAGAGTTGACACAATTTTCTTTGAGTGGCCCCTGCTTGTTCTCTAAAATCATTGCTGAAAATCCAATGTGTGTTTCTCACCTTCACTAGGCCGTCAAGGGGTAGGAGAATCTTGTGTTAGGATCCTGGCATTAGATCCAGTTTCATCATTTGGAGGGACAATTACATTCATTAGGACCTACCAGGTGACAAGCAGTCTAACAATAATCTACCAGATATTATCAGTACACCTACTATTTGCCTAGTACTGTGTTCAGTACTTTACAATAATTCTTTGCAACAATCCTATGAGGTAGGCCAGGCGCGGTGGCTCACGCCTGTAATCCTAGCACTCTGGGAGGCTGAGGTGGGTGGATTGCTTGACCTCAAGAGTTCGAGACCAGCCTGAGCAAAAGTGAGACCCTGTCTCTACTAAAATAGAAAAACTGAGGCAAGAGGATCGCTTGAGCCTAGGATTTGGAGGTTGCTGTGAGCTATGACTCCATGGCACTCTACCCAGGGCAGCAGCTTGAGACTCTGTCTCAAAAAAAAAATCCAATGAGGTAGGTTCTATTTTTATCCCTTAATTACACAAGAGGAAACTGGGGCACAGAGAAGTTAAGTAACTTCCCTAAAGGCACACAGATAATAAGTGGCTCAACTAGGACAGGAACCTGGGTAGTGTGGGGTGGTACTCTTCCCACTGTGCCATTCCAGGTCAGTTCTCACTTCATTTACACGCTTTCATCAGGGTGATATGGTTCTCACCGTTTTGCACATTAAAAAACCGATGCTCAGGAAAATCAAAGAACCAGTTCAAGGTCAACACATTGGACTTTTTGTAGGCAATCTGCTCCCCGATCTGTTGCCACACAGCTCATCAGTACATCTGTCTTCTGGTCATCCTTCCCCCTCTCCACCTCTCCCTGCTTGCACACACGACTTTGACAAATGGATTTCCTGAATTAATCTTTGAATGAACGTTTCCAACTGGATTTAAACCAGTTCTTTCTTTGTGGAGAGAATAGGTATTAAGGCCCACGTTTTAAATGCCCCAGTCCTGAGGACAATGCAAATAGGTTATCCCTGCTGGCCAGCATTTCCTGAACTCCCTTGTAAGCAATCACCTTGTTAAATACGAACTCCAGAATCCCACCTTAGACTGGTGTAGTTCCAAACTCAGCAGGATGGGCCTGGAAAACACCATGATTACCAGGTGTCCCCACGTGATTCTGTTCCTCAGGGAGATTGGGAATGGTGCGTAAACTTAATCTTTTTTGCTACCTAATTAAATGGCAACACAGAGTCAGACAGACCCAGCCTTTAATTTATGGCCTTTCCATCAGAAACATCCAGTCTGGTCCCTGCTCTTGTTGTGCCCACCCCGGGGGTCGCCTACCCAAAGACCACTCACAATCACAAATCGATGCAAAAAGCAAGAGGCAGGTTTATTGCTGGCGCGTCAGGGTTCCTCAGCCACAAGGGGGAAGGAACCCCGAGAGGCTGTTACAAGCTGCTTTTAAAGCGAAAAACTACATGCAGGGGGGGTGGGGGGCGTTAGGGTCTGAGGCAGTTGGTGATTGGGGAATTTATAACTTGCAGGGTTGCTGGGCAGTTTTGCTCTGGGGACTTTTTGCGACGGTTATTTTTAGCACGGGTATGAGGGAGTAGGGAGGGAGTAGGGTGTTGCCTCCAGGTGCAAGAGTCTGATATGCGGGTAGAATGTTTTCATTGTTTTAGGGCCTCCTTACTGCCCTGTGGCCTAACACTCTATTACTTACCAACTATATATTCTCTTGATAAGTTAGTTAGCCTTTCAATACCTCAATATTCTTCTCTGTAAAATGGGAATGATAATTTTGTCTACCTCAGGGGGTTCTAAGTAGGAGTAGAAGAGATAAAACACCATATAAGGGTGGGGAACCCAAGGCTTTGGGGCCACATGTGGCCTTCTGCATCCTTGGGTGCAGGCTTTTGATTGAATCTATACTTTACAGAACAAATTCTTTTATTGAAGCGGTGCCACAGGGAAAGATGAAGCTTTTCTTGCCTCCACTGGTGCTTACAAAGAACAAAATTGAAACCAGAAGGCTGCAGGTTTCCCACCCCTGGGAGAGGCACGGATCAGTAAATGTGAAATACTCTCTTATTGTTATGATTTCTCCTAGTATAAGAATTTAAATTCCAGAGGATTCTCAACTGCAAGTTTTGAGGAGGCAGTTTTAGCAATAAGTTCAAGAACAAATTAACAGGGGAAGAGCGCTGGAGTCTCCAGGTACCCCTGAAATCATCCACCACACACCTTAGGACAGATGAAGCAAGTGAGTCTTTTTAGGCCCTGGACCCACTTCTCCCTGGGACACAGAGTTCACCTCCATAGCCCCAGGTCTCATCCGAGCCTGTCATACTGACCACAGCTCCTTGGACTTGGGTTAAATTTATTGGCTTTAAAAAAGCTCCCAGAGGCCCTGGAAAGCAGAGACCCAGAAAGGAGTGTCTACTCTTGGCTCCTTGCCCTCTAGATCAGGGAGGCGCTGGGGCTGGAGCCTCCTCAGTAGGCCTCAGGTCCAGCTTAGTCAGAGGCACCACATTGGGTGCTCAAGCTCGAACCCCAGGCCTGTGAATGGGGCCACATTCATTCATTCACTTCCATAAATATTTCACTTAGCCCCTGTGCTAGCCTTCTGTATGTTGGCCTTGCCCTTCTGGCGTTTACTGTGTAACAGGTGAGATAAATAAGCCAGGATCACCCAGTGTGGCAGTCAGTGTAGGAAGGGAGGTAACCCCAGAGTGCCCCAGAAAGCGTTTCCAGTTCAGTTTGGAATCCTCCACACAGCCCACAAGAGACTAGGTCACTTGGCAAAGCCCACAAGGTCACTAGGTCACACCCCTCTCTCACATCCCAACCATGACCAGGGCTTCTTTGATGTTCCGTGAACGGGCCAAGTTCTTTTTAAGGCTCCGGACCAGGCTCTGCCCCCCACCTGGTACACACGGTCCCAATACCACCTGCTTTCTTTCTGAATAGAGAATCATTTATTGTTGAGTCTCTCTTCCTTCGTGTTCCACATATCTCCAGGCTGATATCTCTACCATTGCTAAAACCTTTCCTCAGGAGGAAGCTATCTGGCAGCAGACGCTATGAAGTCACAGAATTTCTCTTGGCATGAGCCAGCTCAATTCGTCTTTTGGGGTTGGGTTGCCTCCCCCTAATAGAAATGATAAAACACCACTTTAAGTCACGGAATCAGCCCCAGCCAGTGATACCATTATTGGTCATGGCAGTGTATTTAAACGGCAATCCTTTTTCTTCCCACTAGCCACTCGTGAGCTGGAGCCAATTGTTACATTAATGTTGGGGAATTTTGTAGGCTGATTGTAAGACTCAGATAGTATTAACATTTTTATAAATGTAGAGTTAAATACACTTCTACACTGCTGGTGGGAATGCAAACTAATACGTTCCTTTTGGAAAGATGTTTGGAAATCACATAGGGATCTAAAAATAGACCTACCATTGGATCCTACAATTCCTCTACTAGGTATATATCCAGAAGACCAAGAATCACATTATAACAAAGATATTTGTACCAGAATGTTTATTGTAGCCCAATTCATAAATTCTAAGTCATGGAAGAAGCCCAAGTGCCCACTGACCCATAAATGGATTAATAAATTGTGGTATATGTACACCATGGAATATTATGCAGCCTTAAAGAAAGATGGA
>NW_003852406.1:12262707-12271806 GCF_000181295.1 Otolemur garnettii
TATAGCTTTCATATGAAAGCTATAACCCAATTATAGCCCAAGAAGAAGGGGAGAGGGAGGGGAGGGGGTTGGTGGAGGAGGATGGGTGGAGGGAGGGTAATTAGTGGGACCACGCCTACAGAGCATCTTACAAGGGTACACATGAAATCTACTAAGTGTGGAATATGAATGTCTTAACACAATAACTAAGAAAATGCCATGAAGGCTATGTTAACCAGTTAGATGAAAATATTTCAAATTGTATATAAAACCAGCACATTGTACCCCATGACTGCATTAATGTACACAGCAATGAGTTAATAAAAAAAGAAAAAAAATAAGTTACATTGAAAGCAAAGATGATAAATATGCAAAATTCACTACTTATTTGTTTTACTACATTTTACCACTATCTATGCTCTTAAGCTTGTTTACAACTATCCTATCTGGACAGTGGGCGGACGTACTATTTAATAGTGTGTGACTGCCTGTCTCTTCCCAACTCCACTTTTAGTGGCACTGTGTTGTCCCTGCAGGGTGAATCCTTGTGGGAGGTGCATTTACCAAGGAAAGCAGCAAACACTACACACCAGAGTTTTAAAGCATTTTTTAAAAGATTTATTATTACCATTTTTGTGAGCCAGTTTTTAAGCACTTACCAGCACACCACTACTGCTGTTGAAAGACAAATGAGGCCGGACCACGTGCCAATCTGGGAAATTAGATGTTCTCAGAAGTTTGTGACCCAGTGGCAGAAACACACACACATGCACAGTTAAGCATGACTCGGGGCGGAATGGTGCAGGTTAGCAGAGCAACAGACAGCAGCCGGGAGGGGTGGCAGGTACTAGGTTGCCCTAGGACCTGACCGATCGGCTTTTAGATCAATCTTATTGTGGGCTAGAAGATGAAAAGATTCTCACGGGGGACCCAGAACACCTGC
The DNA here is from genome assembly GCF_000181295.1 of Otolemur garnettii. Classification (NCBI taxonomy): domain Eukaryota; kingdom Metazoa; phylum Chordata; class Mammalia; order Primates; family Galagidae; genus Otolemur; species Otolemur garnettii. The sequence continues at coordinate 12,263,630 of NW_003852406.1, forward strand.
TTTGCCACCTAATTTAATTGTTTGGATCCCGATTAATTATTGAGAAAGATCCTTCTATAGGCGCAAGTTTCAGTCTGTGATCAGTTCCTTCACTTACCTTAAGGTGAGTGGTGTAACTTTTCCCTCTGTCAGATAGAGATCAATGGGGGCAGGTCGGACGGCTCAGATACATCAGAGAGCTTGGAATGTCTCCAAAGATGGATGCTGAGAACAAGGCACTCACCGTGGTTAATAATAATAATTTAGCCTGTTCATTACTGGAGCTGAGTAAAGTATGTATTGATTTTTCTCCAAAAGATTAACCAGTTTGAAAAGCAGTAACCTCCCAAACCAAGATAAAATACACTAATTATACTGAAAATGTACAGGATTCATTTTTGTGATTATAAAAACTAGACAAAAATGGTTACAATGTTTACAAGGTGGGTGGCGAGTCCTAAGCCATTCAAACTGCTAGTAGCCATTCAAACCATCGACGGTGGTTGCTGAGCTGTGGGTTAAAGAGACTATTCCCAGTTTTTCCCCCCAATCTTAATGGGTGGGGGTGTCGTGGGCGCTCCGTTGAATTTTAGACAGATCTATTCTCATTAAACCTACATGTTTGTTCATAGTGCTTGTTTAAGAGAAAAAAGGGCAGCCATTTTCCTTGTTAGGATTATACGTATCTGCACCCTTGAATGTATAGAAGAGCGAATCAAGGAGGGAAAGGAAGGGATACTAAGGGACAATGGAGGAGTTATAGGAAAAGGAAAGAAGAGAGGACAGAGAGAGAGGAAGAAAGAGAAGGATAGAGGGAAGACAAAGAGAAGAGGAGGAATGGAAGGAAACACTAAAATAGCAGCAAAGAATTGGAAGACAGGAATGTCTGAAAGGAAAGGAGGAGACATAATGAAAGGAGATGGAGGGAGGAGACAAAAGAAGGTAGAGGTGGGGAGGAGGAGCAGGAAAGTACAGAGCTATCATATTGGGGAGGAACCCTGGGCCAGGTTTGACTCAAGGTTCTTCCACCCACATCAATGACTCTTCCAATCTCAGTCTCGGTTTTCTCATCTGTTAAATGGGGATGAGGAAACCTACAGGGCAGGGTTTTCCATTGGAGCAGATGAGAGATGTGCCTACCGAGAGTGGTCCTGGCGTGTCCACGCAGGAGAAGTCAACAGAAGGGTGTTAGGTGTGGGCGTGGTTTAAGGATCTCTTTTTAAAGGGGGCAATTTCTCTACCTTGTCCTGGGGTTGGTCCCGCCATGAAGCCCACTGCATCCACCTGTCTTAAAAGATGGCACCCTGCCAGGCACCAGGGCGTTTCTGCCCGAGAGGGCTGAGAGGACCCCTGTCGCCGCAGCTGGCGTCAGAGCACCATGGAGGCGCAGGCAGCCACGGATGAACTTTCCACAAAGACAGTTTGCTTCCCACGGATCTCAATCCATAACCTTTAGTGGTCTCTGTAGAGTCATTACGACCATTAGGCTGTGGACTCAGCACTGCTTTAGCTCTTAAGTTAATACAACCGAGACTTTTTTACTTTCCTATTGGGAAGGCACATGTGCAATTTTCGTGATTTCTTAGATCATTCCATAAGTAAATCAAATATTCTTTCAAGCCCAGTTATCAAAATTGTGTCCTTTGATACCACGTCTTCCATCAGATGGCAGTAATCCAGTTCAACACATTTGAAACCTCTGCTAGCTCCTAATATCCTCCCGACTAGATAGAGTAATTAAATTTGTACTTTTTTTTTACAAGTCGTACTCAATAAATCTGAATAAATTAACAACGCATTACTAAGACTGCTACATTAAATTTGCATAGTGCATTTAATGAATATGCAACCACAAGTGAAAAGGTCTGCTACTGCGAACCTCCTACATTAGCATAACTACTTCCAGCATGTTTCTTAAATAATGCACTCATTTGCACATCACTGACTTGGCTAATTCTAACTTCAGTCAGGGTAGCCTTGTAATTAAGACTCTTGCTTTAATTTTTAATGAAGTTTATGTTACATCAATCCTGACAGTAATGAGGGGACATGGAAACAAAAAGGCTGCTAATAATTAAATTCACAAACCAGTTTGAGGGATAATAATTCCTGAGGAGAAATTACATGACTAATTATTAATTAAATATTCATACTATTGCGCAGCCCATCTCACTTAACTGCTCTTCTGGTGGGTAATAACATTGAGATGTGGAAGCTTTTCGCCCACCATTCCGAGTTTAAGGTCTCTGGTTAATTTTAGTGCTCCATGAATCAATATGACACACAAAAATAAAATTGTTTTAATTGGTATCATTTTATTGTGTCTAAATATTACTACAGTTGGTTTAGTTGGAGGAGAATTAATCTAGTTAGTCGGCGCCTATTTTATGGAAACATAAATCCAGTTTATATCCATAAACATCTAATGGCAGGACAACTTGACCTTTTTTTTGTAACATTACTGTTTACAGATAATTACACCAACTCTTTAAAAGGTTATTTAACAGCTTTGCATTCATCACAGTAAAATGGAAAACATGCAATATTATTTAACTACAGCCTGTTCTGAGGAGGTCTTGGAGACCCTCATTTACCCCCGCTGAAAAGTAAGCAATATTAATGTGTGGGTTTTTAGGAGCTGAGAGCTTTCTTTGAATGTGTACAAACAGGTTTACGTATTTGGCTCTGGATCCTGGAATGTCTGATTTGTAATTGAGACGGGGGTCTGGTAAGGAAGAAAATACTTCCCATGGTCACCACCTCCCACTGCAGGACAACATAAGGATGGAGGTTTTATGATTCGGGATCTCAGAAATGGCAGCGATTTCCTGGCAAACCCCAGTAAACAAACATTACAAAACCGGAGAAATTACTATGATGAAGCCTAATGGGTTGCAATATTTATTGTAGACACTTTTTCCCCCCCTCACATGTGGTATTTAGGAATCACCATTTATAACAAGAAAGTCCCATGTGTAGGCAAGTTTAGCAAGGACAGTAAAAGATCTACAATATTTAAATGGATAACATTAATCATTAAATTAGGACAGATCGTGACATTTGTTTAAAGGGCTGATAAATTCAGGACAAGCTGCTTTACGGAGATCATTGTGCACATTATAAAATGAAATAGACACAGAAAGAGACCTTTTTATCCTGCAGGGGCAGGTGGAAATTCTGAATCAGGGCAAACATTTCAGTTCATTTTTCTAATAATTCAGAGTAGTTGATTCATCACTGTGAACCAAGTCTATAACCAGAAACCATGGGACAAGGATTCCCCTCAGCTAATTCTTATCACTTTACTACAAACTGATAGGTTGGGGGGGCATTATTACTGAGCCTAGTATGTATCAACTGTTCCCTTTTACTAAGTCTTAAAAATGTTTCCAACTTTTCTTTCTTGTCTGCTCTCTTCAACTGACACTTTAAGCCAGTTCATTTGTAAAGCCACTCACCGTTGAACTAGTTCACTGTTTGCAGGAAAGCGTAAATGTGCGACAGTAAGTCCTGGGTCCCTGGGTCCCTGGATCCCCGCCTTTTGTTGTTTTCACTTGGGAAAATCCTTCTATGTGTGAGTAGCAGAAAGCCCCCCAAACTGGGCAAAGTGGAGACCCCAGACTTGACCAGTTCTGCTGATAAAACTCCAGGGTACTTGTTCCCAAAAAACCTACAAGGTCTTGCCCCTTTTGCTGCACCTGCCCCCGGTGGGGTAGGTAGAGCAACTCATCATCACCAAGGAGACCCTCACTGACCAGAGTGACCCTGTCACCTCCTTTTAGGGAAGCAGCCAGATTCCCAGAAAAGCTTTAGGCTTGGCAGCCAGACACGCTGAGGTTCTCATCTCCCTCAGCCTTAGTGAATAGTTTATAGAACCTCACCTCTTGGAACTGTAGTGCCCTTTCCTGAATGGGGATGATCACGCTCCCTTTTCAGGTTCTCATGAGTTTTAACCACATATGAAAGTCCTTGGCGTTGTGCCAGGCATGTGAGAGACCAGTGCAAAATGCCAGCGATCGTTATCACTGTTACTTCTCCCAAGGAAGAGTGTCAGAAATTCTACCGTGGAAGAGCCATTCCTTTGAGATAAATACTGCCATTCAAAGCTTCTTTTTAAAGCTGGGCATGGTGCTTGAGAAGGGATCCTGGATAGACTCAGTGCCTGTAGCTCAGTGGTTAGGGCACCGGCCACATACACCAGGGCTGGCAGGTTTGAACCCAGCCTGAACCTGCTAAACAACAATGACAACTATAACAAAAAAAATAGTCGGGCATTGTGGTGGGCACCTGTAGTCCCAGCTACTTGGGAGGCTGAGGCAAGAGAGTCACGTAAGCCCAAGAATTTGAGGTTGCTGTGAGCAGTGATGCCACAGCACTCTATTGAGGATGACATAGTGAGACTCTGTCTCAAAAAAAAGAAAAGAAAGAAAAGGGATCCCAGATAAAGTCCCCATGGTTCACCAAAGCCTTAGAGTGCGTTATGTACCAGCTCCCTTCTCAGTAACGAGGGCACCTAAAGATAATACCAGGGAGCTGAGTGAAAGCAGAATAGGGTAGAGTAGAAAAAGGAAGGTTGAAATGGAAAGAAAACAGAGGTGGGATTTGGAAGGGAGAAATGTTAAGTCTCAGGTGTTTAATCAGCGAGGTACAATCTAAGGAACTCCAAGGAAACAAAAACGAACATTTACTGGGTGAATGTGGATTTCAAAGTTCTTAAGCTTCACTCCTATAAAATGATGAATCTTAAGGACAGGATGACCATCCCAATATTTCTAGAACAGCTGCATTTCAGTTATTCTGCCGTGCGTGCATCAGAAGAGGTAGTTTATGGCATAAATGATCATCATTTAAAGGTACATTTTGTGATGAAACTCTGAAGAAAGAATACACCGTCTTTGGGGAAGGTTTAATGAACATTATCAGACACCGACCTGAAGTATCAAGTGCCCAGCGGATACAGATAGAGGCTTTCCTCTCGCCCTTCTTTGCCACGCCCTCTAATAAACTGTCCACGAGAGCACCCACACAGGTCCTTACCTGTAGCCATACCAGGCTGGAGCAGTTGGAGGGACATTTCTCTTGTCCAACATCATCTGGTCCTTCTCTGGGAAGGTGTGGAATTTAAAAACCTCCAATTTGAGTTAGACAAATTCCACCTCTTTCCATTTAGCAGCTGTGCATTTGGAAAACTTCTCTAATCTTTCAGAGCCTTAAGTGGCAAGTGAGATCTCTATGCACCTCTCACGAGGCTGCGAGGTGTCTGTATACCTATGCCAGAAGCAACCCCACATCTCCTCTGGGCATGAGGACTTATTTCTAGAGGATGGATTACATAAGTATTTCCAAGTTCTTGAGTCTAGATCTGGACTAGACATTTACCATAGTTTGCCTAGTGTGTACGCCCAGGCTTTTTGTTTGTTTTTTGACCAAACACTCTGTATTTTCTTTTTTTTTTTTCTAATTTTCTTTTTTTTTTTATTGAATGGTAACTATGTACATTAATGCACTTCTGGGGTACAGTATGGGGTTTTCACACACAATCCGAAACACTTCCATCAAACTGGTTAACATAGCCTTCGTGTCATTTTCTTAGTTATTATTTTAAAACGTTCACATTCTGCTCTTAGAAAGATTCACTTGTAACCTTGTAAGATAAACCTCAGAAGTGATCCCTCCAATCCCCCTCCCTCCACACATTCTCCCCTCTCCTCTCCCTCCCCCCTTCCTGTATTCTTAGGCTGTTATTAGGTTATAGCTTACATATAAAAGGTATAAATTAGTTTTATAATAGGGGTGTGTACACTGGATACTTTTTCTTCCAACACTCTGTATTTTCAAAGTCAGCCATTAGTTCCACGCCGCAGACTGGTCATCGGCCTAAATTGTTATGAGGATGAAATGAATTAGTGTTTGTAAAATGCAGCCATGTCTGGTGCACAGCACGTGTAAATAAAAGAATTGTAAAATTTTGCTCTAATGATTAGGATCTCACATCTATAAACCTGTTCATTGTCATCCTGCACCCCCCTTCGTCTGCCCACCATGCTCTATTAATCACTAGATGGCAGACCCATGTGTATTTCTCACCCTGTGCCTCTGCAAATGCTGTTTCTTTTACTTGAATGTTTGACTCTCTTTGCAGTGGGCAGCCCGGCAGACTCTTATTCATCTTTCAAAACCCAGCTAGGCAACTATTTCTTCCAGAAGTCTTTCCTCAAATCTCCTTCCCTCCTGTCACTCGCTTTTCCGTGTTCACACCTCTGTGGTCCTTTGCACACTATCCCATAGATCACCTATTTATACTCCCACCGGGGGAGAGACTGCATGATCTCGGGCGTCTCAACTCCTAATACACTGCGGGGCATGTATTGACACTTCTCAGATGTTTGTTGAATCAAATTGAATTCATGTGACAAATAGCAATTGCATGATTATATTTATAAACCTGAACATCAGAATTTCAATGTGTGTCTCCTGTGGCTCCTGTAGTATTTAAGGAGCAAAGCTTCCCCCTCTTTGTTTTCTTCTTTTTAATCAAGAGGCAGAAAGACAATAGTAATAAGACGAGAGTGGAGAAGTGAAAATGGACTGGAGATCAGAAGGAGCGGGAAAGACGGTGATTTGTGAATTAGAAATGGCAATCTCCTACGGGTTAAGATCAATGTACAATAAACTATTTATTGGCATTATCAAGGCTTATTTAGTAACAAATCTAAAATTCCTGTCTGCATTTTAATTAAAAGAGCCTTTTCATGTTCCAATTCGGTTGGCGCATATGTACATTTTTTTTTCACAGTTATAAAATTGTCCGTCAGGATGTTGAGAATTGCCTGAACCCGAGTGGGTTCACAGGCTGAAATGTTGACATTCCAAGAACCAGAAGGCCGTTGGGTATGAAGGCAAACAGCTAGCAACATTTATAAGTTAAAATGCCCAGAATGCACGACATTTGTAAATCAAAATGTCCAAAAGATAGACAGCTGGGTTATGCCCAAAGCCACTGACCAACCACCATCATCTTCTGAGCACTCACAGCGTGTGAGACGCGGAGCGGAGCGTGAGAGTCATCCCGGGCAGGCTGTGTGGAGTCAGGGGTTCAGCTGGAGTTCAGAAGTGGGCAGACTGCTGGAGGCAGGGCTCATCCTTTTCGTCTTCTTTTCTCCTGTGTGTTGACCAGCAACCTGGGATCTGTCCTTAGCCTTCTTCTCTTCTGTCAGGGGCAAATGTTTGCACCAGTTAAGAGCTCAGATTCCAGAGCCATTTCCTTCAAGTTCAAATCCCACGTACTAGCTGTGTGAAGAAGGACAAATTACTCCTTCCCTTTGTCTCATATCTGGGATATGAATTGTTAGGGGAAAAATCTTGAGCATGATACTATGGTACCACTTCCTAATCAGGAAAAAGAAAAACCTACCCCAGTATTCTTGTATGAGAGTAGAGAAAGAATGGGAGGCTGCATGTCATATGTTAGCACTGAGTATCTGAGTGAGGGTGGGCATAGGGCGTAATCCAATTAGTATCCATTTATTTTATTAATAACATATTATCCATTTGTTTTATTAATAATAATTTTTACAAATATATTATTAATGACAATTAATTGGATTAATAATATAGTATATGATAATAAATATATTATTAATAACAATAATGACAATTGATTGGAACAATAATTATTAATTATTGTTATTAATGATAGTTTTGTTAATCACCTTGTTGTTATAAAAGCAATCTAATAAAATAAATGAAAAGATGATTGCTTAGCACTTATTTCTAAAAAGGATTTTTGCTAGGTTGAAGGAAAAAAGTAACATAGTACAATGGACCTAAAGGATAAATTAGCACCAGGAATTTTCTACAATACATGTGTATCATTCTAATGCAAAAATAATTTTCATTAAAATTAAAAATGAAGGAAACATTCTTTCCACCATGGAATGGTGCTATTCTCTACTTTAGTCTTGTGTTTATAAATTATATCTTTTAAAATTATAAGAGCTACATTTTATCATCAAAGGAAATCTGGGAAATTCATAGCCCTATAAAAAGCAGGAAAATACAGTTCGCCCACATTGATATTAGTCAAAGGTAATCACTGTTGGCATCAGAATCATTTCCTTTCTTTGCTTTTTCATTGCATGCACATGTTTTTGATGATAGTCCTGTGACTATATACTGTGTCTGTGACTATATACTGT
>NW_003852406.1:12272807-12292659 GCF_000181295.1 Otolemur garnettii
TTCTGTGGCATGGTAGGAACAGGAAGAGTGATCCATGAAACAGGCTGTTGCAGTTGCTACAACCCCAGTCAGTTATATGTATAAAAAGTGCCTTCCAGGTGACAATTCCATCAGTCTGACCAGGTGAGGCCATGTGTAGGAGAAAATATCTGATATGTTGCAACTAAACTAAGGCAGAAACAAACATATACATGTATACACTTTTTGTTCACAGTTATGAAATTGTCTGTCTTGATGTTGGAGAAACACCTGAACCCAGATGTACTCTCAAGTCCTTCCTGTCTTCTTGTGTCTCCCTTACACTGCACCCAAGACCAAGGGGACTGTACCTCTAATGACTATCCGCCAAGTTTGCAGGGGCTATTTTTCATCATAAGCCACTGGGAGTGGGGAGCCTTCACTGTGGTCCGTATTGAAGCTGGAAACCCACTTGGGAACCCCCATTCTCTTCTTGGCTTTCTCACTCCTGAGGGCAAAAGAATACCAACAATTCCAGCATTGCGCACCTCTCCGTAAGCTGTCTGCTAAAGTCTTGTTACAACTTACATCTTTTTATGATTTACTAATTTAATTCATTTTGTATCTACTAACCTACTTTGATCCCTTTCCCTCCTACAGTACACTATTCCTCCTCTGAATGCCCTCTCTGATCACACTGTCCACCCCGCACCGTTCTCCTTCTTTTTGACATCAGAACAAAAGCATTTGCTTATTCTATTTCAGTCTTGGGCAGACAACCAATTGTACTGGTTGCCTAATGTTTGATAGACTTTGTCATAATTTACTTCAACATCCTCTCATTTATTGAACACTGGGTTGTCCCAATTCTTCACTGTCAGGAATGGCACCGTACCAAACATTTTAAAGTATGAAACCCCTTTTCACCTTTTAATATTTCCCCTCACCTTAGAATAGACTTCAAATGATGGAGATTTTCATAATACATTTCCTTGGCAGAAAATATTTTATCCTTCTTTAAAAATCAAACATTTTCCCACACCTATTTGTGAACGTGTAATCTCTTTGGCGGGGACTAGATACTGGAAATTATATCCTTTCAGCCGAAGAATATTGTTTCTAATTTCCTTTCTTTGTCTTCCTTACCCTTCTTTCTCTCCAGACCCTACTTAGGAACCAAAACAAGAATTCCAAAGTTTGAGGCTTCAGAGTTACTACAGGCAATACCACGACAGGTGAGCATCTATACTAAATCCTTCTTTTTCTTTCATTTTTATTTTTAAATATTTTTTGTATTATTGTTTCAGGGACATTGAGGGTGCTAAGAATTGGATTACACTGATTGCATTTGTTAAGTAAAGTCCCTACTATCATGGTGTCTTGCTCCCAAGAGGTATCGCATGCACTGTAACCCCCATTCCCCCCTTCTCTCCTCTCCCTGCTCCCCACCTTGAATTGATTTGACTTTTCCTCTTACGTGCGTGTGGATTAGGTCATCTACTGGCTTCGTATTAGAATTGAGTACACTGGATTCTGGCTTCTCCATTCTTGTGATGCTTTACTGAGAAGAATGTGTTCCACCTCTGTTTAGGTTAATACGAGAGATGTAAAGTCTCCATCGTTTTTAGTGGCTGAATCCCTCTCTTCGATGTAGTCGTCTCTAAGATCCCATCAGTGCTAATGCTCCTAGAAACCGGTGTTTATCACGGGTGAGCATCTTTACTAACTCTTTCTAAGCTCCCATCCGTGCTAACCACCTTGGAATCCTTAAACCAGGGTTTATTTGTCTCTTTCTTCAAGTACAACCTTCTCTGCTCTTGTAATTAGCAGCTAAGAAAGTTTGATTTGTTAGAACTAAATTTATGAATAAAGCTACTCTTAAGAAACCACTGGGCAAAGGCTTCATCACACCCAAGCTCCTTTTCTACTTCTTTTAGCTTGAAAAGGTAAATTTAGCTTCTGATGAGTTTTCAGTAAAGCTGATGGTACCAACTTTTACAGAGGATGGCAGCCTATTTTCTTTTTAAAATGGACTCCTATGCCCTAAGAGGTTTAGGATTAAGCTCTCAGAACAGTCCTGTCTTTGGAATCCTAGTTTCTCAGGACCAGAGAGGTCATAGCCTTCCCATTTTACAAGTCATGGAAGCCTGGTACCCATGTGTGGTCCTAGTTGTCTGGTGCCTCCACCCACATCCCCTAGGTCAAATCATTTATTCTGCCATGCAGCTTTATGAATTGGGTCGTCGAGATTTGCTTAGCCTTATTTTACAGATGAAGAAACAGACTCTGGAGTGACTTGCTTCAGACATGACAGCCAGACCTCTTGGATTTGGACCCAGCGGCTTTGGATTCAGTGTTCTTTTTCTGATAAAAATTTACCTGCAAAAAAACCCAGATGTACTAAATGAACTGGATGAACATATTTATACCCCCCCCCAAAGGCTTAAGAAATAAGATTCTAATTCACAAAAATATATGGATGAACATATTTACACCCCCCCAAAAAGCTTAGGAAATAAGATTCTAATTCACAGAAATATATTATTCTCTCCAGGATGAACTAGAAAGTATCTTGTTTCACCCTATTAAATAGGGACATGACAAGAGTAATTTACATAATTTAACTTAAAAATACCTAGGTACTTAAAAATTCACTAGGTACCAGCACGTGTTAAATACATCATACGGTTTATTGTTGGACCTAGTCATCACATAATAGCACGTCGAGGAAGAGACCAATAATATTCCTTGTTTTCCAGATAGGGAACCTGAGATTCGGTGAGGTTGGTAATTTTCTTGTGCTACAGAGCAAAGAGTAGTAGTGGCAGGATTTAAACCTGGCCTGTTCGATGTGGTAGCTGCAGTGTAAGGTGGCAGAGTTCTACGTTGCCTTGCCTGATCTCTCACGACTGAAAATCAGATGGTAGGATGGAGTGACAAACTCGAATATCCTCTGATTAGGGATGAGGATGGGCTGGTAGGTGGTGTTAGGCACCACACCGCTTCCATTAAATACCTAACTCTTTTCTCACTATTCCCACCCGGTCCCTGGACACCAATAGAGACAGGACAGGTGACTGTAATCCCTGGAGCATGCCATGTTATACGACTTTTGGTCAGCTCTGATGGTTAGAAGTGACTTTTTTATTTTGGACTCACCCTCTTTCCTGTGGGCTTCTACCCATAGGTTCTGGGTTTTACTATGAGATTCCACAGAAAATATCTAACATTGTTCATGACATGAAACCTGGAGACAATTCTAGCATGTTCTTTGAGTTTGCTCTTCTGCAAAAGAAAGCAGTGAAGTTCCTTCAGCTATTTCTCCAAAGGCACAATTTCAAACTCATTACCTTGGTGAGCACATTCGTTTTGAACTGAACGTGTGTTTCTCCAGACATGGTCAATCCTCCAAAGAGCAGGATTATCTGGTGCCCTCGTCTAAAAGCTCCAGACGTGCCTAAGCTACTCACTAGCTTTCTTGCCCCCATACTGTTAGGTTATATTGAGTTTACAGTCTATAAAAAGCCAGTAGCTATTTCATACCAGATGGAGTTAGGTCTCCCCAGTGCGGGGCTGTGGGTGTGTCTTTATCAGATCAACTGCAAACTTAAGTTTTTACCTTTTCCTTTGGTCTCCCATTGAAGTGGATTTGGTTCCCAAATTCTAAGCTGTTAAGATTCTAAGACGTCCTCTTCCCCAAGCGGCCTGAGGTGATCTGTGAAAATGGTTCGCTATTCACTTGACCCAGAAAACCCCACAAAGTCATGCAAGTCAAGAGGCTCAAATCTTCGTGTTCACTTTAAGAACACACATGAAACTGCCCAGGCCATCAAGGGTATGCATATACAAAAGCCACCAAGTATCTGAAGGATGTCACCTTAAAGAAACAATGTGTACCATTCCGACGTTACAATGGTGGAGTTGGTAGGTGTGCCCAGGCCAAACAGTGGGGCTGGACACAGGGTCGGTGGCCCAAAAAGAGTGCTGAATTTTTGCTGCATATGCTTAAAAATGCAGAAAGGAATGCTGAACTTAAGGGTTTAGATGTAGATTCTCTGGTCATTGAGCATATCCAAGTGAACAAAGCACCCAAGATGCGTCGCCAAACTTACAGAGCCCCTGATCGCATTAACCCAGACATGAGCTCCCCCTGCCACATGGAGATGATCCTTACTGAAAAGGAACAGATCGTTCCCAAACCAGAAGAAGAGGTAGCACAGAAGAAAAAAATATCCCAGAAGAAACTGAAGAAACAAAAACTTATGGCACAGGAATAAATGCAACATAAAATAAATGCAAATGACTGTCAAAGGAAAAATAAAAGATTCTAAGACAATTCTATTCATGTTATTTTAAAGAAATCTAAGTCATCCTTTGTAATAGCTCCTAGAATAATGAATTACTATTATTCCAAGTACCCCTTATTGATATACATGGCCTTGTTTTGAATTTGTTTTGCCAATTGTAAGCAATGCTCTAAGAAACATACTTGCACACATACTGGTGTTTTATTTCGAAAAAGTAGAGTCTCAAAAGCTGGGTCAGAGGGTGTGTGCATTTTTAATCCTAATAGCCATTACCAGATTATTCTATCAAAAGGTTGTAGGAGTTCACAGTCATGCTGGCAATGTATGGAGCAGTGGGGAGAGTTAGAAATAAAGAAAAAATGGGAGTAGAAGAGTAAAAAATAATGCTAGGAGTAAAGTACATTTACTTTACTGAAAAGTCTGAATTTTTCTATGCTGTATGTGCATTCCCTTGATAAGCAGGGAGAAAAGTTTTAAAAAAAAACAGTGAAAAATTCTTTCTTAAAGCTTTTTGTTACTAAGCCTGCTTAAATAATGGTCATTCCCTTTGCACCGCTGAAGTATTTACTATTTGCAATACTCAGTATCTGTTCCACTCCTGAGGCAATTAGTCATTAATCCATGACCACCAACCCTTCTATAATTAGAACGAGTTGTCATTCAAAATGTTCATGACCTGAGAGGTCAGGTTTGGAGTCAAACTCACCAGCATTGAAATTCCAGCCATTTACTCACTTACCAAGTGTGTGGCTTTGAGGTATTATCCAGAAGCCTTAAGTTGTAGCTTCTTCTCCTGTAAAGTGGGTATAATACTGCTTTACTTGCAAGTTGTCAGAATTCATAATGTAATATACAGCCCCAAAGGAGTGCCTGGCACATACTACTACCGGTCAGTTAATAATTGTATGTATCACTGCTAAAGATACTCCTAGCTCACTAATACTCATGCACATACTGACTGAATGCTTATGTGCCAGACACCTTGCAAAGCGCTCACCATGTACTATGTAAAGTACATAGCAGTTTTAAGTAAAACTAGCACTATGATTCCTAAGTGTGGCCATTAAATTAATAATTTCCAAATAATGTAGATATTATTTTGACTCTTATTTTATAAATAAAAAATGAGGATCAGAGAGGTAAAGTAATTTATCTAAGGTCACACAGCCAATAATTAAAACTTGATTCAGTGAGTGTTAATTACAGTAATTACTGCTAATCTCAAGATTGCTTCACAACTTCAGCCATGAGGTGTGATGGAAGCTTAGGGCGGCTACTGGGAGTGATCAAAGGGCCTAACCCTACTTTAGGCTGAAATGGCACCCACATCCTGGGAGGCTACAGCAGGATGGACAGCTATCCACAGATTTTGGCCAGAGTGGAGAGGGCTGGCACTAGGGCCTGCCAACCGTGAACATCTCTGACATGCCAGAAGGTGGCAGTGTGGAGGTACCAGGAGAGGTTTGACTGGGGTCAAGGAGATAACTGACTCAGACCCTAGAGGGTTTGGGAAGCCTCCAGCTGCATGGAACTCCAACCTCTCTGGGCAGAAACGGAGTGATAACAAAATCATGGCAAGGGGTCAGAGAGGACCACAGCTGTCAGGGCCACTGAGCTCCCTGGGGACTCAGACAACAGGTTCGTGTCCTGAGGCCCCCCAATATCTGGCCGGGGCACTTGGTATTGCCAAGCCAACAGCTCCCACGCCCCTGTGCCTCTGTCAAGGGAACTGGCAAGTGGAAGGAACCTGTGTTCATTTGGTGTATTCAAAGCCAGTTCAACTTTGGCTGTGTTCAGCTCTGGAGAAAATACTCATATTTCAAACTCTGGGTTCCTTCCTTCGTGTTTTGTGTTCTAAGAGGAGAGGTTTTTTTTCTTTCTTTTCTTTTTACCTTTTAAAGTCTTCCTCTAGCTCTTGACATAAGCAAATACATCACTTAAAAGTTAAAACCAAAGGGCACATCACACATCCCACATGAACAGCAAGGACGAGTCTTGGAGATCTACATTTTCAACACCAGTTTTGCCTGTGGTCTCAGCACCAAAATCCAAAACCTTCCTCATCTCATACACTCAACCTCTCTCTTTCCTCTTACAATTCAGAAACCTGCAGCATGTGGGCCTCCCTGTGGGTCTCTCTGTAAAGCAGTGGTTCTCAACCTTCTTAATGCCGCAACCCTTTAATACGGTTCCTATGGGTCGCGACCCACAGGTTGAGAACCGCTGCTGTAAAGCCTTTCTACCGTTACCTAAAAATATGTCAGCTTACTCGGCTTGAGAATGTTTTTGACTTAAATTTATACTCAACACTTCAAAAGTGTCACAGTAAGGTTGTTGAAGCTTTCAGGGGAAAAGCTCAGAAGTTTTAATGAGCACCAGACTCCATTCACAAATACAGTGTTCCTTTGAATCCTCTGCTAAAGGATTCAGGAAGAATAATTAGAATGATAGAGATACACCCCTCCAAAAATGAACCGATTTCTGCTCCCTCCAAAGGTTTTCATGAAATGTAGGAGAAAGAGCGTCTGGTTGCGTACCGGAAGATGTGAGCTGGACTCGTGTCCTAGCCACTTGCTGGCTGCATAACGTGGCTAATTCAGCTGATCTGTTTCCTTACAGGTAAAACAGGAATATTCAAAATGTATGAAGTTGATAGGGGGACCAAATTCGACCACATGCCTGGAAGCCGCGAAGCTGCTATACACCCCATCACTGAGCACCCTCTCTTCCTTTTCCCCTGAGCATATCTGTGCTTTGATGAGTTTTCGAGACCAGGATATTTGTCAGCACTTTGGAAGGGGCTGCGTGGTAGCGGGAGATCACTCAGCGTACTTCACCACTCACTGGCCAGAGCCACCTTTATCTCTGCGTCTCGGTTGCCTTATCTGAGAGAGATGATTTGAGGTTTAACGTCTAAATCCAGTCGCACCCTTTCATAAATGATCTGAACCAATGACAAGGCAACACTGTTTCTTTTTCTGCCCTGGGAGATGAGACATCTGGCTGATGGGTTCTGGCTCATCTGTGTTTTCCTCTTCCTCTGCTCTGTATGTTCCAAAGTTGAGATCTCATTTAATTCTTACAAGAACCTCGTGAGTCTGGGATGGCAGACGTGACTGTCTGCATATTACGGACGAGGACAAGGAAGCTCAGCAAGGGTGGTGAGATCTGCCCAGATCACCCAGGGAGTTAGAGACATCAGTTCTCTGGATCTGGGAAGGCAGCAACTATGTGGGCCATTGGGGGACACCCAGAGCCACTTCTTGTCACTCTCCTGCACCCACCTTTGCCAGTCCCCATCCTGACTTGCCTGGGGTGCTGTAATAGCTTCATAACCCGTCTCCTAACTTCCACCTTTGCCCCTGTACAATCACTTCTGAGCACAGCAGCCAGAGCGGTGCTTTAAAATTGTTAAGTCAGGCTCGGTGACTGCAGCTCAGTGGTTATGGTGCCAGCCACTCCAACAGGGCCGGCGGGTTCGAGCTTGCTAAACAATAATGACGACTACAATTTAAAAAACAAAAAATAGCCAGGTGTTGTGGTGGGCACCTGTAGTCCTAGCTACTTGGGAGGCTGAGGCAAGAGAATCGCTTAAGCCCAAGAGTTTGAGGTTGCTGTGAGCTGTGACTTCATAGCACTCTACTGAGGGCGACATAGTGAGACTCTGTCTCAAAAACAAACAGAAAACCCCATTAAGTCAGAGCATGTTCCTCCTCTGCTCATGTTCTTAAGGCCTCCCATCGCACTCCCATCCTACACTGGTCCCAGGCCCCCAGCGTCCACCTCTCTGGCCTTTCTTCCTGCCCGACATGGCTGCCTCATACACTGCGTTCCAAGATCTCGGATTCTTTATTGTACTTGCCAGGCACCCTCAGGGCATTTGCACTGCATTTCCCTCAGCCAGAAATGCCTTCCCACACATATCTGCAGGACTGTGCCTCGCTCCCTTCAGGCTCTGCTCAAACAAATATCAGCTAATTCGAAAGGTGTTTCCCAGCTCGGCGCCTGTGGCTCAAGTGGCTAAGGCACCAGCCACATACACCTAAGGTGGTGGGTTTGAATCTAGCCCGGGCCATCCAAATAACAATGACGGCTGCAACCAAAAAATAGCTGGGCATTGTGGTGGGTGCCTGTGGTCCCAGCTACTTGGGAGGCGGAGGCAGGAGACTCGCTTGAGCCCAGGAGTTGGAGGTTGCTGTGAGGTATGATGCCACAGCACTCTACCCAGGGGCTCAGCTTGAGGCTCTCTCTCAAAAAAAAAAAAAAAAAAGAAAGATGTTTCCCTATCCCCTATATAAAGGTAGACTCCTGATTACTTTTACCTTCTGGCATATTTTCCCACATGGCCTGGAACCATATCCAGGTATACTTTATTTTTTATATTTATTTATGTACGTATTTATTTTTTGAGACGAAAGTCTCAGTCACCCTGGGCAAAGTGCCATGATGTCATAGTTCACAGCAACCTCAAACACTTGGGCTCAACTGACCCTCTTGCCTCAGCCTCCTGAGTAGCTGGGACTACAGGCCTGCCACCAACCCTGCTAGTTTTTCTATTTTTAGTAGAGACACGGGTCTTGCCTTTGCTCAGCTGGTGTCAAACTTGTGAGCTCAAGGGGTCCACTAGCCTTGGCCTCCTAGAATAATGGGATTATAGGCGTGAGCCACCACGACTGGTCCTATAATTGTTTTTTTTAATGTTTACTGCCTATTATCTGTTTCTCCTTCTAGAATGGATGCTCAATGAGGGCAGGCGTGGGTGGGTGTGTGCTAATATATTGCAGGTGCTTAGAGCTGTGCTGGCATATAACCAACGGAGGGTAAATATTTGTTGAATGGAATGAATGAACCAAAACAGGGTACCGAAATATGGTCAGGGAAATATCTAGGAACAAGTCATGAAAATTATCCATTTGCCACGCTAGTAAAGCAATTGGCTACAAGTAAACAGCCATGTCAGTAGAGTTATAGAGAGGAGTTTTGTTCACTCAGTGGAGGTAGCCTGGGCTTTATCCAGGGGGAAGGATTTTTTCCAGTGAATCACCATGTATAGGTTACTGAACTTTGTCTCATTAAGACAGAGTTGCATTCAAAAATAGGGCAAGGGCTCAGAGCCGTTAGGATATAATCACATGATATGCATTTCCCTCTGCCTTCCATGGCCTCTCAGCTCCTTATCAAAACCGCTGTTCAGCCTCCTAGGCCAGGTTTAACCTTTTTTTTTTTTGTGACCCATCAGGCTGAATTAGCTGATCTTGCCTCTGTGCTCACGGCATCGTGTATTGGATATTGGGGTTATTGGTCTACATGTGTCTCTCTTCCCTGATAAAGTGTGACTGCAAGGGTCCTGCTTGCAGTGTCATAAGCAGGACAGTCCCATGCCAGGCAAATCAGGACGATCATTGGATTACTGCCCACCCTCAGTGTGAGCTCCCCAGTCTCACTTTTCTTTGTCTTTTCAGTGTCTAGGAAAGACCTGGAGTACCAAAGTGCTAGTGAAATAAAACAAGTGTGCTCACGTGCTCCAACTTTTAGGGGCTGGGCTGTGTTCCCTTTCAGCTTCTTGAAAGTGAGCTGCACAACCTGCAGGAAAGTCAGAATATCAGTATGAACAAATCTCACTTGAAACAGAAGAGCCTTGGATGCCGCCTGGCCCTAAAATGGACAAACCCAGGTGGTCCTCAGCCTTTCATGTCTCCTGTTCAAAGTGTGGCTCAAGGACCAGCCTCAGCAGCATTGCCTGAGGATTATTTGAAATGCAGACTCTCAGGCCTTCCCCTAAAGCTGCTGAAATAGACTCTGTAGTGCAAGGAGAGCCCCAGCTGATTCATATATACCGTAAAAGTTGCAAATCACTGCTTTAGGATACATGAGCAACACCTGTGGGCCAATGGTAACCATACACTCTGCCAGCCTGGCCCTTGCAAATGTTGATCTGGTAGGTTTCCAGGTAGAGCCAAGGCATCTGATTTTGAAAAAGCACCATAGGTTGTTTTGACATGTAGCAAAGAGTGAGAGCTGCTTGAAGTCTGTTTTTCCTATTGCCTTGTTTCTCAAGGTATGGTACTTGGACCACAGGCATCTGGTACTGCAAATGGAAAGTTTTGCAAGTTCTGAGTATACGGAATTGGAACCTTGGAAGGAAGGCAGGAACGTGATATTGGTAATATCAATACATTTTACATGGGATTCTTACATATACTTGAGTTTATGAACCTCTGCCTTAGGAAGAGGAATGAGGAAGAAGAAATGATGTAAGTATTCCGGTTGCCTTTGCTTGTCTAGAATTCCTCCACCACCAACACCCACATTTTGTAACATTGCCCTTTTGGAGAAGCAGTCTCACCTACTCTTGGCTCACGTGGCTCAGCTGTGACTGGCCCTTCCCTTCCTGGAAGTGAGTGTGATCTAGTTCTGACTAGTGAGGGGATTCCTTCCCCCTGCCCAAAGCGACTGCTTTAAGAGTGGGCAGGTATTTGGAGGTTCATCAATGAGATTGTACTATGTCTAGAATTATTAGGAAAGAGATGCTCTTTCTGCTGGATTCCTAAACTATAGAATGTGAGTTTGGGGCTGCTGGGAGTCCTTTCTGCTAACCTTTGGGGAAGCCTGCCAACACAGAAGAAAGCTGAGGAAGATGGGGAGAGCCAGAGGAAGGGCATCCTGCCCAGCACAAAGCCATGAGGAGGAGCCAGGGCTTTCACTGGGGCACACACAGCTTTATATGAGGTATCAAGTGAAAAATGAATTCTGTGGTCAAATAGTTCGTGAAACATTGCATTAAAGAAATTTTTACAGAGTTCTTTTCTTAGGGTCTCTCAGATTCCTTAATATATCAAACATGGATTTTATTTTTTAAAAAATAAGATACAGCATGTGATGGTATAGTGACCCTGGGGAAAAGCACAGGAAGCATAGGTTAAACGTTTTACAAAATATTTCCTTACCTATTATTTTATTTAATGCTTCCCACAGTTCTTAGGGAGAATTATTGGCATGGAGGAAGAAAGCAAGGCTTTCCAGGAGTTGGGTGAATTGCCCAGGGCTGCCCAGCCAGCCGGGGGTCACCCTAGGTCGCTGACCCCAGCACTGTGGTCTTTCTGATGTCCCCCTCTGCTGCCCAAGGTGGTGTTTCCTGGAATGAAAATGAGCCAAGGAGAGCTTGGTGGGTCTGTGAGCGTATAGGATGGTAACAGTGAAGTGGGCACGTGTTACGAGATGCCGAGGGCCTGTAAACAGTCGCTTGGGACCCTCTGTTTCAGGTGGCTCTTCAAAAAACATCTTTGCTGAGACCATTGCTCTAGGACATTAGAAGTGAGAAAGGGGGCTACTCAAGGAAGAATAAAAGGGGGTCCTAACCTTTGTTTCCAATTTAAGTCAGGGCTCCCTTGAGATTAAAGAAATGTAGGTGCATGAGCTTGGAGAAGCTCCCCTCTCTGCATCACATTAATCCCTTTAGAAGGAACTTCCAACTTTCAGATGCAATGCCAGTATAATTTGACACTCTCAGGGAATTTTGTTTTGAGACAGAGTCTCAGTATGTCACTCTCAGTAGAGTGCTGTGGTGTCACAGCTCACAGCAACCTCAAACTCTTGGGCTTAAGCAATTCTCTTGCCTCAGCCTCCTTGCCTGGACTATAGGCACCCACCAGAATGTCCAGCTATTTTTTTGGTTGTAGTTGTCATTGTTGTTTGGCAGGCCCAGGCTGGGGTCGAACCCGCCAGCTTCAGTGTATGTGGCTGGCACCGTAGCTGCTGAGCTACAGGTGCTGAGCCTCAGGAAATAGTTTTTTTTTTTTTGAGACGGAGCCTCAAGCTATTCCCCTGGGTAGAATGCCATGGCATCACGCTCACAGCAACCTCCAACTTCTGGGCTCAAGCAAGTCTCCTGCCTCAGCCTCCCAAGTAGCTGGGACTACAGGTGCCCGCCACAACGCCCGGCCATTTTTTGGTTGCAGCCGTCATTGTTGTTTGGCGGGCCCGGGCTGGGGATTCAAACCCACCACCTTAGGTGTGTGTGGCTGGTGCCTTAGCCGCTTGAGCCACAGGCGCCGAGCCAGGAAATAGTTTTAAGGACCAAATTTTGAAACTTTCATCCCATCTCAAACTTAAGAATAGGCTCAGATTAATCATGTACTGAGCCTAAATCTATCAGGGCACAAAACATTCAAAATGAAAAAATCAGAAAGCAAAACAGTGTTTTCCAATTTAAAACCCATGCTCTTTCTGCATTTAAAGGGAAAGGACAAGGTGAAAATACCATCTTCACTGAGATTTAGCTGCATGGCCCTAGGCAAGACATACCACCTCTCTTGGCCAGTTTTCTCAGCTATAAAATGGAAGAAATGATGTCTGTTCTGCAGGAATGTTATGAGGGCGAAATGATATGAGTAATGTGAATTGCTTTTTGACAATTATCACACGCAAAGGCAAATGTTACTTGTAAAACCTGACCAAGTGTCACTGCTACTCCTACTTAGTGCTAGTACTGCTAACTACTCACTAGTGCTCCTACACCTGCCACTACTATTCTACAACTAGCAATAATCAATCTCACAGCAGACACAGATAGTGGAGCATTAAATTGAGAGAAGGTAATGGAGAGATATACAATTGATTCTCTTTTTCCTTTGTGTTGTCCCTCATCCAGGTTTTGGAATAACAAATGTAATGTCCTGCTTATCTATGACTTGATTTAGGAAACTGGCAATAGATATTTCCTAAGTGTTTCATTGCTGACAAAGTGAGTTTACACCTATGATGTTATTTCATGAACTCCCGTAGTATTTCTAATGATGCCCCTTTGCCAAGCTCCACATTGAGGACAGTGAATCTTGTAATCATCAAACCCTCCCACAGAGAAGTAAGATTGTGAGGCAAATCTCTGCCAGGCATGGTGCTGGCCTGCATTCCTAAGCCCAGTAGAGAATTACACAGTAAAATCATTTCTTTGAAAAGAGTACTTTTGGATCTTGTGAGGTTAGGAGTTCAAGACCAGCCTGAGCCAGAGCGAGACCCAGTCTCTACTAAAAATAGTAAAAATTAGTTAGGCACAGGGGTAAGTGCCTGGAGTCCCAGCTATTTGGAAGGCTGAGGCAAAAGGATTGCCTGAACCCAGGAGTCTGAGTTGCTGTGAGCTAGGCTGATGCCAGGCATTATAGCCAGAGCAACAGAGTGAGATTCTGTATCAAAAAAAAAAAAAAAAAAAAAAAGAATATTTTTACAAGCTGTCTGTGAGGGAACAGTCCTGGTTTAAATCCTTTCCCCCATTTTCTCACCACGGGCCACATGTGTAGGCCAAAAATATCTTAGCATAATTTTCATCACTTTGAGATCTCTCATATTTTTACAAATCTAATTTGGAATTAGCATCTGCCTTTCAGCTCTGAGAATCAAGATGCAGATACAGGCTCTAAGATGAATGTAGTGATTTAGCTGAACCAACATTTATTGAGTGCCCTTGGATGGAAGGCAAATCGGGAAGATCCACAGCCTTTGCCACAAGGGTCAACAACTGAGTTTGGCCACACGGATGCTGTGGAGCCCAGCTGGGTGAAACGGCTTCTCTCATGGAGATAACATATAACCGAAAGGAAAACTTCAGTCTGTGTTATTACAGGTCTTTTTTTTTTTTTTTTTTTTCTGCTGGGCTATGCATACCGAGGAACACAGAAATCTTTTTTATTTTAATTGTGAAACATTCCGGCTAAAAAACATCCTCATGGCTGGCATGTTTAATTGAGCTCCTGAGAGGCTGTGTCGGTGAGACTTCGGGATGAATCACCCGCAGTCCCATTGGTCTCACCAAGAACCCATTGATGTTTCATAAATCCAAGTCGGTACAAATCTAATTGAGTTACCATGCTGAATTAGCTCACATCTAAATGGCATTCATGTCTACAAATGGAATAATTAGAGTCTAGAAAATGGGATATATCAAGTGGCATCCCAAGTGACAACAGAGAGGCATTTGTATTCATTCAATCAACTGCTTAAAGAAAAAAAGGCGCTGTAAGATTTGACTTAGGCCGGATGATTAGATGCGGTGTTTGGGCGTTTGGTTTCTCTCTCTCTCTCTCTCTCTCTCTTTTATTTAAAACATATTTATATTTACCTCCAAAATACGCCTTTACTAATTCTTCAGCTGTATGAAAGAGAAATGTCAGACCAGAAGTTATTTTGGACCACCTGGTTT
The DNA here is from genome assembly GCF_000181295.1 of Otolemur garnettii. Classification (NCBI taxonomy): domain Eukaryota; kingdom Metazoa; phylum Chordata; class Mammalia; order Primates; family Galagidae; genus Otolemur; species Otolemur garnettii. The sequence goes on from NW_003852406.1 coordinate 12,287,268, forward strand.
AAAAAGGAAAAAAGAAAGAGAGGGAACATTGTCATTTCAGCTGACAGAGCTGTTTGCTTCCCTCCATTTGGAAATGGTTTCCTTATTTCATTCCTTTTGAGCTTCATTTTTTTTTTTCTTCTGCTTGTGTTTATAAGTTCACTGGCTAAGATGAATCATTCCCTGGGGGACGGGTGGATTTGGATGTAAATGCCAAACAATCCTCTATTTGGAAAGTACCTAAGTACCTAATCGTAAAAAATAAAGTTCACCCTCTTGTCCAGAAAGGATCTCTTTAAATGGTTTTATTTCCAAGTTATTTTAGTTGTGAAATTTTAGGGTATCTGAATTGAATGCTCCCTCAATTAACAGTTCAACTCAGCAAATATTATAGAACAGGAAGCAGGCATTTGGACTAGGCGGGCTAATGGGCTCCTTCTAATTCACACAGTAGTCTTCAATCTAATTTACATGCTTAGTTTATTTATTACCCCAATTAAGTTTTGCAAATAGTTTGCAATGAGGTCCCCATGACCTCATAACTCACAATTACTCTTGGGATCTCTTGCCCACTTTGGCACGTTTTGAATAATACTGTAATATCTTCCAGGAAAGGGTTGTACTTAAGAAATGATGGATGGTGATTGTGAGCATTTTGTCCATAAAAGACAGGATCTGAAATGTGTCTTTGGCCTGCTACCTGGTGTCAAGTTCACAATCCCAAGTATTTGGACTTTGGATTATCAGTGTTTCCTGTGACTGTTGGCTGTCTCATCATTGAAGCTTCTCATATCTGTTGCCTTTTTTTATTAAAGTTGAGGATGCTTTGGTGTTAGTAGCCTGTACCTGCTGTGAAACCATCCCTTGTCAGACAGGTCAGCACATGATATCACTTGATGGGGGCCAGAAAACCTCCCAGGGTCTGACAATTAAGTTCTCAAACTCATTCTAGAAAAAGTGCTACATAACTCATTGCTGAATATCGCTACAGTCACCTTTGAAGTACTCCCCTGGGAAAGCTATATACCAATACCAGCACCTCGTCCATCCTTCAAAGCAATTCTGGAACTCTTTTTCTGGAATGACCATCAAAGCTGTCATTGTACGAGGTCTGACAATTTCGTTCATTTACTTGCTATACTGCATTCAACAATGGCAGCACTGTACAAACAACTCAGTAAGGTTTCATAACCTTGGTATATCAGTGTTTCACAGCTGTGTTCATGTCAATGTGTGGTAGTATCTCACTGACTGGCGTTCATTATTGTGTGTTTCTGTGTGCCCTACAATAGCTCTGATGGTCATTCTGGAAAAAGATCTCCAAAATGTCCTTTAATGGTGGACTAGGTACTGAATTTGATGTGTAGCTTCACAAAGGGAGTACTTCAAAGGTGACTGTAGAGATGTTCAGCAGTGAGGTATATATACTTTTTATAGGATGAGTTTGAAAACTGCTTGATGATATCCACCTGCCTAAAATATCTCTACAGACCTGTCCTGAAATATCTGCAATCAACACTTTAAATTCCAAGCTCACCTAAGAACCATTTCCCTCTGCAGCATCACTTCCCTCTCAGTCCTTGAGGCATAAAATTTTGGAGTCACTTTTCCCTTTTGCTGTCACTGTCTTAAGTCAACGTCTTACCCGGGGTCCTCTCAGAAGCCGAATCTAAGTCTGATGCATCTTCACAAATTCCCAGCACCTCACAAGATGCCTGGTGCCTCTCGGATACGAAGTGTTCAAGACTGCTTCACTAATGTATCTGTGTGAAAGTTGTTTCACGAAATCTTTCAAAAACTCGTGTTGGTTTCCTCAAAGTCTTGAGGAAAAGGATTTCTCTCTGCTTCTGTTCACACCTGAAATCGTGTAATAATAGAGGACAAATTAATCCATTTCATTGCAAACTGGGCTGATACATTGCCTGCATTGCATAAGTCAGACCTCAAAAGAACACTCAGAAAAGAATTTCCCCACCTGCCAGGGTAAGTGGGACTACCCTCAATGTTAAATACGTCCACTGTTAAAGTTACTCATAAATCCCATCAACTGATTGTATGTTTGGTATTCTAGTCTGTGGGTATGTCCATTTATGCCCGTATTGTAATTTACCTCATGCTATTTACCTAGTTTATAGTAACATTTCACTGATAGTGGAATATGGGTATGGCACTTCTAAAAATAATCAAACAATCAAATGCAAATTGGCTTAATACTTTGAACGCAGTACCCAGCCAAAGTGCTCCATACATCTCTTCTGTATGGAAAATAGCCTGTTTGAAATCTTGAAAAGGCTTTGTTAATTCCGAACTGGGGCAGGGCAGGCGAGAGTTTGTATTTAAACCAAATAAATGTACTCTTTACCTGTACTATTTGCCTGAGAATACAGATGCAGGAACAGTGGCTCAGTCCGTGCAGTTTTCAAGAGAAAAAATTTCCCAGGAAATGTGATCTAGTTTTGGGGAAAAGGCCATGTTGACAATAATCGAGAGCGTTCTGGCACAGTTTTGTGTATCTATTAAGTCCCGGATTCATTTATTCAAGCCATTTATTCATCTGAAAAATAAAGAGATAGAATCAGTTTGCAATAGGAAAATCCCAGCACTCATCCAGTACAAACACAGAAAGCCGAAAGCTCTGGGTTATGTAAGAAAAAAACTGTTAGTTCTCTTTGTCAAGGAGAAAAGTTCCTCTTGCTTTTAGCTGTACCCAACATGGACCTTAAATGAAATGGCCTGGTAAAAAAGAAAATGTATTACATGATAATGAAATACATCCTGAATTGGGCAGTCCCATGAGGAGCTCAGCGTTGTCATGAAGAACTGCAGTACTGGCTCGGCGCCTATAGCTCAACCGGCTAAGGCACCAGCCACGTACACCTAAGGTGGTGGGTTCGAATCCCCAGCCCGGACCCGCCAAAACAACAATGACAGCTGCAACCAAAAAATAGCCGGGCGTTGTGGCGGGCGCCTGTGGTCCCAGCTACTTGGGAGGCGGAGGCAGGAGACTCGCTTGAGCCCAGGAGTTGGAGGTTGCTATGAGCAGTGAAGCCATGGCACTCTACCCAGGGGGATGGCTTGAGGCTCCGTCTCAAAAAAAAAAAAAAAAAAAAAGAACAGCAGTACTTTCCCCTTTTTCTCTCTGCCAACATCAACATGTTGGTTTTGGGGCTGGCTCTCTTTGTGGGCTGGCAGACACAAGGTCATTGCCACAGGACAAAGTGGGCCATCCATCCTCGTGCCTTCTTGTAAGAGAAGACATCATTTATAGACGCCTCAAGCAAACTCCTCTTCCAGTAGCACTGGATCAACCTTAGCCACATGCCTTCTTCTAAACTCATCATTGGTAATGGAAATGAGATTACTAGGCTTGGTTGGGCTTAATCAAGACTTACCCTTGAGCTGTGGTCATATTTCTCGAGGAGTAGACATTTAAGTAAACTTGAGTTTATGTTTGCAAAGAAGAAGGGAGGCCTAGACGTTGAATAAATAACCCATACCCGAACACTCACACAGCAGAACAATATGGGAATCCCATCTCTAGGACTGGAGTGTTCTTCTGCCAAAGGCAGATGTAAAGAAATCGGTGAGTCTAACACCCTACAGGGTATTTTCTCAATTAGAGATAGAAAGGGGGAGAAGAAATTATACTAGTAAAGGGTTTCAACTTCTGACTTTTATGTGAGAATCATAAAAAAGTGCTTTCATTCACGGGATGGTACATAGAGATGGACAAGTAGGTGACTACTTCTCTGAGAGCTCTGACACAAAGTCCCTCCCTATACCGTGTGTGACTAGCCGTGGGAATAAACAAGGAGACAGAGTTTAGAAAGATCCAAAACTCAGGCAAGGTCAGTCAAGGTGATCCGGAATGCACTTCGGAGAGCTGGGCGAGAAATGAGGCTATAGCTAATAAGCCATGACTTAATCAATGTCACATCATCATCATCATTGCATCCTGTTAAGGGGAAGAGGTATGTAGAGAGGGGTTTAGAAAAACCATAGAATATTTCAAAAAGAAGAATCCTGGCATTATTGTCAGGGCCCATCCATGACTGCCCCAGGGCAGTCTTCTTTGGCAAGACCGTCCTTAAGGAGATAAGAATGCCTGAGAAACTCTCTCTAATATCAACAAACATCTGATCATTGGGCCACTGTTAGCTTTTCCTACAGGAAATGAATGCACCCAGAAAGTTTCTGCGAGCATTCTGACCTCTAGAGAGGTCAGAATTATACTTATACAATAAGTATAATTCTTATTGTAAAATAGTGAACCAACTTCCAGATACTATAACAGACACTGGGATTCCTGTGTGTGCATAGGAGAGTTATGTACAAACACACCTGATGCTACTTTATGTAATATATAATACATCATAAGTATATGTTTGTTATTGTCATCTTCTCTGAGGAGATAGAGCCACGCCAGGTCAGTGGACAAAATCTGAACACGCAGTCCTCAACAATGGTGAGCTTTCTGAGGCAACTGCCACCTGCACACAGTGTCTCAGTTGATTATTTGGACATTTGTTTTTGTCTTCCATATTTAGGAATTCTCCAGATGGCCAATCAGCAATTCATGGAAAATACTCTGATGACTTTCATTATTAAGGCAAGACTACCCTTCAATTGTTATGCAAAACTCCTCCAACAAATTCAACTTGACAAAACCTACAAAGCTTGGAGTCATAAAGCCTCACTGAAGTAGAAGTTCTAGAAGTTCTAGCCTGTAATTCTTATTTGTTTTAAGTTTTAGAAGAAAGAAGTGTTTCCCCCCAAATAAGACCTACCCCAAAAATAAGCCCTAGCAGGATTTCTATGCATTTGTTAAATGTAAGCCCTACCCCATAATAAGACCTAGTGATGGGCCACGACCTGCATTTCTGTACTGAGCGGTAAGGAAGACTGGAATACCTCGTATCTGCTACAGCTCCTTTCTCCCAGCTGTTAGCACTTGCCCAGGTGCGCAAGTGGTCGCAGGCATCCTATTGCTCACATGCAAAAGGCTGGGGGAAATGAGTTCACACATCACTAGCGCCAGCCCCACCAACAAGGTTGGCGCCCCTGTCAGGTTCCAGAAGATGACTTAACTGTATTTGAATAAATGTAGATTGTTTTGTTATACTTAATAAAAATAAGACATCCCCTGAAAATAAGCCCTAGTGTGTCTTCTTGAGAAAAAATAAATATAAGACAGTGTCTTATTTTCAGGGAAACATGGTAGTCAGACAAGCTGATCCCAAGTTTTTAGTTTTTAAAGCTGTTTCTCTGGGATCAGCTCCTGTACTTCTCTAGCTCCAACCACAGGCTCTGTGATGAGTTTTCACATTCAAACTGGGGAGCTAGCAGCTTGCAAATGTCTGTAAGCATCAAGAAAAAATGAAAGAGGCTGCAGTGTAGAGGCTCAGGCCCCTAA
>NW_003852406.1:12293550-12305450 GCF_000181295.1 Otolemur garnettii
TAAGGTGTTTCTTGTTATGAATCTACAACATGCAAGAAATCAAATGTCAAGACAGGTTCATTGATTAACTGGGAAAATTAACTTCCCCTCCCCCCATTTCTAAAATGGACACAGCACTGTAAATGACGACATGCCCACATCTTCTCCAGCTTGGCTACAAAAAGAAATTGCTTGCTTCTCTTCAAAATTTTGCAGAAAACCAGTATCTCTCTCCTAAAACTAACTGTATCTTTAAACAGAACCTTAAGTCTATTTTTTTATTGCTGTAAATAACATCTCATAAATCCCAGACTAAAGCAAAACAGAGAGCTGAAAGCTCAGTGATATTTAAATCAGCAAAATGTAGACCACATGCCCAGCTGCCTTCACATTTTGTGTAAATGATATGCTTTAAAAACCAATTAGTAGAGTGCATTATATATGGGCATAAAAACTGTGTCACTAACATGACTGCACGAGAAGACCAAGAAAAAACCCTGATGTGGACCCATCAGTAGTAGCCATTACTGAAATCAGCTGAGGCTGAGATGCCCTGGCCTCTCTAGCACAAGTAGGTCAGGTTTCATCATCAGGGAATGAGATGATGATAGCTTGGTCTCCATATCCCATCCTCAAGTTCAAAACCTAATAGCAGTTGAGCTGCCTGATTCAGTGTACGTGCTCAGTGCTCGAAGTGTGGTCCAAGAACCAGCAGAATCAGCATCACCTGTTGGGAGCGTGATAGGCAGAGTCTTAGCACGCATGCGTACTCTATGCACATGCGCACACACCCACATTAACGCACGCCCCCTCCCCCAGACGTTGCTCCCTCCTCCCCGCTTCTGCCCCATCTACCACTTCCACCCACATCGTAGTGAGTTATAATCTGCCTTTAAGCAAGATCCTCAGGTGTTTTACATGCACGTTCAAGTTTGAGAGGCACTGGGGCATATCATTCTAAAAGTAAATAACTTTCCTTCCACGTCCCTCGTTTCACTGGTTGCACCACAAAATGCACATAACGCCAAGTGATTGTTTATTAGTATACAAAACACAGAGAGAAGAAATTTTCCCCAAGGAGGAACAGACTGAATAGTATTAACAGTGCTTTAAACTGTAATGAATTCCCAGTCTAATTCACTATGAGGTTTCAATTTATACCACATTTAGAGTACTACAGGTTCAAGTAATCACTGCAGTAATTAGCTTACTTCCAGTCCTCCAAAATAAACCCACTAATTTTTGCAATCAGCCTTCATTTGGTTAATCACCAGTTTAATTGATTTAATTAGTTTGATCTGCAAAATTAGTCAAGTGTAAATACTGTTTTGTAAACAGAGTTTAGCTCCAAGCTGTAAGATAGGGAATTCTAATTTAAACCTAGAGTTAATAACAAACCCACACATACAGGATTTAGTCGTGGAATACAGCAGTCGCAAGTTTTCAAGACTGAGGCCTGTGGATCTTCCGCTGAACGTTTTGAAATTGTGCTATTGTAATTACAATATTGTGTAAGCTCAGAGCCCCCTCCCGCCACCCTCTTCTCCACCACTTCTGATACTATATGGGGATTGTGTTGTAAAGATTAAAAGAAATTCTTTGTGATTTTTCTCTCTAAATGATCTGGCTCAAATAACCCTAATGTGGGGATAATTATCCAGATTTGAATTATTGCATGTTATTTTTAATATGTCATCTTGACCACTAAGGGATATTTTAAGCCTTTCCTGAAATACATTTTAATACAGTAATTGAATTATTGAAGAAAACACGTCCACTTACATTAACAAGATACAGCACACGCTAAGGGCTGCAAAATGTTTCTTTATTTTTTTTACTAGGTTTTTGATACAATAGGTGTTGATGAGGTAAAAATTCTTTTTAAACATCCCCCAAATGAATATATCCTACGTGCTAAATTCAGTAGATTCCCTATAGGTTAAGACATCTTTCCATCTAAAATCTCCACCTGGTGGATGGTAAATGAGCGAGGAATTAAGCAGGAAGGTACTTGATTCTAGATTGTAATTTCCCAGATTGCTGCTTATTATTGAGCACTAGTAATGAACGCTAGCTCCTTGGAATCTTCCACACCTTTGCTTGATCTATTTCTGAAATTTTTAATTATCACGATTTGGTTACACTGGGACTCCTTTTGTTACGTGACTGAAACATTTAACCTGGATTAAAAACTACATTGGGAGAGCAGTACCACAAATAATTTATCAAATTGTTACTAAGGACGTAAAAGACAGCGGTATGAGTAAACAAACAAATCTGATGACCTCCAGTTTTCACAATTGCAGAGGCTGAGTTCAGGGGTGTGGAAGCAGCTTGTGAGCTTGTGTCCTGCTAACTGCCATTACCATTTAAAAACCTGTCTGCCAGTTTAGAAAAAGGGTGTGGTCTTTTTTGTTCCCGAGATGATGCTGAATTTATCTGTGTCTATTTATTCTGTCTACAGTCTTCACGGTGCCTCAACAATGCTGTCTTCTAGCTCAGGCTCGTTTTGTGATGAGTCAGGTAGTGAATCTTTTTAGGTTTTGCAGGTTATAAGGTCCCCACCCGTCTCCACTCTGTAGCCATAGTCAATGTGGAAATGAGTGGATATGGCCGTATTCCAACAAAACCTTACTTAAACATATTAAAATTTTAAATTTCATATATTTGCCCATATCACAAAATACTATTCTTCTTTTGATTTTTTCCCAATCACTTCAAGAAACCTTTCTTAACTCACAGGCTATGCAAAAATAGGGCAGCTAGATTGGTCCATCATTTCCCCACCCCTGTTCTAGCTATTCTGGGACCCCGGGCTACTAAGTGTTAGTAGAAACATTGTTTCCAGCTATGCCACTTCCAAGTCCATGTCATTACCTGCCATTTAGGAGTTCATATCAATGTCAAAATGACTGTTCCTTGCTTATAGAAGGAGCTATAAGCCAGGACCACCCCCGCCCCTTCCAGTTGCATTTACCATTCCTTTAAACCCTTTTGGTGACATTTTCCCTATTGAATGTTGTTCTAAATTATTTTTATTTCTCCTTGATTTTACTTGAAGCAAAATACTATAGGTGTGGGGAGAGGATTTGTCGAAAAACCACAATATGGCATGTCCATTCCTATTCTTCCCTAGAAAGACTCTGGCTGCTCTTCTGGAAGGTTTTGCAGCTCTTTAATGTGGAGATTATGACTCATTTCCCTGACAAGGTAGCTGGAACCATCACCAATGGGGCTTGATAACTACGTTTCAACAAGCGTTTATTTTTCTACAAAAACATGAGTAGCCTAGAATGGTTTCATCTCTATTTCATTAGTATCGCTAGAGAATTCCAAAAGTTTTTTGTTGGTTTTTTTAAATGATTGGCCCTGTTTTCTTTCAGCAGCCACAGCAGCAGGGCGAGGAATTCTGACTGCATCTTGGTGGGAGTGTGAAGATCCTTCAGTTTCTCTGAGCTGCACCTTTCCTGTAAAGTGTTTTCACAGAATGTGCCCTGCTGACTGCGGGACAGTCCCACATGGGAACATTGTATGTTAAAATGCTGTGGAGAAAAGAGTGCTGTAGGCCAAGGTTGTTTGGGGCTTCTCAGCCACAGCCTTGGGTGTGGGATGAGATGACGTTGTCTAGGCTTTCTCGCCATGGCCTTGCCAGAAGGTGCCCTGTGTTCCCAGATAGCCGTAACTAACCAGTACAGTGAAGTCCTGCTTACGTCACCGATGCTCGGCACCTTGTCTCTTGGTGGGTACAAAGGTGTACAGGACCTGGGTATAAAGGTGTACAGGACCTTCTGTTTGTGCAGACTGTAGACTGGATTGTGGACTTTCTATGTAGCCGAGCTCCTCAGCCGCCAGGAGCTGGGTAAGGGTGGACCTCCAGGTAACTTAGCTCACCAGCCGCTGGGAGCTGAACAAAGACACGTTCCACCCGTGCATTACCAGTGCCATTCAAAAAGGTGGGATCCCGTGAAACGCATGTGTCGAGCCTCTTCTGAGTTTAGGAGACATAAATGAACAAGTAGGGACAGAAGCAGGTGATTGCCAAAGGGTAGGGTAAGCAAGTGCAGTCAGAGTTGGGACCTCCGTCTTCTGTGCTAGGTGTCTGCCAGGAAAGTCTTGAAGAAGGAACCAGAGCTAAGCAAAAGGAGAGCCACCATTCCAGCCACCAAGGAAGGCATAGCTCTTTTACCACTCCACCTTTGAGGACACACAGCCCCCCTTTTCTTTTCTTAAATGAAGCCTTCCTGCTCTGGCAGGGCATATTTAATCTGTCTGAAATTTCCCTCTGCAAGAATTTTACCATACACGCCTTCTCCTGACTTCTCACTGGACTCAGGCAGAAACAAATCAAACCCAGGGCCAGTTCTTTGCAAATCGTATTGTCTCACCAGATACGCTGAGAACCAAAAAGATAGGGCAATTGTTATATAGCATGACCGCTTTCCTGGACTTTCCACATAGAACTTAGTACCCATGAAATCTTCAAATGGTGTGGTGTCTACATTTCCTAACAAGGAAAAGGATGTAAACTGCAGATTTTAAGCATCTTGGGAACTTAAAAATTCTCAGGATATTTGTGTGAAATTGGTAAGGTATTTTGTGGGGAAAAGAAAAGTGCCTCATAGATGAACTTGCCCACCAGGGAGTTCCAAGTGCAAATAGCAGTAGGATTTGGAGTGTTGACCATTTTTTTTTTTTTTTTTTTTTTTTGCTGCAAGAAGTCCCAAAATTATATGCCAGAGTGTATCTAGGTTAATATAGGTATTTGGCCAAGCTATCTAGGGCCCTGCTAAATTCCCCAGTGTTTTAACAGTCAGTACACTTTCCTGATCTTGGGTGCTAATTTGTATCATTTGCAAAAACAACTGTGAAAGCTATTTGGTGCTTGTGATGTAATTACCACTAAAGAGGTTTTGGGGGTAGTCTCATTAAACGGAGTCCCAGATGTTTTTGCCCTTGTGATTTGTGTTGATCTGTTCTTTGTCGCTTCTAATTATCAATCAAAATGAATGAATTAGTCATCCACTAGGTAAAAAGCCTATTTATGCGTATGATCGCGACCCGGGCTAAAAGAACCTTCAGAGATGCCTGTCTAACCTTGGAATGGACCATTTCCTCTGCGTGCGTGCCAGATGGTGGAAGCTCTCCCTAATGCATGCATTGGGGGCACACATGCAGTTGGTAATATACGTGTGTGCACATAAACAAGAATGCAGAAATATAATATTCACGCACTTCTGAACTGACTACACATCTGTGTGCAACCCCTTCCTCTTCTAGTACAATTTTTTTTTTATTTGAATACCTTCATAGAATAGCATTTCCAGGGGGAGATAGCTAATCGCTGAGCTAGGAGAAAAGCAGTGCCCTAGGATTCTGATTACAAGATTCTAGTATGTGCACATCCCTTGGAGTTGCCACCTGTACGCTCTTCACAGGGATACAAACCGCCCACTGGGCACTCAGTACACCTCACGGAAGATTAGGGCACCTTGTGAGTGTGTATTAAGCCACGGTCCTTTACCTGTTCCGCCTGCTGTGTGGGGCTGGCACGCTGACGGGCATTCTCTGAAGCAATGCCTGTGGTGCCAGACTGGCACGATGCCACCACATATGAAATAGGTCTGTCTTTTTAGACTTGTTTCCAATGCTCTTGGGAACAGATTGGCCATCAAACAAAGATGCTTTGAACCGGGAATTCAAATGGCTTTGGAGTGGTAAAGAAGTGTCTGGGAGGCCGAAGGAGGGGAAAACAGCACCGCGCAGCAGGGAGGGTAATTTGTTAGCAAATTCTGATGCTTCCACTCATCAGCGTATAATGTTACAAAGGCAGAAAGGAGCCTTTTTTTCTGTAGTAATAGCAGGTGACATCACCTATCCTGTCAAAAGGAAAAATGGCTAAAAATTGTACGTGGTGAAAGGGGAGAAATTACATCTCCTTTATCATGATCCATGCCAAGCATTTTCTTTGTGTTCATTTGAATCTGTGTGTAGGCATCAGGTACACACATATATATCTGTTACATGTATGTTTTGTCAAAGATCTATTTTCCAAGTATCTGGGACAGTTAACAAAGTATTTGTCATCCATGTATGCTGACATAAATGTTTAAAAATACTGTTTTTAAAATTTGGAAGACAGCTCTGGAGGAAGCAGGTAGTTGGTAGGCTGGTTGGGGGGTGATTTGCCTTCAGGAATGGGTGAAGCAGGCTGCCCCCTCTGCATGAGGGCTGCTTGCTGGGGAGACATTTTCCAGGTTGCAAAAACATTTGTCTTTTTGGTTTTCAATCAGCAAAGGGGCAAACCCTTTCCTAGAATCAGTAAGAGCCTCTGTGACTGCCACAAAAACGTTTTCTTGGTGTCTTGTAAAAAAGCCCAGGCAACTTCAGCAATGGGCATCAAGAAGCCTTAAAAAGGTTCAACCCAGGGTGGCGCCTGTGGCTCAAAGGAGTAAGGCGCTGGCACCATATCCTGGAGGTGGTGGGTTCAAACCAGCCCTGGCCAAAAACTGCAACAAAAAAAAAAAAGAAAAAAAGGTTCAACCCAGGCCTCCCTTTTCTGGGAGCCTCTTATAAAGGAACTAGACCTTTCAAAGTTCTCAGACATTAAACTTTTCAAATTCCTGGAAGGTGTTTATGTATGAAGTATTAGTTACAGTGTTAATAATAAGGGTGAAAAGTTGCAAAGGGATTCCCTTATTGTGACTCATTTAGGTGATATAAACTATCATATAGCCAGTGAATTATCATGCATCCATGAAATGTATTTATAAGTATATTAAATATATTCATAAATATATTTCTAAATATACATTTGTATATACTATAATTATTAACATATTACTACGTTCATTATTGGTTTTTCTTTTTGGTAGAGATGGGAGTCTCACTTCATTACTCAGGCTGGTCTCCAACTCTAGGCCTTAAGCAATCTTCCTGCCAAAGGGCTGGGATTACAGGCATGAGATACCATGCCCAGCTGTCAGTACGGTATTATATAATCACAGTAAATATATTTATAAATTTATATTAACAGGAGGAAATATTAAATTATAATATTCAATGAAAATTGCATCTCTAATAATTAGGGGAATTCAGTCTCTGGTATATATATGTGTGTGTGTGTGTATATATATATATTTTTTTTTTTTTTTAGAAACAGAGTCTCAAGTTATTACACTGGTTAGAGTGCTGTGGCATCATAGCTGACAACAACCTCCAACTCTTGGGCTCAAACAATCCTCTTGCCTCAATTTTTCTTTTTTTCATAGAGACAGGCTCTCATCTTTTCTCAGGCTGGTCTCGAACTCGTGAGCTCAAGCAACCCACCTGCCTTGGCCTCCCAGATTGCTAGGATTACAGATGTGAGCCACCATGCCCAGCGTAGGCTCTGGTATATTAAGGAAAAATATATGTACCTTATATAAAGGAACAATTGGAAGTCCATGTCCCAGTATTTATTTCTAAATGTGGTACTATGGGTGAGTTTCTTTCTTTCTACTTTTCTTTTCTTCTTTCTTTCTTTCTTTCTTTTTTGAGACGGAGTCTCACTATGTCACCCTGGATAAAGTACAACAATCTCAAACTCTTGGGCTTAATCAATTCTTTTGCCTCAGCCTCCCAAGTAGCTGGGACTACAGGTGCCTGCCGCAAAGCCCAGCTATTTTTTGTTGCAGTTGTCATTGTTGTTTTTTAGCTGGCCAGGGCCAGTTTCAAACCTGCCACCCTTGGTGCATGTGGCTGGCACCATAACCACTATGCTAAGGGCGCCAAGCCTCTACTTTTCTATAGTTACCAAATCATCTCTACTCAATGGTGACTGTAATGTGGAAATAATGTTTAATTTGGGGACTAAACAGGCAAGGACATTTGTTGCTCGAGGTGGTCAGCGGGCAGATGGGAGAAGTTCTGACTCATCACTTGCCATCCCAGGTTGGTCACATCCCTCCCAGGGCCTGGGATGGCTGTGGCTGTGGTGGCTCTTCCAGGAATGCACCCTTCCATTGCTAACTCAGAATTCGTGTTCGGTGTGGAGTGAGGGCTGGAGCTCACCTCCTCTGAGTGAAGATTCCTGGGCTCATCTCCTGTGAGTTCTCTCCAGTTGGCCCCTTGTCACCTGACTGCCAAAGTGGCAAAGGCTGGGTAGAAACACCAAATGTAGCCCCTCTCGAGGCCTGCTCTGATCAGGAGTCAGACCTCTCGCTCCACCCTCCACATCCTTGAAAAAAAGAGAGGGCTTTGAGTAGGAAAGAAAATGCATGCAGGCAATAAAAAACCAGTGTTGTGGTGGCAGGGAGGGTGGTGATTTAAGCTTTTCTGAAACTACAGAAGGTGCCAAAAATAGGTATGCACATTTTAAGAAAGAAAAAACCGTACTAAAATTGTCATACTCAACATATACCAATAACAAAAGATGAATGCACCTCTTGTAATTGCTGAAGTCAAACGTGATTTGAGTATTCATTTTAATAGTTGTTTCCTTTCATAAAATGTGTATACATACTTTTGCCATCTTCCATATTTTTCAGAACAAAAGGCTGCCAATAGTCAGGGAAAAAATTAATTTTATGTGACAAACTCTTTACAGTGAAAGCAAAATCTACTGCGGATTCCCTTAAGCAAATTTACTTATAGGTTTTAAAACTCCTGCAGGTTTTAAACGAAAAGAAAAAGGAATTTTTAAAAATTACATATACACATGTATTTACAGGTGTGACTCCACGGTTCACCAACTGCTGGTTTCCTCCTACACATCACAGCTCATTTTAAAGCCTTAACTTAATGTTAAATAAGAGGCGAAGTTAATTTAGGAAGCGATTACAGGGGAGGCGTCTTAGAGCAACAGTCTTTGCGGCACAATTAGTCTTCAATTTGTAATTGAGAGTTAACTCCCGCAGGACTAACTCACTGATGAATTTCAAATAAGGAGACTTCAAAATCATGAGGAAAAATGGTTAATTATAAGCTAAGGGGAAGAAGAAGGTGGCAAAAGAAAAGAAATTGAAGCTATAGGATTTGACTGGTGATTCCTAAAAATCTGGAATTGCCACGAGGCTGTGCGATTGCATATGGCCAGGAGAGCCATCCGCAGTGTAGGAATAGAAAATGGAGTCCACCATAGGGATTGATGGTGAACAGAATTCACGGTGCTGCCCACCCATCCTGGAAAAGGCTTTGGTCTAAAAATGGACAAGGAGCAGGCATTATGGGCACCATTTGTCTAAGAAATATTTAGACCTCAGTTAAAGGTATAAGGGAAAGATCAAAGAGAGAGGTGTTGGCTTTGCCCCTTCTGGAGCTGACCAAGCCCACATACTGCTATGGGCTGGGCCAGCGGGGCAATCAGCCTTCTGAAGCAGCCACCGCGCTGCTCAGGGCTCACAGCTCTGAAGTTGCCGGGCCAGCAACACACAGATGAAGATGCAAAAGGTTTTGTCAGCTGCTCTTCTGACAGCCGAGGCAGAGGACCAAACTTCAATACCTCTTTCTGCATCCCAACATTTTCAGGAAGCTGCCCTGGCTCAGTGTCAGAGAGAAGAGGGCATTTCCTACTCTTGGGAATACACCCAAGAATGAAGGTCTTAATGCTGGGAAGCCACCCCACTGCTCCCTCTTCTGTTGGCTCTAACCATGGCTTTAGCTTCCTTAGGAAAGACTTAGGAATCACATTTACTTTTGCAGTGCCCACTAGTCAGAAGGAGTGCAGGATCCAGCTGACCAGGGCATCTGAACAGCACACAGAGGTCCAGAAACTATAATCTGATGCAGCCTCCTTATTCTTGGCAAATTCAAATACACAAGCACCTACTCTTTATCTAAGAATCTAGTTTGGCTTACAGATACCTACTCCCCTACTCCTAAAGAAAAGAGGAAAATATTTCTTGCTGTCGCCTTGGGATTTATAAAGGACTATGCTTACCTTTGTGCCCCAGCCTGGCATGGTAATTGTAGGCTTTGCTTCTGGTAACAGATCCCTTGTCCCAGCAGGTGATGGGCATGACCCAGCCCTGCCAGGGTGCCCCATTCCTTCAGCTACCATGATGGTGTCAGGGATAAACACCCATTGCAAACAGGGCCAGAATAGCTCTGTGAGACCTTTCTATATAGACACTAGGAAAAAGAGGACATCTTTTTTGTTGGGGTCATGAAATAGAAGGACTGGGTAAGCGAACACCCACTGGAAGTCATTTTATTTTTCATGTAGAAGAATCTGAGAGTAAAGCCAACCCAAAAGAATCAGACATGAGAGCCGAAAACAGACAAAGCTCTGGTAACATCACGGAGCCTTGGGATCCACCTATGCCTGACGCTGACAAGTGCACGCCTCACCTTCCCAGATACTTCAGCTAATACATTGCTTTTTGGCTCAAGCTAGTTTGAGTTGAGTTCCTTGTCACATTGAGAGTCTAGGTTTACAGTAAAGAGAGACGCGGATCCACATCAGACTTTGTATGGGGCCCCATTTGTACTTACATAACCCCCTGGGTTACACGCTCCTACAGAAACACAGTAGGTTGGAGACGGGGAATAATGGAGGTCTTTAACCACATTTTCTTGTTCTGTAACTGAAGCTGCGGAAAAGCAGTTCTTCTGGTAGCCTGTGTGTTCCTTGATGGCAGAAACCACCACGTTTCTCTTGTGTACTCAGTTTCCCAGAAACCAGCAGATGCTCAGAAATGTGGCCGAGTTGGTTTGACTTCTGACAGGTGACATCACGATGTTAGAAAGGATGACACGATTAACTGCAAACATTTCGTTGTTTTTACTGAGGTTTCTCTGTGTGAGGGATGTCCGGAGTTTGAGGGGTATGTCTTAGACTGGGTTCCTCTGAAAGCAAACCCCATATAAAGGACTTGTGTGCAGGTAGTTTGTGTGGAAGGAGAGAGCAGAAAGGGAGAAGAGCCTACAGGGGTGTGTTAATGTGCTGGTGGCTGTGTGGGCAACGGCACAACCCCACGCCAGGCCTCCGGGGAATCGGGCAGATCAAGCCTCAGGAAGGCAGCAGCCTAGGATGGGATTTACCCACAGACGCACAGTCCACACTGATTGAGGGGTACTGTCCAGAGTACTCACCTCCCATCCCCCAACACACACGCACACTTTGGATTGGGCCTGTGCATGGCCACGTGGCCTCCTGCACACTAAAGAACATGGAGCAGAAACTGTGTGAAGCACACAGCAGTGTATGGAAGAGTCTGCCGCTCTTCCCAGACAACCCAGGTACATGGGGTGGGGAACAGCATTGGCTGCAGGCAGTGACTATTCCTGATAATATTTGCAGTTCAATTTCCTAGAAATTTACATGGCATTATTGATGGTATTCTTGGAAGGAAGACATTTGGCTATTTCGTGGCCTTGGAAAGGCCATTCTCAACATCTTTGTGGTGTGGTTCAGGTCTCACAGTAAATCTTGGGAAGTGGCCCCAGGAGCATGTGTGACTGGGCATGTATCCGATTATCCAGATGGCTCTGGACCACAAGCTCCATGAGGACAGAGACTCTGTGAATTGGAAACAATTCACAGTAGAATACAGTTCCTAGCACACACTACATGTTGAATAAATATGTGTTGAGTGGATTAAACAACAAAAAGCGTTCTAGAAGAAGAATTACTTAGGGACTCTGTTTTCTTTCTGTATGACTTTGGGTTAGCTGGTCTGCCTGAATTTCAAGGCTGAAGCTTTTGGAACATTCCATATCATGTGAATGGAACAGATCCTAAGTACCACAGGAGCTCAAACAAGAGACTGATAAGTTCCTGAGGTGACAGGGGGTGGCATGGGAGTGGGCCCTGGACTGAAGCTGAAGTGTAGGCAGGTGGGTGGGAGAGGGGTGGCTTACAGGACATTTGTCAGTCAGAGTTCACACACGGCGGCAGCTCCCTCTTGAAGATACATGGGACCCACTGAGAAGAAAATGGAATA
>NW_003852406.1:12305839-12318110 GCF_000181295.1 Otolemur garnettii
CCACAACGCCCGGCTATTTTTTGGTTGCAGCCGTCATTGTTGTTTGGCGGGCCCAGGCGGGATTCAAACTCGCCACCTTGGGTGTATGTGCCTGGCGCCTTAGCCACTTGAGCCACAAATAATCTTTTATATAAGTATGTAATAACAAACTGTCATGGCCGCTGTGTAGAGGATTATGAAAATTATGAGAAGCACTAAGTAGAAGCTGGAACTATTAGATGTAGTAGCACATTTGTTGAATGAGTTGTGTTCATGAATAAAAGGGCAGCTGATTTTTACTTTTTCATTGTTGTAATGATGAATTACTGTCCTCATAACTCCCTAATACTTCATCTTTGAACACTGGTACATATTACTAGGCTTTCTACCTAAGGAATGATAAGGTTTCAGAAGAAACCACCAAGGAGATTATGTGTGTGTGTGTATGTAAGTATATAAAGATACATGTATATAAATGAGAATATATATATGTATGTATTTACAAGGTCAGACAATTAAGTTTTCATCTTGATCACCAGATGACCCAGGGGGGTACTCTGACGATAACTGTAGTGATATTCAGTAATGAGGTATGTAGAATTTTTTTAGGATGAATTCTCAAATTTAATTGTCAGGCCTCTTCCGATGATAGCTCTGATGGCCATTCCAGAAAAAGAGTTCCAAAAGTGCTTTGCAAGGTGGACCAGATGCTGGTGTCAGTGCATCCCCAGGGGAGTACCTGGAAGGTGACTGCAGTGATACTCAGCAATGAGCTATATAGCACTTTTTCTACGATGAGTTCTTGAACCTAATTGTCAGGCCTTGCACACACACACACATCTATGTATACATATATATACACATAAATTTATGCACATGCCCATTGGCAATCTGGAACATAAAATAACACTTTGACAATTTTTGTAATAATCTTTGATGCTATGTTTATAGCATATGAAAAAATCCATGAGGTTAAAAAAAAACACAAAAAAACTGTTGCTAGGCATTATTCCAGCAAAGCAACTGATGGGCAAGTCCCCCCGCCCTTTTCATCCATTTGTTCTCATAGCATCATTGCGGCGCAGTGTGTGAGCACCTGCCCCCCAGCAGGACCCATCTGCCCTGACTAATAAGCTCACCTCTATAAATGAGCTGAGTCTGCATATTTTCTCTGACATTCTCTTAATTCAATCCTCTTCAAACCATGTTAGACAATCAGTGATGTCCCACCCACATCTCTTGGAGACTCATCTAAGGTGAAGTGGAAATGATGCTATCTGCCCCTGAAAGTGTCCACAGGCAGGATGGTGTAGTGAAGTACAAGGCCTTTGCAGTAAATCGGACCCAGGGTTTGAGCTCCAGCTCTGCCACAGACTGGCTGTGTGACTTCAGGCAAAGCACCTCCTTAAGTTCCCAGATTTTCAGGAAAGGAGGGGTGATTCCAGGTTTGCTGATAATAATATCATCTGCCTCAAAGAATTGAGATGGCCCATGCTTAGCATACCACACTGATGGATAAAATATAGGTATCACTATGCTTGAGCTTAAGTCAATAAACAAGCAGAACGTTATCACTGTTGTACTGCTGAAGACATGAAATGCTGAAAGGTTAATGACATGTTGACTGAGCGCATGGCTAGGCTTGCTAGAATCCTTGCTCCTTACCCGGCTCTTGAAAAAGACAACTCAGACAAAGGCTGCAATTGCTTATCCTGCCCCTAGGTGGGTTCTTGACAAATATTTGGCAGGTTGTGGTAACTTTCCAAGTGATCCAATTATCCCCATCACTTCAGTCAATGGAGGCTCCTTCCTTCTCACCCACCCCTGAATGAATGAGCAGTGGGAGTTCACTACGGATTCTCTCTCCCTGGAACATTGATAAGGAGTACTGGCTATCGGCTAATCCTAAGCTGATGAGCACCTTAGAATTAGGTTGCTGTCACTACTGAAAATAAAGTATAATTTCTTTCATGTCCCTTTACTGTCAATAAAAGGGAGGGGGCTTGTCACGGATGCCTTTGCTTTTTACTCCATATTTGATGGTACAAGAACATTGTTTTAGAGCTTAAGAAGAAAATGTTTTAAGGAATCTTGGAAGTCATACTAACAGAATATAGAAATGTTGCTAATGATTTATGCAAAGGACTAATTAGAAAATAAAATAGTAAACATTTATATCTTCCAGAAACTTTACAAATGTCTACACTTCTCCTAGATATTGTAGAGTAGGCATTGCCACTACTGTTTTCTAGATGAGAATTTGAGGCTCTGAGTGGTTAGGTAACTTGCCTTCAAACACACCAACAAATGAAAAGAATTGGGATTTGAACCCAGGTTTGTTGACTTTCAATTCAACATTTATTCCATTTCATCAAAGATCTCTTTTACATGTTATCAAGATCGTGTTACTGGGTGATCTATGTTCAAACACTGGGAAGTGTTTACACACTGGAAAGAGTATGGTGTGGGCGCAGTGCCTGTAGCTCAGTGGCTAGAGCACCAGCCACATACGCCAGAGCTGGCAGATTCGAATCCAGCCCAGGCCTGCCAAACAACAATGACAACAGCAACCAAAAATAGCCGGGCATTGTAGCGGGCACCTGTAGTCCCAGCTACTTGGGAGGCTGAGGCAAGAGAATTGCTTAAGCCCAAGAATTTAAGGTTGCTGTGAACTGTGATGCCAGGGCACTCTACCCAATATGGTGTAATGAAGACAGAATGGGACTCAACTCAGGAGAACCAAAGTCCCCTCTCAACCTGCCATTAAATGCCCATGTGGCCACAAAGAGTCACTTGAACAATGAAAGCCTTGGCTTTCCTCTGCTAGACTAAACCATCTCAAAGACTCCTTTATTTCCAAAAGCATATGGTTCTGTTTGTTTATATTTATTTAAATTTAACTTATACTTTATGATATAGATATGTAAGTTAAGAAAAATAACACCTGGGTGGTGCCTGCGGCTCAGTGGGTAGGGCGCCAGCCCCAAATACTGAGGGTGGCAGGTTCAAACCTGAGCTCAGCCAAACTGCAACAAAAAGATAGCCAGGCATTTTGGCAGTGCCTATAGTCCCAGCTACTTGGGAAGCTGAGGCAAGAGAATCACCTAAGCCCAGGAGTTGGAGGTAGCTGTGAGCTGTGTGATGCCACGGCACTCTACCAAGGGTGATAAAGTGAGACTCTGTCTCTACCAAGAAAAAAAAAAAAAAGAAAGAAAGAAAAGTAACACCAGAAAGAGTCAGTAATATGAAAAGAAACAAATTAACCTGTTTGGAATATTATATGAAGCATCAAAACATTATTGAGACTCTAATTTAAAAGTCAACACAAAATGGCAAGAGTGGTGACTGACATTCTCATATTATTGGAAGGTAGGTAAATTAGTACAATAATCTTGGAGGGCGTTTTGGCAATTTCCATGAAAATCTGACCCAGAAAATCCAGTGCTAGGAATTTATCCTAGAGCTATAAAAACATCCTGCAGCTGTGTTTGTCCCTATGCACAAAGAGGTGCAACTGTTCTATGCACCATTGCGTAGAACCACAGGCATTAGAAGGGACTGGAGTGCCCATCAAGAGGGGATTGGTTAGATAAGTTAGGTAGACCCACACCACATAACACCTTACAGTTGTTAAGAAAATTGAGGCAGACAGTATGTACTCCTGCAGGGAACACTCACAGATACACTGTGACTGTAGGTGCTGAACAGGGTGGTAAGCGCGCTACTGTTTGTGGGGGATGCGTATGTGCTTGTGTGTGAGTGGGAGGCCCCGGAAGGGCACAGAAATCTAGCAACACTTTGCTCTACAGCAGCACTTTTCACCTGGTGCGCCAGGACACACTGCTGAGCCCTGAGAGGATTTAGGTGTGCCATGAAAATTTTAAAGATCATGAATCAAATTATTTTCAAAAGAAGTTCAAAGCAGAGTCGGTATATTCCTTTTCTTTTTTCACTTTTTTTTTTTGTGGATCAACATCATTTAAGTGTGCCGAAGAAGCTTAGCTATTATGGATTCCAGTGTGCTGTGAGATAAAAAAGGTTGAAAAACACTGCTTGAGAGAGAGGAATGGGAGGTCTGGAGATGGGGGCAGCGGGGAGAGGAAAACTACTTGTTCAGCAGTGTTTTGGGTTTTTTCTACTATGCCTATGGATTACTAATTGGAGGGTGGAAGGGGATGAATGGACAGATGAATGGATGGAGAGAGATAAAATAGAGCTAACAGAGAACTGTGGTTGTTACACGAAATCAGAGGGAGAAACAGCCTGTATGTACAACCTTTCCCCAACATCACATCTACTCGGTATCGCCTTATGCATCAGCAGTGGTGACAGTGGTAACTACCCTGTGAGGGCCGTAGGTCCGTTATTTCCCTTACTCTACCTGCCGTCACCACAGAGCATAACCTAGACCTCCTTACAGATGGATGTTCAGAGAGGGGAAGTAACTCACCCCACCGCACACACCTCACATTAGGCAGCACCCACTTTTCCATCCCGGCTTGCTGATTGCAAAGGCCCTTGTTTATCACTGGCTGAAATCCATGGCGATAAGGAATTACAATCTGATACAAAGTGGATTTTGCCCACGGGCAGATTGTGAAATAAAACGTGTCCAACAGCGTTCTCTCCCGGTTTGGTTTTTCACTAAATAACAGTGACTGATTCATTTCAGACTTGTTCTGAAGGTCAGGGAAGTTGTGCATTGTCTCCCAAGGGCCAGATCCGCACCACACAGCGGAAACGCCTCCCATACAGTTCACCCTTCTCCCCATGAATTCAGCTCCGACTTCACCTGGCAGGAAAGACAGAGGCCTGGCCAGCGAGCCGGCCGGTTCCTCTCTGCTGCGGAGGATCTGCGCCCATCCCGGCACAGCGCTGAGGCCCCAGTCTGCGGAAAGCAGTCACCGCCAGTCGGACAGCTAATCATCATTATTTCCTGGAAAAGCCCTCCCAGACCTTGAGCATAAAAGCGCCTGTTTCAAACAGGAGGATGCGCTCTGCTCTGTACTTTACCCACAGGGACACAGCAGTAGTTGTGGTATCAGGAAGCTGCTGCTGACATGGATCTGAAATGACTTTGATAATAACAGCAACAAAAAAAAGCCCTCAGCTGCCTCCAGGAAGGCAGGTAACAACATCACCTCCCCACCCTCGGCAGCCACACCAGCGCAATTACCGCGCTCACCTGAGCTCTCCAGCGGGCCGCAGCACCCCGGGGCTCCTGCTCCGGTTTCCCCCATTTCTGTATTTTGGATGCCCTAAATTGCCTTGGCACAGAGTTAGCTAGCTGCGCCAGATAAACATTGTTCCTCAGGATTGGGTTACTTTGAACAGAAACTACCCAAATCTGCCTAAATGTTACTCCAGGCAAGGAACTCAGTACAATGCTTTTTAAGACAAAAAAAAAAAAAAAAAAAGATTTCTTTTTTCTGGCTTAGCAACAGTACGCGTTCTTGTGAAACAACTGTGAATATTCAAATACTGTAATTGGAGATGATTTACCTTGTTTTGAATTAACTAAAATTCCATTGTTAAGCACAAATACTGCTCCACTAAATCATCAGGCTTTAATAGGTCCACGTGAGCAGGTTACCGAGCGCGATTGGATTTATAACACTCCTGGGGAGCTGACCACTGTATTATGCTTCCTGCTGCTAGGTAATATGCATGACACATTTCTGGACACTAATTCATTTATTTAATAGTAACAGTATGCAAAAACAGAGTTCAAAATGAGGCTGACAAAGGAGGTATAAAAGTTTTATTAATCCATAGCTAATCAAAGGCCAGTGGAAGGCATATAATGGTGGCATTTACAGACCATATCGAATGTGAATAAATTAAATTTTTGTTTCCTAAAATCTTACTAATAGGATGTATTCGACTCGAAACATTTATACTTTTAATTACAGAGGCAGGCAATTGGGAGCTGGCTTCCAGCTGCACTTTCCTTAAAAAGCTACGACTTTGCATCCAGGATCAACACAAGTCCTGTCATCAGCTATGTGGTCTCAAATACGATCTGTGACACCGCAAGCCAGCTCACGCCCTGAATGGCAAGGTTGTTTATTTTATTGCTGGTTTCACTGTAGCCTGTCCATCCTTAGAAAGTATACTCCGAAAGACAAAGAATATCTACTTTATTTTTATCCCATCATGATACAAAGCACGAGCAGGTGGTATAATGCCTCTTGTAGCAAACGTTTGTTATACTTCGGTGGCTCAGTTATGCAACAAATCAGAGCAAAGCAAGAAAGAGTTCAAAATAGAAGCCAAACAACATTAGGAAAGTCCAAGGAATCCTGAAATGTTTGGGCACAATCATTTTCTTGGCTCAGTTCAATAGAAGATGTTGGGAGAATATTTGCTCATCGTCTCTTGAGTCAAAACAGAAGGAAACAGAAGCAGCTACCACACCAGTCGCTCCCTAGTTCAGAATTCTGAGCACATTCTATTGCTCAGAGCATTTTCTAGCAATCTCGTAGCTCTAACACAATGACCTTATAGTAATATTGTTCTCATACTGCAGGTGAGAAAGAGATCATAGAATTATCCACGGCAGAATTTTCCTGAGTGTGTTTTGCAGAGAATAAGCTAAAGAGCTATTGGATATTAGGAGGTTTTATTATTAAAGAAGGGTTCCATGGTCAAATGAGTTTGGGGAATGCTGGATTAAACAAAGCTGTGTAAACATGTATCTTTACTTTAGGCTTTCTCACTGCCTGTAATATGTTCACAGATATTGTAAAACTCCAAGAGGAGAATACCGTATGAAGGGGTTATTTTTAATATTTATTTGATTATGGGATTTTTCCTGAGAAAAAAAGACTGATGTGTCACCCAACCCAATTTAGGAAACCCAGATGCAAGGCCTCACACACTGAGAATTAGGGCATACCAATGGATCTGAAATCTTTCCTGAAACTACCAGGATGCTCCAGATGCTACCCCTGCTGTCTGCACCCTCACTATGACAGCTGTATTTTGACATAGCAGGATATTCCATTCAGAAGAGCACCCAGTCTTAACGAAAAAACCACTAGAACTGACAAATAAGTGTAGTAAGGTCATAAGAGACAAGGTGAATATTCAAAAATCAATTCTATTTCTACACATGACAATGAACAATTAGAAATTAAAAGGTGAAAAACACTACTATTTACAATAGCATTAAAAATAAAGCACTTAAGGATAAATCTAACAAAATAAGTGTAAGTTGCCTGGTAGAAACTAGCAAACATTAAAAGAGAAAAAAAGACTTAAATAAATAGAGAGCTACCGTGTGGTCAGAGATTAAAAGACTCAATATTGTTACGATCTTAATGCTTCCCAACTGACCTTTATCATGAACAAAATCCAAGTTGAAGCATCAGCACAGATTCTTGGTAGAAATCGGCAAGCTGATTCTGATATTTGTATGGAAAAGTGGAGGATCAGACCAGACAAAATGGCTGAGAGTGGTGGCTCATGTCTGTAATCCTAGCACTCTGGGAGGCTGAGGCAAGTAGACTGCTTGAGCTCAGGAGTTCAAGAGCAGCCTGAGAAACAGTGAGACCCTGTAATAGAAAAAGTAGCCAGTGTCATAGGGAGCTATGTAGGTCCAGCTACTCAAGAGGCTGAGACAAGAGGATCACTTAAGCCCAAACAGTTTGAGGTTGCTGTGATAAGTTATAATGACACTAGGGTACTTTACCCAAGGCAACAGAGTGAGACTCTGTCTCAAAAATATATATATATATATATATATATATATAAAATAGCCAAAACTGTATTGAAAGGAACAAAATTGGAACATTCATACTACTTTATCTCACAACTTATTCTAAAGTTACAGTAATCAAGACAGTGTAATACTGCGGCGCCTATGGCTCAGTGAGTAGATCACCGGCCCCATGTACTGAGGGTGGGGGGTTCAAATCCAGCCCCAGCCAAAATGCAACAAAAAATAGCCGGGCATTGTGGTGGGCATCTGTAGTCCCAGCTACTCGGGAGGCTGATGCAAGAGAATCACCTAAGCCCAAGAGCTGGAGGTTGCTGTGAGCTGTGACACTACAGCACTCCACCAAGGGGGACAAAGTGAGACTCTGTCTCTAAAAAAAAAACAACCAAAAAACAGTGTAATACTGGTGTAGGATAGCCATGTATATAGTGGAATGGAGTGTAAAGTCCAGAACAAGGCCCACACAAGTGTAGCAAATTTATAATCAATAAATATGACAAATGAAGAAAGGACAGTCTTTTCAAACAATTGTGCTGGACCATTTAGATTCAATTAAATGCCAAAAAATGAAGCTTGATATTTTCTGCATTATATATAAATTATAGATATATAAATTAACTTGAAACCTGGGCAGTGGCTCACGCCTTAATCCTAGTGCTTTGGTAGACTGAGGCAAGAGAACTGCTTGAGTCAGGTATTTTAGACCAGCCTGAGCAAGAGCGAGACCCCATCTTTACAAAAAAAAGCCTCAAAAGAAAGAAAGGAAGAAGAGAGGGAAGGAAGAAAGGAAGGAAGGAAGGAAGGAAAGAAAGGAAAGAAGGAAGGAAGGAAGGAACGAACGAAGAAAGGAAAAGAAAAGAAAAGAAAAGAAGGAATGAATTAGCTGGGCATGGTGGCATGTACCTGTGGTCCCAGCTACTCAGGAGGCTGAGGCAGGAGGATTGCTTGAGCACAAGAGTCTGAGGTTACCGTGAGCTATGACGATGCCACCTCTCTCTAACTCAGTTAACAGAGTGAGAGCTTACCTAAAATAATAATAATAACAACAATAATAACAATTTAATTTAATATGAATCATAGACATAAATGTGATACCTAAAACAATATAACTTCTAAAAGAAACACATGCCTTTAGGTTAGGTAAAGACTTCTTAGCTGCAACACAAAAAAGTACAAACCATAAAAGGAAAAAAAAAAGATAAATGAGGCATTATCAAAATCAAAAACTTTTGCTGTTCTGAAGACTGAGTTATAAAAATGAGAATAACAAGCTACAGACTGTGAAAAATACTTACAAAACAAATTTCTGATAAGGGAGTTGTAGACAGAATATCTAAAAAAAAAATTCTAACAACTCAATAATATAAAAATGCTTTAATTTTTTCAATAAGCAAAAATGTGAACAGACTTTACCAAGAAAGAGATATAAGGACAAATAAACACATACATCATTTGAAAATACAAAGAAAACACAAAATACCACTATATATGCACACCAGAAGGGGTAAGCGCTAGAAAGTCTGAAAATACAAAGGATCGGTGAAGAGATGAAGCAACCCGAAGTCTCTTACGTTACTATGTGGGAATACAAAATGGGATAGCCCCATGGAAAACTGATTGGCAGTTTTTTGTAAAGGTAAACACACATTTACCATCCAACCCAGCAACCCCACTCCTTGCTACTTATTGAAGAGAAATGCAAACCTGTATGTCCACAGAAACCTGCAAGCTAATGTTTATAGCAACTTTATAGAGAATTGCCACAAACTGGAAACCCCTCACAATACCGTCACAGGATGGATGGGTAAGTAAATGGTGGGGCACCCAGGGAATAGAATAGTATTCAGTAAGGAAAATGAACACACTGATACAGGAGGCTGCTCAGATGCATCTTAGAAAGACTGCTCACTGCGAGATGCCGGATGCAAAAGGTTACATATGATTCTATTTACATAATAATCTTGAAAAGGTAAAACTATAAAGACAAAAATCAAATGAGTGATTTCCAGGGGTTAGGAGTTTTGAGAAGGGGTTGACTACCATAGGGCACAGAGAGAATTTCGGGGTGATAGAAAATTTCTGTATTTTAAGTATGATACAATAACAGGACTATACATGTTACTATACATAAAATTTCTGTATCTTAAGTATGATACAATAACAGGACTATACAAAAAAGTGTATACATTTATATACTTTTTTTTTTTTGCAAAATTAAAAATCCAATGACTTTTGGTAATGTGTGATTTTTTTTGTTTGTTTATTTGTGGAGGGTTTTTTGCAGTTTTTGGCCAGGGCTGAGTTTGAACCGACCACCTCCAGTATATGGGGCTGTTACCCTACTCCTTTGAGCCACAGGTGCCACTCAGGACTATATACATTTATACAAATAAATTGAACTATATAACACAAAAGAGTGAATTTTACTGTTATGTAAACTATACATCAATGAACCTGGTTTTTAAAATCGGATATAAATTCTCACTTTGAGTTGTCTTACATTTTGTCTGACAGATCCACACAAAAGATTGTAAGGGTATTAAGCGTTTTATACACAACTTTGATTTCAATGTGGAGGGTTTGGTTTGGTGGATCTGTGCTGTTAAAAATGATATCTGAGACATTGTTGCACCCACGGTGAAATTTCCCTATAAAAGTGGTCAAACGCATGGTATTATGAGGATTTTTAGGAGAAAGAAAAGGCCAATCGAAAAACCACAAAGAAATGGAAGGTGCCAGGTGTTGTGGCTCTGCCCTCTTGGGCTGAAACTCCTCAGTCCTGACTCTTATTCAGGGAAATTTAAGCACCAATGCTCACCTAATAGTTAGAAAATCCTACCAGTCAGGGAAATAAATAATTGCACTTTGTAATTCCTGGCTCACATGCACAATATTTTTGATCAGTGTTTGCATAAATGTGTGCCCACAAATGCTCTTACTGTCCCTGGCTTTATCTCCATTTTCTTGTCTTGTCTTTCACACTGGCACATTCATTTAAAAGAATCCACACTTCCTTAGATGTAGAATTGTAAGAAAATATTATGAGCCATTCTGTGAAAGCAGACGAAAGAAAACCTGGAGGGAATAAAATGTGTTCTTAAAAAAAAAGCGATTAAAATTGATCTACATTACCAAAAGTCACAGAATTGGACACTTAAAAATCACACATTACCAAAAGTCATTGAATTTTTAATTTTGTGGCATGTAAGTCATACCTCAATAAAGCTGTTTTAAAATAAATTGATTTACAAAATAGGACAAAATTTGAATAGATCAGTTACCACAGAAGGCATTGTAAAAATAATTAAAGATCTGTCCTTTTAAAAAGGACCAGAACGAAACAGTTTCACAGCTGAGTTCTGTCTCATCTGTAAGGAACAAATAATTCTTTTATATTTCAAAATACTCTAAATCACAATGAAAAATGTGGACTGCCCCCCAATTCATCGTATAATCCCAATATAGCCTTAATACCAAAACCTGATGAAAACTGTACAGAGACAGAAAACTATAGCCTGATCTCATTCAGAAATTTAAAAGCAAAAATTTAAAGAAGTATTAGCAAAAGGAATCTAGCAGTGTATGCAGACAACGTTCTATGACCGAGTAGAGTTTACTCCAGAAATACAAGGATAATTCAGGAATAGGAAGCTGCTCAACATAATTCCTGACATCAAAAAAGTAAAGGAGGAAAATAATATGATCATGGCAGCATCTAAAGCTCAGAGGTTAGGGGGCCGGTCACTTACACCAAGGCTGGGGGGTTTGAACCCAGGCTGGGCCTGCTAAATAACAATGACAACTGCAACAACAACAACAAAACCTAGCCAGATGTTGTGGCAGCCACCTGGAATCCCAGCTATTTGGGAGTCTGAGGTAAGAGAATCGCTTAAGCCCAAGAGTTTGAGGTTGCTGTGAGCTGTGATGCCACAGTACTCTACAGAGGGTGACATAGTGAGTCTGTCTCAAAAAGAAAAATCATATCATTAAATGCCAAGCAAGCATTTGTTTTTCTTATAAATAGTTGCAGTCTTTAGATGTTTGTTTTGGACTGTGAACTCATGCCCCTGGGTATTGGCTACTCGGCCAGGTAATGCTAATCTGGGAAAGTCTGCAGGTCTCATCCCAGTCTGCCAAAACTTAGGGCTTCAGGATGTGGGGGATCCATTTTTCTTGCTTTTCAGGAAAAGCTTCTCAAGGTGACATTCCCAGTGAATACTTGTGCACAGATATGGGGCCAGTAACGGAGAAGATGCCAGCTTAAAAAGAAGAAAACCAGAGAGAAATGTAGGAAAACAGAATCGGGATTTAGAGGCTGACACAAATCAATCTGTGGCTTTTTGCCCACCTTGTTACCTTCTCTATGCCCCAGTTTGCTTGTTTATGAAACATAGAGCTATTTAGATGCCGTGGTTAGGTTCCCACCTGCTCTAGAATTGTATGATTCCTGGGCTCACTACCTTCTCTGAAAGATACACAAGACAGAGCTGCACCTTGACAAAGGTGAAATACTGAGCTTTAATATGAAGGAGGGATTCTTCTCCGATTTTTAAAATTTTTCAAAACTTAAGT
>NW_003852406.1:12318514-12322920 GCF_000181295.1 Otolemur garnettii
TTACTCTAACCTCACATGTTGGAAGGAGCCAGGTCTCTTTTGGGCTCTTTTACAATCCCATTCATGAGGGCTCCTCCCTAATGATTTAATCACCCCCAAAAGGCCCTACCTCTTGTTACCCATTACCTTGGGGATTAGGATTTCAACATATTGATTTGGGGAGACATAAAGGGGGGGGGAACCTATAGACTTGGGGCCACATGTGGCCTTCTGGATTCTTGAGTTCCACCTTATGACTAAATCCAAATTTTATAGAAAAAAATCGTTCTTGTTTGTTTGTTTTTGTTGTTGTTTACACTGAAGCCTCAAGGAAATGCTTGGTAAGCCTATTTCTTTTTCCTTTTTTTTTTTAAATTTATTGTTGGGGATTCATTGAGGGTACAAGAAACCAGGTTACACTGATGGCATTTGTTAGGTAAAGGCCCTCTGACAATCATGTCTTGCCCCCAAAAAGGTAAGGTGTGGTACACACCAAGACCCCACTCCCTCCCTCCTTCCCTCTCTCTGCTCCTCCTTTCCCCCACCTCTCCCTCCTTCTTTCTCTCTCTGCTCTCCCTTTCCCCCACCCCTACCATGTCCTTAATTGTCATTAATTGTCCTCATATCAAAATTGAGTACATAGGATTCATGCTTCTCCATTCTCATGATGTTTTACTAAGAATAATGTGTCCCACTTCCATCCAGGTCAATACAAAGGCTGTAAAGTCTCCATTTTTTTGATGGCTGAATAGTATCGTTTTTAATAAAACACATTTCCTCACTGATGGAGCTGAGCTTTAATGGCTGATGTACACTGAGAGTCTCCAAAGAAGGTATCCTGTGTCCCAAACATGGTTAGCCTGAGCTAGCTTCCCTCCATCTCTCCCTCCTTCCTTTCTTTTCAGGAGAGTCTCAAAGGACTAGGATTTTTTGGAACAACTTCTAAAAACACTGAAATGCACCATGTGGAAACTTGCCAAATAGAAATACAAAGAGTTGCTGAGACTTCATGTTCGCCTGTTGCAGGCTGTTTAAGATGTTAAAAGCTAAACGAAAACAAATCGTTTTTTTTCCTCACAATCACATCCCAAATCCCACTTTCCAAAGATGACGGTATTCCTTCTGCTTCAGGAGGTAAGTCTGAAATGAGAGACAGGCACAGGCTACTCAGAAAAGCCCACGTAGCAGCCCCTGTGATGGATTTGCTCACCATTTCTAGGTAAGAGCAGTGAGTGTTAGTGAGATCAAGTCATCACTGCCCTAAATCCCCAATCATGTCGGCCTCCACTCCATAAACCAGTGGGGCAGCCGGCCACGCAAAAGCCTAAAGGTTAAGCATACACCATTGACCTCTGAGAAACGAGTTTTCTCACATCATTAAATACAGCCTTGCCTGATCACACCAAAAAGTGCCCTGGGAGCATTAATTAAGGCTCAGATGTTCTACCTACATTTGTGTGACACAAAATCAATATCCTTCCTCTGCCTTTGTTTGCCTGTATTCTGTTTCACTACTAAATGGCTTTTAGGATACTGGTTAGATTTATCATATTGCATTTTACACAGGCTGGTAGGCAAATAAGAAAAATAGAAATATGTCTTTGTTTCCTTTCCATCTAAGTTGTCAGAACAAGAAACGTTAAACAGCTTACTTGGAGTATGGTTCTATGTCAGGGCACAGATACACAGTTTGTAATCTTATTAACAGAAATGTCTTTACCCTGACCTAAAAGATGTTCTTGACAATGGCGCTTTTAGAGAACACTAAAAGGAAAGATTATTCAATAAATCGATGGAGACAACTGGCTTTTCATTTGGGGAGAAACATTAAATCTCAAGTTCACATATATAAAACTTTCCAGATGGTTTGGCTTTTTAAATGCAAAGAATAGAGGTACTAGACAAATAATAGGGCACATTTTCTTATTAAAGTCATAAAGAAAAAGATGAATGTATTTGACTATGTAAAATTTCTGAATGGCAAAAATAAAATAAAATAATTCAAATAATGGTAATTTTACCTAACTTTTTTCAATACTTACTATGTGACAGGACCTAAGCTAAATCTTCACTCTTATCTTCCCACTAGTTGTATAAAATAGCTGATTGGGCCGGGTGTGGTGGATCAAGCCTATAATCCCAGCACTCTGGGAGGCTGAAGCAGGAGGATTGCTTGAGCCCAGGAGTTGGAAGTTAGCCTGAGCAAGAGGGAGACTCCATCTCTACATGAAAAAAAAAAAAGAACAATTAGCCGGGAGTGGCACAGCACCTGTTGTCCCAGCTACTCAGGAGACTGAGGCAGGAGGATGACGTGAGCCCAGGAGTCTGAGGTTGCTGTGAGCTATAATGACACTACTGTACTCTAGACTGGGTAACAGAGAGAGACCTTGTCTACAAAGAAATAAAAATTAAAAAAGGACAGCTGATTGTATTAGGGATATGACAGATAAAGACATATATGAGATAGGTCTATAGAGAGATAAATACGTAGATATAAAATTGTCTCAGGTCAGTTTTCCCCCATCAAATGAGCTCTGATCAAATCACAAGATGTGTATGTGTGTGTGTGTGTGGGGGGGGGTTGTGGAGAGAGAAAGACCAAGAAAGAGAGTGCAATGTATTTATGATAAGAAATTGGCTCTCACAATTACAGAGGCTAATAAATCTCAAGATCTATAGTGAGCACGCTGGAAACCCAGGGGAGCCATATGCAGTTCCAGCCTGAATCTGAAGACCCAAGAACCAGGAGAGCCAATGGTTTAAGTTTGGTTCCCAAACCTAGCTGCTCAAGATTCAAGAGTAGCTGATACCTCAGTTCAAATGCCGAGTCTGGAAAAGACCAGTGTTCCAGCTCAAGCAGTCAGACAGTAGGACTTCCCTTTTACTAAATCTTTTTGTTCTATTCAATCTTCAACTGACTGAGTAAAACCCTCCCACATTAGGGAGGGCAATCTGCTTAATTCAGACTACTAATTTAAATGCTAATCTTATCCAGAATCATCCCTTCAGACAGACAGAAGAATGTTTGACCAAATATCTGGGAACCCCATGGCCCAGTCAAGCTGACTCATAAAATTAATTACCACACTGATACTGTCCTCTTTTAGCACATACCAAAACTAAGGCCTAAAATGCTATGAAGCCAGAGTGGTAGAGTCAAATCTTATAATTAGCTTTGAAACCAAACACGCTGCATTTGACAAACTGGGAGAAATATTTGCAAAATACAGGATAAAGAAAAAATACTAATAGCAATAACAAGGGCTTTTACAAATCAATAACAATTATGAGTATACCATATTAGCATCAGAAACAAATAAAACATACTAACAAAACAAAGGGAATGGCTATGAATATAAATAAATATGCTCAATCTCTTTAATGATAAAAGAAATGGAAATCAAAACAATGAGGCCTCATTACAGATACCATATCAAACTTGAAAATTACTTAGAATGATCATTGCCAGTGTGAGCTAGGAGCAAGGAAAGGAACACTTTTATATACCATTAATACGAACTTTTAGGCAGATCAGTTTGGAAAAAAATCTAACAAAATTTGAACATAGATTCTTTTTAACACAGCAATCTCCTCTAGGGATTTCTCCTACAGAAATACATATATGTGCAGATTTCATTATGGTATTGTTATTGGTAATAACTTAAATATCTAGCAAATAGCAGTTAGGTTAAATTATGATATATTAATTCAGCCAAATTCTACATAGCTGTTAAAAGAAATTAAAAATGAGCAAATGTACACAATTTAATTTGAGTGGAGAAAGCAAAGGGCACAACCATATGCATATTATACTCTTACCTTTATAGGAAAATATAAAGTTCATAGGAGAGAATTAACTGAAGGTTATAGGAAGTAATTAGAGGAAGAGGCAGATACAGTTAGGCTCCAAGCCATTACTTCAAAATTTGTATTTCCTTAGATTCAGAGTCAGATTTACCCAAAGCTAATGAAGTCCCAGCTTCAGGGTTTCTCACTTGTGTGAATTTCTATCAGGGCCCTGGGAGGGGCCTTTGCAATGTATTCACATAGTCATATGGTTTTGCAAATTTGTAAAAGTAAAATAATACAACTTCAATCAGTTAAGAAAACGATTTCAGTTGAGACTTCTCTGTCACACTTCCTCTCATGTTGGGCGCTGTAGAATTATTTTTCTACCTAAGTCTTCTCCTAAGGCAAGGTTTTTAAACATGCTTTGACTTCCATTCAAACTTTCCTGTCTCTTTATTATTACTTACTGTTTAGTACAAGTCCTCAATCCTTTATCTGCAATTCCAAAAATCTAAAACAAGCCACGAACATGTATTGCTTTGGCAGCAAAACTTGATTTGATTGAAGTTCATCTAATGGGAAAACCTGACCTGAACTGACATGAGACTATTAAAGATTCTATTCATCCAACTTAGAGT
>NW_003852406.1:12325494-12328631 GCF_000181295.1 Otolemur garnettii
AACTGCAGTCTGAAAATAGGTGAGTATAGTACAATAAGATACTTTGAGAGATAGATAAAAAGACCACATTCACATAACTTTTATTATAGTATATTGTCGTAATTATTCTATCTCACTATAAGTTATTGTTGCTCTCTCATCAAATCTAATTTATAGATTAAACTATCATAGGTATATATGTATAAGAAAAACATAGCATATAGAGGATTTACTATGATCTATAACTTCAGGCCATTGGTGGTCTTGGAACATATTGTCCATGGATAAAAGGAGACTACTATAACTGATTTCAAAACTTACTATGAAGATACACTAATTAAGATAGTGTGGGGTGGCGCCCGTGGCTCAAAGGAGTAGGGCGCCACCCCCATATGCCAGAAGTGGCATGTTCAAACCCAGTCCCAGCCAAAAACAGCAACCGTGAAACTGTCATAAGAATGGTTATAGAACTCAAAGGAACTGAAGAGAATTTAGAGATGAATCTAAATATACAGAGAGTTCATAAATTTCATGTGTAATTCACTATGTTAAACTATTTTAAATTGTGCACAAACTTTATGTACTCCCTGTATAAGGTAAATTTATTTTCAAAAAACAATTCAGTCATTCAATGTGGAAAAGGCAGTATCATCAACAAATAGTGCTTGAATAACTGGATATAAAAATGCAAAAACAAAAACAAACAAAAAACCTGAACCTCAATCATAACCTTAAACCATACACAAAATGTATGCCTGTTAAAAATAACTTTTACTCAGAATATGTAAGTAACTCTGACAACTCAACAATGAGAACATGAATAACCCAACTTAAAAATTGCCGAAATTGCTGACATCAGCAAGATGGCAGAGTAGAAAGTCCCGGATCCACCTTCCCTTATCAATTCAGAAACAATTTGCTGATAAATTCTCTTTGTAAGAAACAGAAAAAGTAATTGAAAGGCTCTTGTACCATGAATTAATACAAAACCAGACGTATTGAAGCTGGGAGGGAGATTTAGAACACAATGACTCAATAGATGCTAAAAAGATGTCTGCAAAATTTAATAACTTTTCATAATAAAAATTCTCAAGGGAGAGGAACTGAAAGTTTTTATAAGGTCAGGAACAAGGAAAGGATGCCCATTCTTGCCATTTCTGTTCAATATAGTACTGAGAGCAATTAGACAAGAAAAAGAAATGAAAGACATACAAACTGGAAAGATCAGTTCCAATTCTATAAACTAACAACAAACGACCAGAGAAGACAAGAGGAAAACAATCTTACTTATAATAACAACAAAAAATAAAGAACAACCTTAACTAAGGAAGTGAAAGACTTATACTGAAAACTATAAATTATTGCTGAAATTGTAGAAGACATAAACAAATGGAAAGACATTCCATATTTAAGGATTAGAAAACTTAGTATTGTTAAAAAGTCTGAGCAGTCTGAGGTGCAAGAAGAAAAAATGATCAAAGAAATTGGTAAACTGTACAGTTATTTTATTAATCCATATAAAATAATAACATCTAATTAATAGTAGTAAAAGGACATCTAAATTTCTTTTTTAATGAATCTTTTGAAATTTGATTAAATCTAGAACAACATCTACCAACCATATTAAAAATCTAACCAATAATTAGTCTGAGAAAATACCCAAGGCAAGGGATATCTTGGCACAGGGGTCAGGGGAAGAATATCCAAAGATCTAGTTGAGACACACATCAAATCCTGGAGGAATATGCAGTTCTCCTGGTACATTTCAAAACAAGTAGATGTGCTCCAGATTTCCAGTACCCCAAATGAGGACTAAATCCTTAGGTATAACCTTTGTCCTCCTACAACATCTAACTTTCTAAGTAATGATATTATATCAGTTGAAAGGTAGTAATTTGATCAAAGCATTCTTGTATTACTTAGAAAAGTAATTAATATATTAACTTTAGATTTTAAGATGCATGTTAAAATTTTGAGGACAACCAATAAAAGACTAGAAAATGTTATGTACAACTTTGAGAGGGAAAAATGATGAGATAAGAAATTAATGGCCAGGTGAGGTGGCTCACACCTGTAATCCCAGCACTCCAGGAGGCCGAGGAGGGTGGAAGGCTTCAGCTCATTGGTTTGAGACCAGCCTGAACCAGAGTGAGACCCTGTCTCTACTAAAAATACAAACAAACAAACAAACAAACAAACAAACTGAGACAAGAGGATTGTTTGAGCCCAAGAGTTGGAGATGTGAACTTTGAGGATGCCATGGCTCTCTACCCAGGGCAACAGCTTGAGACTCTGTCTCAAAAACAAACACACAAACAAAAACAACCAATAAAAAAACAAGTTAACTTACCCCCAAAATGTGCAATAGATACGTCCAGCGCCTTCTAGACCATGGTAAGTCTAGTGCATTTTGGTCTAAGTGTAGAGTTCTGCAGGGAATTCTGGAAAATCCAAGGTAATTTTGAGATATGTTCATCCCAGTACCCTTGGAGCTTATTCTTGGATGGAAGGCATTTCCTGTTTAACTCAGAGTTTCTCTGGTTTCTCTGTGGTGGGTTATAGCCTGATGAGGCAAAGCTTTAAGCCCCACATCCAGTCATTTGCTTACCTATGCTGTAAAAATTCAGCAGTTCATTTCCTCACTATCATTCTGCAATCTTCAAACTCATGATAGCATAGCCAGCCTACAAATATGTGTAGAGAAACACTCAAGAATTAGAAAACCAGTGCCTGGTCAGGAAATCAAGATCCTCTCCATTTGAAAAACGAATCTTTGTACATTTTGGATGGAAATGTTAATTAGTATCAAGACTATAGAAAATAGTATGAAGGCATCTCAAAAAGAAAAAAAAAAGTAGGCTATAGCAGCATTATTCAGTAGCATTATTCAAATTTGACAATAGTTAAAATTTGGAACCACATCCATCAGGGGATCAATGAACAAAGACAATATGGTATGTATAAACAATGGAATATTATTCACCCATAAAAAAGAATGAAATCCTGTAATTTGCAGTAACTTGGATGGAACTTGAGGCCACTATGTTAAGTTAAAGAAGCCAGGCACAGAAAGATAAATGTCACAAGTTCTCACTGATATGTGGGAGTGAATAAAGTGGATCTCATGAAGATAGAGTGTAGGTTGGTGGTTACCAAAG
>NW_003852406.1:12328883-12329644 GCF_000181295.1 Otolemur garnettii
TTTTTATTCCAGCTCTCCTCCCCACCTACCATCCCCACCCAAAGAGTCAAGCAACACCTGACTCCATCCAGCCCATTGCTGCCACGTAGGAAATTAACTGCTATCAGAGCATCGGATGCCAACTGTGCTCTGAAACTTACTACAGTCTCAATTCCCCCAAAATGCCCCACTTTTTTTTAACCCCATACCTTTGCTCACATGATTGCTTCTTCCTGTGTTTTCTTTCTCTCTCCAAGCCTCCATCACCTCCTCACATGATCCTATCCAACCTCCAAATCCATGCTCAAAGCCACACACCATTTAAAGCCACAGCAGGTAGACTTTCTCCTCACCTTGAACTTCCCATGTATAATACATTGTTTCACGAGTCCTGTGTTATCTGTCCTAGCTCAGTTTGTATGCCAGCTATGTATTATATACTATATTCATCTTTGTATCACCTAGCTCAGAGCTCAGGACAGAGCAAACAAACATTTGTTCAGTAAACCTGGAGGAACATATAGTGTGGTACCCTTAAGAAGTCCCATAGTAGCTCCAAATGGAGAGATTACTGCGGTCTCCAGCAGCCGGGGAAGGCTGGATGAGGCAGGGTAGGGTTGGGAGAGACTTTGTGGAAGCAGAAACAGCTCCAGGAAGGCATGGAAGTGTGAGAGGCATTACAGCAGCTGGTCCTGCCTTTTATCTCTAGGACAATAGATGGGCAGAATGAATGCTCTCCACCCACTGTCCATTCTTATAGTCCAGCAAGCTGCTCTGTAAGA
>NW_003852406.1:12330721-12331661 GCF_000181295.1 Otolemur garnettii
TGAAGTGAAGAAAGATTTAAATGACTAGTTAGAAGGGCATGCTGAGTCGCTACACAAATACTGGGAGTTAGGGGAACCATAATATGGAGACGAATCCTGGAGAAATTTGAGACATTTAAGAAGGAAATCCTTTTAAGTTTCCAGTCTGCGTGTACATCTTTGGGGGAAGGAGGTGCAGGAAATTGCTTACTCAAGAATGGCAATTACAATGAATGGGACTTCTTAAATACGGCACGAAATAATAGAAAGCAATAGAAAAAATGCCTTGTCATCATTGAGGGAAATGTATTTTAAACTAAAATCCTTTAGTGTGTAATTAATAAATAATTCTTCACATTAGCTGATTGATGGCCCCTCCAAAGTTATGCATACCCTAATCCATGATGTCATAGCTCACAGCAACCTCAAACTCCCGGATTCAAGTAATTCTCTTGCCTCAGCCTTTTGAGTAGCTGGGACTACAGGAGCCCACCACAACTTCTGGGTAATTTTTTTTTCTATTTTTATCAGAGACGGTGTCTCACGCTTGCTCAGGCTGGTCTCTAACTCATGAGCTCAAGCAATCCACCCGCCTTGGCCTCCCAGAGTGCTAGGATTACCGTGCCCAGCTCCATTTCTTTTTAACTTGATGCCAATTATTAATTTGTACAGTGAAAAATACCCCTGACAGGCATATTATCTACCATGTGTTTAAAGTGCTCCCCTTGCTTCATCAGCCTTCAATGCTATTTGGAGCTAGAACTGTGTAGGAAGTCAAGGTGAAATTGGGTGGTTGTTTGGGGAGCACAGACTCAGTGCCAGGAGAGCTATGTGGGTCCCGTGAATGTTGAATGGTGTCAATCACAACAGTCCTTCCAGACAACTCTGTGTGGGTGCTCACCTAACCTTACACAATGGAAGACAATCACCTTACATCAGGTGGCACCCACAATCCCAGCCT
>NW_003852406.1:12332329-12339141 GCF_000181295.1 Otolemur garnettii
GGGGGGGGGGGAATGAAGGTGTGCTTATCAGGAGGACACCAAAGATTTAAAACGTAGGAAAAAAAGAAAATTAATTTAGTCATTAAATCAAAGCCAGATGGAAAGCTACTAGTGCAATTTCCCCAGCTCAGCAAATTCCAGGGCTGTCACCAATAGTCCGACACTTAATTTCCAACAACATACGGCTATTAGGATGATCCTACATATCCTACAAACCTTTCCGTTATCAAACCTTGAGATTCTCCCTTTAACTTCCAGGGCCTAGAAAGAGATTTCCCAGTAGTCAGCGGTGCCTTTTCTTCTTGCTTTTGGGGCTCCAGTTTTAACCATGCTCCAGATCAACAGAATTTTCACCCCAAGAATTTCTTGTTGATGTTTGACTTAGAGCCTGTGTAAAACTTTAGAACATAAGCAGCCCCTGGCATGCTCCCTTCACATATTTGACCTTCATTTTTTTCATTGGTACAATGAAGGAGGATCCCAGTAATTGTATTCCTCTAAATATAGTGGTTCTCAACTAGGGGTAATTTCTACACCCCCCCCCACCCTAGGGGACAATTAGGAAAGTCTGGAGACAGAGGGGAGTGATGCTGGCATCAGTGAATGGATATCAGGAATGCTGCTAAATATTCTACAATGCTCAGGACAACACGCAACAGAGAGTCATCCAGCCCAAATGTCAGTAGTACCCAGGGTGAGAAAGCCTGCCTTAGCCCCGGGGGGTTGTTGTAGAAACCAAAGCAGGTGCCTAGTGAAAAGTTTTATGAATAGTAATGATAACAGATCTTAATTTGTAGATTGTCTTTAGTGTATAACACAAATTGAGCTGTCACTGATGAATCATAAAATATGAAGGACCAATGGTGGCCAAAGAAAAAAGATCTCCATTTAAAAGTGCAAGCTTAGAATTCTGGTGACACAGAAGCTATCCTGAAAGCTTAAAGCTTGCACGTTGGCCTGGGTCACCAAGATCACCTTGCTCTCTCCAGTTGAAGCTCAGGAGGATCATCTGCTGGCTCTTGGCATGAAATCCGCCGCGAGCCTGGTGGGAGCAAGGTTCCCTCTGCTAGGTTCATCTCTGGGGGGCTGGGGAAGCAGCATGTAAGACAGGCCAGCTGCCTGATCCGGGGTTGTCAGGGCTCCATGGAGGAGTGTCTTAAGATCAAAGGATGCTGGGGAAGCCTCATTAGTGAGGCCACCTGGGGCAGAAGTTACTAGGCAGAGTAACTGGCAGGGAGAGACACGTCAGAGAAGAATGGAAAGCACAGAGTTGGCTTCCAAACACCTTCCTTGTTAGTGGGCCAGATCCATTCCTTGTCTTTTTCTGCTCTGCTCAGTGTGGGAGGTGGAGGAGGAGGGTAGGCTGTTCTCCCTGTGCTTCCACATTGGTAGAAACTTTGCAGGGATTGACTAACAAGAGATTGGAGGGTAGAAAGGAGAGAGGAACCAGACTATCTCTCCTCTCCGCCTCTGCCTCTGGTGCCACTTGTTTGCCTTTCGTTCCTGGCATCAGTGTCTACCAGACAGGCCTTCTACGGCTGGAGCTTCCATCTGGGCGCTCCCAGCTCCCCAGCTGCAGTAATCCCCCTTCCTTCTTTTGTCCCTCGGTCCCGGTCAGGTGTGGCCTCCCACCGCTGCTCATCTTTGAGTTGCCTTCTCATCCTCTTTTTATCTTCCCAGCTCTGCTGGCACCTGTGTAACTGATTCTTTGCACTCAGTAAATTCCTTCCGATTTAGGAAGAGTGGTTTCTTCTTTCCGCTTAGAACCTTAATGATATCTTTCAAAGCAGAAGGTGAAGGGCAACAGCGTGGCACCTGAGACTCACACAGCTGTGCAGGTAAAACGAGGCGGAGCAGCAGAAGGAGGCAGAGGCCGCAGACACACGTCTACTCAACAGATATTTGTGGAGCCCCTACAATTCCTTGGAAATTGTGCTGGGTATAGGAATTTGTTATGGACAGAAACATATTCTGCTTGGTACCCCCAGCAAATAATAACGCAAATAACTCTAAAATGATTATGTCATAGTGAGTGGTTCTACTTAAGATTTTAAAAAGAAACACACTTACGATGTCGGGTAATTCAAATAAATGCAAGAAAACAGCACAAGTCCCTCTATGGAAATGGGAGTTGAGCCGCGGTTCAGCCAAATAGTATATTGGAGAGAGGGAATTTGTAACCCTCCAGGGTTATGATTCCTAATATGAATATCGTTAAGCTGCTTTTCCCATCCCCAAATAACAGCCAATCCAGCTATACACTCTGTTCCTTAGAGCGATGCTTGGGGAGCAATGTGTTTTTGGAAAGATTCTTTTCCAGTTTAAAGTCATCAATCAGAGTCAAGAAAAATGGCTAGGCCTTGGGTTAAAGGTTTCCTGGATGACCAAGTAAGCTTATTAGCCAACCTGCTACATAGGAACGTTTATGTAGTGAAAGGGAGGGCAGTTTTAACACTTGCCTGGTGATTCAAGATATAAAATACATTCGTTTTGGGAGCTGTTTGGGGGATATAGCAAAACATAAATATAACTGAAAATCTAAATTGTTGAGCCAACCGAAAAGCCTCAGAATCAAATTCTTCTCATACATTTGCACAGCTTCCCTTGAAATCAACAGGCACTGTGTGCATCCATCCTATTTATATATTTTGACCGTTTCCAGTTTGGAGTGATTTTTTTCTACCAGAAGGATAAGATAAAAGCTCATAGTTTAGTCACTATTTTCATCCGTTTGTTCCAGTATATTACACTCAATCCACAATAGTCCCATGAAGGCTTCACTGCTGTTTGAAAGGGAAATTGAGACACCCACCAAGTGAATTGTCCCAAATAGTCTTATATATCAGTGGTGGATTAAGAAATCCCAATTTTTAACTTGATACAATGCCACCCTTTCTCAAGATACAAGGATGATCACGTTTTCTCCGTGTAATAACACCTGTGACCTTAATTAGTAGTGCAGGATTTCTTCATTCAGCTCCTTTTCTAGAGATAAACAGAAAATAGAATTCTTAAGAAAAGGAAAAGAAAACCTTTGGTGCGGCATAGGTTTTTGTTAAAATCGTGATTTCTTCCAACAGAAATAGTGAACATCAGGGGCTGGCTAGCAGTTGAATAATTACATTACACACATTCACCTCAGTGAAGACCGTAAACAAAGAGATGTTAAGTCATTTTTTTACAAGTACCCTGCTGTGATACCAGCTGATCAGCTTTAACAGCAACCACTGATTCTACTAATTTTGCATGAAAGATATGCTGGGGGTAATTTCATCTTCTAGAGAAAGTGTAAATAATCTGTTCAGCAGTGAGTTTACAAGGAGGCCATGTGGCCGAACCACCCGTGATCAGTTTGGAAATGTAAGTTTTAGAACTGTAGTATTTGCAAATTAAAGGATTAATGTTAACTTCAGCCAATAGAGAACATACACTTGATTAGAAGAAGGCGTTAACATCCGATCAGTTCTGCAGATAACATGTTTTGTGCTATACCCCGAAGTGTCTGTCTGTCTCTCTCTCTTCCTCAAGAAAACCCCAAAGGAAAGCACTTTCCATTCTAACTGTATCATTTTAATATTCATCTCGTAAACAAGGCACTGTTTTGGCAGGAAGGTAAAAATTCAGGTTGCTTTTTAAAATAAGTCTTCCAGGGACTGGGGATTTGAAAATCCGGTTTATTTTTTAATTGATAACAAAGAACACCAGAGGACCACAGGCATCATGACATCATGATTTTCTTTTTATTATTAAATATACAATTATGTAAAGGGAAGATTCTGCTGTTATTCCCTTAAGTAAAACAAAATCCTGAAATGCAGGAGTTGTACATAGCATAAATATGCTATCAACAAATTGAAAATAAGAAAGCTATGAATTTTTAAAAGTTCACACTTTCGTCAGATGTTCAATTATATTATTTTGATAATTGAGAAGCAAAAATGGGGACAAAAAGGCATTAGTATTCAGGAGGCCAAAATATGATCAGAACCAGCAGAATTGTTTTGCAGATGTAAGAAGAATGGGGCAATACCATATTATCAGGAATCTAACCACCTCTCTCTTTGGGCACTTTTGAATTTCATAATCATTGTCATAATCTCTATTCATATATCATGCTCAATTAACAGAATATAAAAACAGAATATAATGGAGAATTTACCAAGTAATGATGTTTTCTTTTTTTTAGAGATAGAGTCTCACTTTGTCGCTCTCAGTAGAGCACTGTCCTGTCACAGCTCACAGCAACCTCCAGCTCTTGGGCTTAGGCAATTCTCTTGCCTCAGCCTCCCGAGTAGCTGGGACTACAGGTTCCCACCACAATGCCTGGATATTTTTTTATAATCAGTTTGGCTGGGGCCGAGTTTGAACCCGCCACCCTCGGCATATGGGGCCAGCGCCCTACTCACTGAACCTCAGGCACAGCCCAAGTAATGATGTTTTTAAATATATCTGTCTTTAAAGGTAATATGACAAAAATATATAATAGGTGTTATGGGGGAGTTTATTTCTGTTCTGAGATAATGAAGTATGTGACACTTCAAAATCAAAACCTTTTAACTACAAATGAAAAGCAAAGTAATTATTTTTGGAAAGTACTTAACACATAAGAAGAAGGAAATATCTGAACACAATTAAGTATTTCTAACACCCACCTTTTAAGTCAGTTTTCAAAAGCTCCACAAAACACAGGTATTCAATTTATTATAAAAAAGTTATATTCGAAAAAGAAAATCTTGAATGTTTATAATCCGTATAGGGGAGCTCTTCAAGAATAGAATTTGGCTTCTAAGAGGTAAAGAATATTCCAAGTGGGAAGAACACAGGCTGATACCTGCCACATAGAGATACTTGCTATTCTCCATATGCACTGAGTTTTCACCCTAACAAAGAATTTGTTCATACTTTATATGATGTCACTGATATTTTATCATATTTATTTATTTACTGCGATAGTGTCTGGGTAGAGTGCTGTGGTATCATACTCACAGCAATTTCAAACTTGTGGGCTTAACCAATCCTCTTGCTTCAGCCTCCCAAGTAGCTGGGACTACAGGTGCTTGCCACCATACCCAGCTACTTGTTCTATTTTTAGTAGAGATAGGGTCTGACTCTTGCTCAGGCTGATCTCGAACTCTTGAGCTCAAGCAATCTAGCCTCTT
This sequence comes from Otolemur garnettii, assembly GCF_000181295.1. Lineage (NCBI taxonomy): Eukaryota > Metazoa > Chordata > Mammalia > Primates > Galagidae > Otolemur > Otolemur garnettii. Next base: position 12,337,489 of record NW_003852406.1, read on the forward strand.
AACTTCCCAGAGTTCTAGGATTACAGGCATGAGCCACTGTACCTGGCCATTTTGAAATGACCAAATACCCAGAATGCCATATAAATTATTATTTGCAGAATTAGTAAAGACCAACTGGTAACTAGGAAGAAAAATTAATTTTAGTAAGGGTAAATGAACAGAAAAGTAGTGTATTGTAGAGGCTGACTTTTTAAAAATGAAGGGTGAAAAGTGAATATAAGAGTGATACCATGTGAGAAATATAAAACACTACTACTCTTACCGTTACTCCAAAACTGTTGAAAATTGAAGACTTTAAAAAGAAAGAAAGAAAGAAAGAAAATTGAAGACTTTCAGTTTGTTTTAAATTGAAAAAGGCTTTGGACACTTCAAAATCAAAACCTTTTAACAACTTAGAAACGGGAATGTTTTATTCAGCAAGACTCTACCTTTTACTTCTGCTTTTGCTCATGAAAAATTAGCTACTGTAGGAACTGCCTTTCCACTATGAACCAACAGACTTCCATGTAAATTATATTTTAAAACTATTTTAGACAGAAGAGGGCTATGATCCCTGATCAATATAAAACAAATGAGATATCCTAGCTTACCACCTCGAAATAGCTTCTAGGCCACAGAACTAAGAGAAGGGATACAAAAAACATACACCAGCGTCAGTGAGCTAAGGAGACAGAGACTGAAGTTCCAGAAGGATTAGGTACAGAGAATTTTCAGTCTAGATTACCAGAGATCCAGAGAGGCATCTCCTAGAGTCTTTGACTGAGTACAGTTATATCCATGAAGTCAGAAAAAGAACCAATTACTGGTGCTTACATAGAATTAGAAATGGTTTCTTTTCCTATCAAGCAGAATGGAGAAACCTTATAATGATACTTAGGGCATTAGGTAGAGGTCTGTCTCTGAGGGATCATACCTTGGAAGTGGGACTGAAATAGCTCTAGAGTTCTGGAGCGAGAGTTGCTGTGAATCAGTCATAAAGGTTCAAAGGGATCAGACTAATTAAACAACTTAATTTCATGCCACAATAAAGTCTAACAGTTTTTCAAGGCATTTTTCAGCACTCAGTAGCTTAAAATTCACAAGGATCAGCATTCAATCAAAAATTACTTGGCATGCAAAGCGGTCAAAATATAACCCATAACCAGGAGAAAAAACAATCAATGGCAAACAAAATCAGAAATAATAGAAATTATTAATTCCAACAATGGGACAAAAGACGCACATGAGAGTTTTAGACATTAAAAAAATATAATACCAGGAGTGAAACTGTATGGGAAGGGATTAAAAGCAAATTCAATGCTATGGAAGAAACTGTCAGGAGAGTCAAAATGTAGGAATGAGAACGTATCCAAAATGAGGCAGAGGAAAAAAGTGACTAATAAAATTAGTGATCTCTGTGACAGTGTAAAGTAACCTAACATACTTATAATTAGAGTTCTAGAAAGAAAAGAAGAGGCAAAAAGTTTCTAGAAGAATCACCAAGTTTCTTTTGAATTTGATGAAAAATGTGACTTACATATTGAAGGAGCTTAATGAACCCCAACCCACAATAACCACACAACACGCATAGAAGCTTAAAGCAGCACAAGATTAATCAAGTTACAGAAACCAGCAATAAAGTGAAAATTTTAAAAAGCAGCCAAACAAAAAAAA
>NW_003852406.1:12339161-12343389 GCF_000181295.1 Otolemur garnettii
AAACCATGCGAACCAGGAGACAAGGCAACAAAAACTTTAAAGTGCTAAAAGGAAAAACATGGTGATCTAGAAATCACCATCCAATGAAAATAGCTTTCGAATCGAAGTAAAAATAGATATTTTCTCAAATGAAAGTTGAGACATTCCATTACCAGCAGATCTGAATGACAATAAATATTAAAGAAAGTTCTTTAGAAGGTGGAAAATAATACCAGAGGGAGATAACGAACATGCATGAAGAAATAAAGAGATGAAAATGGTATATATTTAGGTAAATACAGAATATTTTGTAATTTCTTCAAATATATTCTACTATTGTAAGCAAAAATAATAGCACTGTATTCAAGAGTTCAGGTCATATGTAGAAGTAAAATGTATTGTAAAAATAGTATAAAAAACATGGGAGGAAATAGGAGTAGACTGGGATTCGTTTTTTACATGTGAAATAATATAATATATGAAAGTAAAGCATGAGAAATTTAAACCGTATATTATAAACCTTTACTCACAGATGCCGTGAGCGTGTGCACAGGAAAATCTAGGAAATCTATATAAACGCTACGAGAACTAAAGTGTGAGTTCAGTAAGGTTGCAGGATATAAAATCAATCTAGATCTATTATCTTCCTATATATTACCGGAATACATTCAATTCCAATAATGGTATATTCCAATATACAATTGGAAATTCAAATTTTAAAAAGCAATAGTATTTATAATAGAATTTATAAAGCACACATTTTTCAGGGATAAATTTAATAAAATACACACAACGTACTCACTGAAAACTACCAAATTGTTCAGTAAGATTGAAGAAAACGTAAAATCTGGGGCGAGAGCTCATGTTTCTGGATTGGAAGATTTAATTCTTAAAATGTTAATCCTCTCCAAAATTGATATTTCAGGAAAAAAACTCATTCAAAATTCTGCCCTATTTTTGTAGAAAGTGATAGGCTGATTTTAAAAAATTTATATAGAAAAGCAAAGTACCTATGTAACCAAGGCAATTTTGAACAAGAACAATAATGTTTGAGGACGTATATGCCCTGATATCAAGACCGACTATAAAGCTATCATAATCAGAATCATGTGGCAGTGCCGTAAGTTTAGACGTCTGGAACATGTAAGAGAAAGTCCATAAACATTGTCAACAGAGACAGGAGCGTCATTCAAACAGAAAATACTGGAATAAGTAGATGTCACATACAAAATAACAAATCCAGATACAGATCTTACACTGTTCACAAAAATTAACTCAAAATAGACCATAGACCTAAGGATGAAATATACATCTATAAAACCTTCTGAAGATAACAAGAGAAAATTTAAGTGACCTTGGATTTGGTGATGACTTTTTTAGATACCATACCAAATGTATAATCCGTGAAAGAAAAAATTGATGTTAGATTTTATTAAAATTAAAATCAAAATCAAAGCATCCCACCAAGTAAAGAAGCAGACACAAAAGACTCCATACTTTTCTGATTTCATTTATATAGAACCTGAATAAAGATGAAACTGGAGTACTAGGAAGCAGATCAAGGGCTACCAAGGGTTGAGGATGGGAAGAGGGGATTTAGTAGCAAGAAGCATGAGGAAAGTTTGGGGCTGCTAGAGATGTTCTGTATATGAATCGACTCACATGTTTGTCAAAATTTCACTGAATTATAAATTTAATGCGAGTGAATTTTATGATAATCTTACATCAACAAAGCCAATTATTTTTAAATACATCTGTACATGGTGTTCTCAGCGTTGATGGATAATGCCCTCTTGCCACTGCCTACAATGTCCAGGATTTCATTTGAAGTTTTGATGCCGTGTAAAGTGAATAGTGGAAGTCAGTTTTTATTCATCCAGCCCGCTAGCCAACACAGAAGGCCCACTGTGTGTCACCCACAGAAGTAAGTTCTAGAAAATGAGAATTTGAATAAAATACAATTTTATCTTTGTGGTATGCTAAGCAATTTGCATATAATAACATACTTCATTCTTCAAACACCCTAAGAGACGGACTGCATTACGAACCACATTTCAGGAAGAGAGAAACCAATTGCCCAGCTAGTAAATGACAAAGGTGGGATTTGAGCTCAGGCAGACTGATTCTACAGCTGTCCTGTCCAATGTAGCAGCCACTAACCAGCCACATGTGACTACTGAGTATTTGAAATTTGGTTGGTTTAAACTGAAGCGTGGTGTATGTCTAAAAATATACCCCATATTTCAAAAGACTTACTATGTAAAAAAGAATGTATAATATTGCGTTAATAATTTTTTATATTGATTACATGTCAAAATGATAATATTCTGGATATTTTGAGTTAGAATTAAAAGTTATTGAATTAAGTTTACCTGGGTTTTTTTGGCTTTTTAAATGTGGCTATAAGAACATTCAAAATTACATAATTTTGAATTATGTATGGTTCATATTATACTTCTGTTGGATAGCACTGCTCTGAATCCTAAGAATTTATTTTTTTAATTGTTTTTTATTAAATCATAACTTTGTACATTGATGCACTTATGGAGTTCAGGGTACTGCTTCAATATACAATGTGAAATGCTTACATTGAACTAAGTAACACATCCATCACAATTATACTCATTTCTTAATGGTTTTGAAATGTACCATTAATTATCACAATCTATTGCTTTGGTGACAGACGTAAGAGCAATTATGAGATGTTGCTTGGGTGGTGAAATAGAGGTATGAACAAACTATTAAAGAAGTATAGAAAGAAAACTTTATCGATTCTGACCATGGAAAAAGAATCTAGAAAAGATATTCCAGAGATCAATCCCGTCACCCTGTCTCTTATTTCTACACATGTAACATCTTAAATTTCACAAAGTGACTTCGTAAAAAATGAATGCATTTCTTGTGCACACACATATGCCCCCCCCACACACACACATATACACTCTCTCTTACACACACACAGTAAGATAGGCAGGGCTGGTATTATTATCCCTGCTTTATAAGCAGAAACTTGAGTCTCTGAGGATGAAGTCACTTAACCAGTGTTACTCTGCTGGTAAGCAGCAGAGCCAAGATATTTTGAATCCAAGATCAGAGAATTATCTGCCATATCATGATTGCCCTGAAGTGACTTGGAAATAACTTAAAAGAGAAAAAGTAAAATTATATGGAAACTAGGCTGGTGTGCCAGAGTCAGCTCTTACCAGTTCATGAAAGCTAAATATATTCATCCTTTCTCAACTGATATCAAATCATAGCTTGACGTCAGCCAGGATGTGGTATTGACATTACTAAAATTGACACACACTGCAAAAGAAGGCTTTTCTCCAAGATCTAGCATAGTAGTTTACCACTGAATGGACGTTCAGAGGTATAGTGGCCACTAGCTAGAGGGGGAAGTAGCTGTTAAAGCTCAAGTTCAGTTGCTGACTGTGTGAGCTTAGGCCAGGGGTCTTCCAACCTTTTAAACAGGGGGCCAGTTCACTGTCCCTCACACCGTTGGAGGGCCAGACTGCAGGTCCCCGGACGAGTCGGCTGCTAAACAGGACAGGCAGCGGTGGCAAAAACACCCGGCAGGCCAGAAAAATGTCTTAGGCGGGCTGCATGTGGCCTGTGGGCTGTAGTTTGAGGACGCCTGGCTTAGGCAAATCACATAAGTTCTCCAAGTCTCAGCATTTTCAACTCTGAACAGGCAAATGTAGATATCAAATAGTAAACCGCAATCAAATCTCAAATTCTGAAAGCAGAGAGCCTTGAGTTCCCATCCTGCCTCCACCTCCTATTTTCATGAAACTTTGGGGTTTCCTAAGCTTCCTCTCGGCCATTGTTTCCTTATCTGTAAAAGAAGGGTGATAGAAAGCCAGACCTGGTGTCTCACGTGTGCCATCTTAGCATTCTGAGGGGCTGAGGTGGGAGGCTGGAAGTTCAAGACCACCCTGAGCAAGAGTGAGACCCTAAGAAATAGAACAATTATCTGGGCACAGTGGAATGCACCTGTGGTCCCAGCTACTTGGGAGCATTAGGCGGGAAGATTGCTTGAGCCCAGGAGTTTGAGGTTGCAGTGAGCTATGATCACGCACAGCATTCTAGCTCCGGCAACAGAGTGAGACTCTGTCTCAAAAAATAAATAAGGGTGATAGCAGAATGTACTCCAAAGGCTTTTGTTTATTGGGGTTATATCTAAAGATATTTAATATATTAGAAATTATAGGCTCGGCACCTGTGGCTCAAGTGGCTAAGGCGCCAGCCA
>NW_003852406.1:12343882-12345262 GCF_000181295.1 Otolemur garnettii
AAAAAAAAAGAAATTATAACAGAAAAATTCAAATATTGATGAGTTCATTTTATAATATAAACCTATTACATGTTAATATAAATTACATATTGTAATGAAAAAAAACCTACATTTTCCAAAACAAAAGTTTAATGAGAAGAACACTATTGTTTTACCTTTTTACAAATTGTTTTAATGTCTGGCTAACTTGAAGACAACTGGATTCCCCTATCTGTCATATTTCATATCTCATATCAAAGAATGCCAAAGTCCCAGAAATAAACTTTCAGAACTTCAAGCCTAATGTGAAACTCTCAATAGCTGTTAGCCATTTTTATTCATAGATTCCATTCCCCTCTGGTTTATTGCATGTGTCAAATGAGAGTATGTATTTTTTTTTCCTTTGAGACATAGTCTCACTATGTTGCCTTCGGTAGAGTGCCGTGGCATCACCACTCACAGCAACTTCAAACTCTTGGGCTTAAGCAATTCTCTTGCCTCAGCCTCCCAAGTAGCTGGGACTACAGGTGACCGCCACAATGCCTGTCTACTTTTCTGTTGCAGTTGTCATTGTTGCTTAGCTGGCCCAGGCTGGATTTGAACCAACTAGCTTCGGTGTATGTCGCTGGCATTGTAACCACTGTGCTATGGGTGCCAAGCCAGAGAGTATGTATTTTTCACAAGACTATGAAATCATGACAAGCTTCCAACATGTAAAACTCCAGTCTCAGATTTTGGTGTTTAATCTCTAGTACTTAGTGGCTATCACCAATTGAAATTTAAACTCTTGAAATGACCTTATCAGAGTCCTGCTTTGCTGGGCCTAGAACTGAGTTAATACTTAGAAATGTTTATGGAAGAAGGAGAAGGTAGGAGAGGGACAGAGAATGGAAAGAAAGAAAAAAGGAAGGAAAAAAAGGGAGTACAGGGCAGGTTGCCTAACTTCTAAGATTTCTTAAAAGGCTTAGGGAACTGCTGATGCAGATAGCAGGTTAGCTCTTTCATCCTAAGACACAGGTTCTAGGAGCCCTGGTAAGTATCTTCACAAGTGGGCAATCACCAAAGCAATATATAGCGCTCACCAGGAAAAGCAATTTAATTCCTGGGGATCCAGAGCCCGAGGGCTACCCATTGGCCCTTCATAGTTAAGGCACCAATTTGAGTTGCTTCTTCTAGTGAAGAGTAATAGGAATACAACAGTTCCCCCTTATCCATGGATTCACTTTCTGTGGTGTCAGTTACCAGTGGTCAACTGGAATCTGAAAATAGGTGAACACAGTACAGTAAGGTATTTTGAGAAAGAGGGACCACATTCGTGTAACTTGTATTATGGCATACTGTCATAATTGCTCTATTTCATTATAAGTTATGGTTGTCAATCTCTTTTTTTTTTTTTTTTTT
>NW_003852406.1:12345374-12352874 GCF_000181295.1 Otolemur garnettii
GCCTCCCAAGTAGCTGGGACTACAGGCGCCCGCCACAACGCCTGGCCATTTTTTGGTTGCAGCCATCATTATTGTTTGGTGGGCCCGGGCTGGGATACGAACCTGCCACCTTAGGTGTATGTGGCTGGTGCCTTAGCCGCTTGAGCCACAGGCACCGAGCCTGTTGTCAATCTCTTACTGTGCCTAATTTATAAATCCAACTTTATCATAGATATGTAAGCATGGGAAAATATAGTATATGGAGAATTCGGTACTATTCACAGTTTCAGGCATCCACTAGGGGTTTTGGAATGTTTCCCCCAGGGATAAATGGAGACTGCAGTAGGCAAAAGATTCAGCATGAAAATTGCTGTGGGTCTCGTAACAGTCAAAAATGTATATTAGTCATAAACCTTTTAGGACTTAGCCTAAACAGATGCAAGGAAAAAGAAAAAGTATTGGTTCACATAAAATCTAGATCTCATGTAAGAGAGGGTTTTTTCTCTCTCTCCTTTCCCACCCCAGACTCTGCTCTGCTTTTATCATCTCAAAAATTCCTAGAGACAGTTCTTAACTGCAAGAAGTTCCAAAAGAACTGTTCTTTCTAGCAGCACGAACAAGCCTGATTGGCATCTCATTCCTGTCTCCTGTTTCTGTAATCTTCCACACGATAGTATAACAGCACCAAACTTCATTCAATTTTTAGTAATCTAAGACTATTTCTAGCTTCTGTAGGCTCATTGTTTTGAAATTTATGGGGCATTATATTAAAATGTGAAGAACGTCCACTTACAAGCTGCTGTAAATCCATTCGTCTAAGGTATCTATCCAAGGCAACTGATCAACATGTCTTCAGCACTTATCTGTGCATAGAAGATTAGCAAAATTTGTTAGAGCAGTCTGGTCATCTATTAGTCTAACAGTAGAGGCCCCAAACAAATAAGCAAAACAATAACAACAACAAAACACTTCTTGTTCATAAGTTACACTGTGAAAGAAGATATATTTTTTGTTTCATTAAAATTTATTATGTTGAACAATCGTAAGATGTTTACTAGAGTCTGGCTTGTGCAATTTATCAGCACCTCAGGGAACAGAAATGGTCTCCTGCAAACTGAAATACCCCAACGGCATTTAATAGCTTTATTTGACACAATCAGTTTGGGTTTAGCACATTTGGCTCATTTCAAAAATTATTTCACATTAAACAAGTTACCTTATAAGAGGGGAATGAAGAAAGAGAGGAAGAGTACTCTTTTAATAAAAAAAAAAAGTCAAACTCAGCTAATTAGGAAAAAAGTATTTCTAATCTAGCTCTATAAATTTGGCATAAATTAAAAATTTAAAAAGCAGACCAGCTGGAAAGTGATAAAGCGTATCTACTTCTGATCCACACTGCCGCCAGCTGCTGCTTCAAGAGTTTGGCAAAACCAGCCCCTGACCACCAAGTCCACTTCTTTTATTCCTAGAGACATACAGCCCCTTTTTTTGAACTTGGACGGTGACTTCATAAAGAGTGCTGTTGTTTTATTTACTCTCAATTCATCACGCTCAACTGTAAACAAAGTGTCTGTTTTAGTTCTGCTGACAATTATCCACTTGTCAACAGCTCCCTCAAGTACCTTCAGCATCTGGCTACCGCAGGAAACCTCTACATCAAAATGAATGTCTCAGTCAACTCAGGATTTCATCAGCAGTTAGGATTACATTCGCAAGGAATGTCACTTAGGCACCTTGATGAGGATACATATCATCAGAGGATAAAGTGTTTCTCTGGATATCCTTTCTCTCTGTTGCTTTCGAAAAAGAAGAAAATGAATACAACATGGGACTCTTGGAGAAGGGAGCTGAAGGTGTAAAGTTCAGGAGGGGGGTAAGGGATGGGCCTGTGACTTCAGATATTTCTACAAATTATCAAACACCTGATGACACCACCAGAAGCTGCTGAGAAATCTTCAGATATTATCTCCATTAGTGACGTCCCATGAGATCAACAGAACCAAACTGTGTTATGATGGGTAGGAATTTGTATGAGAAATGCATGGAAAATTTGGGTTGCAATTTCACTGGTGTTTTAAAGTGATATGTCTTCATCCACTGCCCAAATACCCCTTTTCCTATGGGATGACTCCTCCTTTGCCCCCATTTAAAAGGTGTAGGCTACATGGGGGGAAAGTCTTTGCCAAAGTCATTAATATTTTGACAACAATAAAACTGTTTTAAAGGCAAAACAAATGTTACATTCGGTGGTCTGTTGGTGGGGAATTATTAATGTGTTCCCTGGAGCTTCCCTTGGAGAAAGGAGCCACAGAAAATTAAGCTGAACATCGATGCTGCATCCATTTCTGTTCTTTTCACCCTAAGAAAGGAAAGAAATCATAATACAGTGTGTGGGGAGAGGAGCTGAGGGCTCTGACAAACCCGTCCTCAGGGAGAATGTACGGGTTATTTACTTAGATTTTATCTCCTCGAGATTAATTTACACCCACTGCAAAATCGAAGAGATTCAAATCACTTGGCACCATTCCCGCGAAGTTGGATGTCTGGATGAAGCAATAGAGTGGTGGCTAGCCCACAAGGATGTAGACAACCAAGGGAAACCGAGCATCCAGCACTGCCTGGTCAGAGTCTTAATGCGTCAGAAGTGGCCTAGAGCCTACGCCAAGTCCAGTAACCCTGACGTCCTTCACGAGGGACACTGAGGGCCATCACGGCAAGGCCCATCCTGCGAGGGCTCTCCCATCGCTACAGATACCAGCTAAGGTGGTCCAAAGAAGAGTCTGCTTCTCTCTTTCTGACAAAAGCTGATCAATCTAACCGCACGTAATTGATTTTAATGAGGAGGGGTGTGGTTCTTCTCATTAACGATTGCCCGGAGTCATCAGCCTTCGCCGGCTGCAGCTTCGGGTGCTGATCTCTGTCTCCTGTCCCTGGCCAGCATGTGGATACTCGCGCGCCTGCCACGCCGCCGAGCTTGTGGGCCCTAAAGAGCAAGGAGCTCTGAGAACCGGGATCCTGGCCGGACCACCGCCCTGTTTCACCTGGTAATTTATGCACAATTAATTGAGATATCTTTTATACTTGATGTGTTGCAAAATTAATGCCTAATTTATGTAATTAGTCAATTAACTCTAATTCCAGCATATGTTCCCAATGCCCAGAAGGTGTTCTGTTTCCCAGGTACTTATTTTGATGTCACGAAATGCAGCTAATTAATTTTACATGCATATTAATTTGGGATTTCTTTAGCAGTTCCCTTTGTGCAAGTAATTTTAATATTTGTCTTTCTAACCTTTGAGGGTAGGTGAGGGAGGTACAGGTGGGTGTGAGCAGCAAGTGGACGAGAACTTGGAAGGTGCCTGAGGGTGGTCAGGTCTTGGGGCATTGTTTCTGCTGAGGTCCCAAGTGGCAGACGGAGTAGATGCTGTCCTCAGCAGGCCCTTCAGGGGGCGTTTCTGGTACTGACCCCAGAAGTACATTTTGCGTTTGCTTTGGAGAAACCGACTTAGAGCTGCAGGTGGAGGCGTCTGGGCGCGCTGACCGTAACCCCCGGGCGGTTTCAGGGTCCCCGGACAAATCATTCCTCACTCAGTCATCCCTACTTCTGTTCCTGGGAGCGAGGAGGAGACTTTAATTTCTTTTCCTTTCTTTTTTCCTCTCCTCTTCTCTTCCCTCTCTCCTGCCCTCTTTCTTTCTTCTTTTTCCTTCTTTCTTTCCTTTCTCTTCTCTTTTCTTTTTCTTTTTTTTTTTTTTTTGAGTCATGAAGGACGACTCAGATTCTCAGATTTCCAGGCCAGTCCAGGGAGGCAGAAAGCGAACTGTCTGCTCAGTCGTGGCGGCCCTCCCTCTCAGACATCCCGCCGCTTCCGGTGTGCCAAGAACTGAAAGCCCCAAACTCGCTGGGTGATCCAGGAGGGAAACTGAGCCTCCACCTAGGCTGTGTGAGCCGCCATCTGTCTTAATGGCCAGGAGCGAAGACCAAGCAGGGCGAAAGTTTACTTTCCAAGTTATTGGGTGGCACATTAAAACTTTTATCCTTTTGGACAAATTAATGAGCAATTTCATTAATAAAATCAGAGAGTAGTGTAAGTGCTATGATAATGAAGTTAAATGAGTGCACAGTAAAATATTCACTAATCCAGAGCATTGCCAAATACCCCCTTAATTCTGCTTAACACTAAAAGGGTTTTGAGCACCATAATGAGATTCCTCTGTCTGCTAATTAATTGACATGCTCCTGAATATTCATATGAGCTAGCACCAATACGTTCCTAATTGCACCGTGGAATAGATCTCAGAGGAAAGTAAATCGCCATAGACTTAATTAAAATAATATATTCCAGATCCAGGACCGGGAAAGATGAGACATTTGCCTTCGAGCGCGCTAAGAAAGTGGCACCTGGTTGGTGGAGGGGAGAAATATCAAACGTCAGCGCCCAGCCTGAAATAAGCCGCGTGGGACGCGCAGGGAGGGCGTTCAGCTTCAGAAAGCAGCAGCTACCGCTCTGTCCAAGCCCGGCGGCTGGGGAGGCCGTGGCTCCTAGGTGCGTCGCTGCTCCCGCTGCGCGGGCAATGTCGCCCTTCCCCAGGAAGTGGCAGATGGGCAGAGGGTCCAGCACTCCAGTCCAGGGCCCTCTCTTTCCTTCCTACTGTCCCCGGGCTGCTCTGTAATGTTGTCTACCAAGACACGTGGGGAAACGTCGCTGTCGGTCCATAAATTCCTAGAAAAACTTTTTCTAGGGACAGTCGGTGAAGCAGCAGCCACAACTCTTCTCAATCCAGGCGACGATCTTGGGAGAAGGGCCCCAGTGGGGGAAGACGCCTGGATCCTGAGAATAATGCTGTCCTCTCTTTCCCGGGTCCCGCTCCCTCAGGAAGCGCTGCGGTCTCCAAAACCGCTCAGCTAAGCCCCTGAGCGCAGTATCTCGACGAGCTCAGTGCCGGGCGCGTTCCAGCCGAGTTTACTTCGGCCAGCAGGAGGGAGACCTAGGCTGCGGACCCAGGATCTGGGCTCCACCGCCAAGCCATTTTCACGGGACCAAGAGAGTAAAATAAACTCTCATTCCTGGGAAAGACCAGCCAGCCCCCCCCTTTTTGAAAAAAAAATATCACCACAGGTTAGAAACTAAAAAGAGTTTATTTGAAGGCATACAAATGCATATTTATTATACACATGTAGGCATTAACAATGTAAATTACACCGCCAGCAGTTGCTGGTTGTTTATTCATTAGATCTTTAGAAAATCTACATTGCCTCCAGACAGCGCGATGATAATGTGAAATACACAAGCAGTTTACATAACCAACTTCGACGCAGAGCTCTGCGCTCCCGCCACTCCCAGTCATCAACAGGTCGCGGGGAACAGGACGCAAAAGAAAACCTAAGTTGCTACAAATACCAAAAAGCCCAGGGCTCCCTCCCTTCTCTTGGAAAGGAGTAAAAAACTTACAAAAAGGGGAGCAACTGCCTCGCTATGTATGGTTCATCTATTTTACCCCGTTTGTGTGTAGCTATTTTTTTTCTTGGCAATTAAAGGAAATTGTTGACAAGAGGGTAGCAGGACAGAACGGAAAGATCGATATTCTTCTCAAGCTCCAGGTATCCCGGAGTGGCGGTTCTAGACTATAAACTCACTACTTTGGGGGGTGAAGTAAGAGATAAGTTTTGTTTACTGCTGGCGCGGGAAGAAAAGACATCCCAGCCCAGGGAAGGGCAGCGGTCAGCTCCACCAATCAAATCTCTATAGCCTCATAAACAAATAGTTACCCACTGCAAAGAAAAGCACCTCCAGGGTCAGCCTTCTTCGAATTAACAAATGTTCCGTGTTTCCAGAGATGGCGAGGCACTTTAGGAGAAAAGCGGCAATATGGACTTAATAGTTATCCTAAATGTATAAATGTTTGAATGTAAAAATACACTTTCAAAATTCTTTCCTAATACAAATAAATATTTAATAAAACTAAATGCGGGGGAAGCTGGTGGGGGCGGGTCGTTTGTGTGGAAGAAGAGAACGATATAAACGGCAAAGTCTCCTAAGAACCAGCACGGATCCCACGGAGGGCGGGTTAATGTTTATCCAACTCTTCCCACGCACCGACCCCGGCCCACCGCCAGCCGCAGAGGTGCCGGCGAGGGGTGCGTGCTCAGGGTTTCTGTCTCCCGTTCCCTTCCTCCCTCTTTTTTCCTTCTTTTCCTCCCTTGCTTTCGGTTAGACTGGCTGGGTAAATAAATAAACGCCGCCCTGAGGCTCCAGTACAGGCTGCGCTGCTGGGAATGCCCCGAGTTAGTTCTCAGACCTAAAATCTGGTGTCTACACCGCAGCGGGAGTTGAAAACTGGAAGCTGAGAAAAATAAAAAAGAGTGAGAGTAGAGAGGGAAAGGGAAGCAGGAACGAGGCTGGAGAGGAATAAAGAAAAGGGGTAAAGAAAGAGCAGGAGGAACACAGGGGCGTAGATCTATCTCTGGGGCGTCCGTAAGCCCTCGGGACAACCTTGTGTCCCCCTACGGACAAGCGCTATCGGTTACCTGTAACCCAGCAACTCAGTGAACTGAGCCCCGGTGCTGCTTGAGCGCCCAAAGCAAAGGCCTGCTGAGTGCCAGGGCGCCGTGCAGGGAGCCGGCACTTAGCTCGGGGACTGCAGAAAGCAAGTCCTACTTTCAGGTGAGCCCGAAACCAGCGGAAGGACCGGGCAGCCGTGGGGCTGCGAGCCGCGAACTGCCCGGCAGGCCAGGTCTAGCCCCGCCCCCCAGCCATTCTGAGTCCCGGGAGGCCAGTGAGGATCAGCCGCTTTCTTTCTCTCCTCTCTTTCTTTTTCAAACCCGCTTTGTGGGTGGCAGCTCAGCGGGGGACTCTTGGAGACAAGAAAACAAAAAGCGAAGAGGGAGAGGAGGAGAGAGAGAGAGAGAGAGAGAGAGAAATGAATCATCCTCAAATAGTTTTAACCTTTCCAGGAACACTGCAAGTTATTACATCGCAAGGCTGTTGTGGTCTTCAGCGAAACCTGCTTCTGCCATTAAGAAAACACATACTGCACACGTCCATCCTGGTTAAGCTCTCCTCCCCAGTCAGCTTTAACAAACAAAGCAGAAGGGCAGGGTTTTAAGGCTGAAGACCTACAGGTTATCTGATTCAAAACAAATTAAAAGGCGGAGATGGCCAAAATATACATTATAGATGCAAAATATTCTTCATTTCAGATACCTCTAGTCCCCTCCCCACACACACACTGATTTTATTCAGACATATGAGCAAAGTGCATTTTAGCTTACTTTACAGGGTTTGCCTTACTTCCCTATGGCAATCAATATCTTATTTTTTCCAAATAACATATTGGAAGGAGCTTCAAGCCATTTCCCCACTTACTGGAAGCTTCAAAACACTTCATAAAACTCAAAATCGCCTTCCTGTTTCTGCTTTTCCAAAATTCCTCTCCCCAGAGTCGTATTTTAAGAGTGGGTGCCCAAAGATGCTGACTTAAGCAAAGAAAAACTAAGCAAACCAACATTTTTTTGATAAAGAA
>NW_003852406.1:12354064-12367092 GCF_000181295.1 Otolemur garnettii
TAGATTACAGGTGTCCAGCCACAACCAGGGGCCCTCTATTCCTCTCTGAGCAAGATCTGGTAGGGACTAAGGAGTGAACAGCCTTGAAGTCAAGCCTTCCAGTTTGGATGAGAGTAAAGAGTGAGCAGGACGTGGAGACTTTTGCCTTTCATAGAACCCAGTGAGATTGGGCCTGGAGGGGAAGAACTGATTCCAGGCAATATATTTCTCTAAAGTTTTTTTCAACCTCTTTGTTATGTGTTACGTTAGTTAAAGTCCAACTCTAATGAAATAGATGGCTTCGAAGTTCCCCAGCAGGCACTCTTTCCTACTAGCTGGAAAAAGTGTACCCCTTTGGCAGCACGGTGGGGGGTGAGGGGGGGACGCTGGCTGGGGCTGGGGGTAGATACAGAATCCTGATTGGTACCGACTCCTTTCACTGACGGTTGGCAATAAGTACCAGAGCAGAAAGTTTGCCCCCTCCCCGCCTCTCTACCTTGGGCAGTTTGACTTCCCCGCCTGACTTGGTTCTAGTGGCCTGAAAGAGTGGGCTCAAACTCTCCAGGCAGTCGTGGGATAGTCCTGGCAGATAGGTTTCCCCTGACACGCGCCCAGCCAGGTGCCCGGCTCTGGAAATCAGCAAGTCGGTGCCATCCGGTGCCCCCGGGACAGGAGAACTTGCTGAGTGGGTTCCTTCTGGTCCTGAGATCCAGAAAGTCAAAGCCAGGCCCTGCGGTGCGGGGTGGGTAGGGGGGAGGTGCGCAGATTCCGAGGACAAACAGCTTTCAGGACACAGGACGGCATTTTTTTTTTTTTTTAATTGACCGCTGACAGGCTGAGGGAGTTTGTTTTAGTGCTGAATGCCCCGGGAACAAAATCCTTTTGAAAAGAAAGCTAAGTCGTTTCACGCCACCAAAGTGCAGATTTGGTAAAGAATGACTGATGGGACAAAGCCGCGCGGTGCGTTGGCGCGGGTTCCCAGAGCGAGCGCAGCGTTGGGGCAAATGCGGGAGGCGGCCCGGAGAGGCGGGGCCGGGCCGAGGAGACCCGCACTGCGGTGAAACCCGGACGTCCCCGGCGCGCCAGCCGTCGACCCTCTCCCCGCGACGCATGTCTCTGCCAATTAGGTAGAGATATGAAAACCCAGAGGAGAGAAAAGTGAAGCAAAGAGGAGTAAAGGACCGGGATGCGATAGGAGCGGGGAAAGATCGGGGAGAGGGAGGGAGAACTCGGACTGGGGGAGCGAGGAAAGAAGAGGGAGGAAGGCAAACGCTCCAGAGAGACGGCGCAAAGTACACTTTCCTAGTGGGGACAAAAAAGATAGATGGCTAGATAGATAGGTAAGATAGCCCAGGAAACATTCAGAAGCTACCGGGCACTTTCCCTCCACCTCCCGCTGATGTTTGGTAAATATTAACAAACCAAGGCGAGTTATTTTATGAAGTGTACACGGAGGGGTTGGCGGGGGCCAGGGAAGGTTTTCCTCTCCTGGAGCCCCGGCCCCCAAACCCCAGCCCCACCCTTCACGCACACACACACCTGCTTGACGACAGAAGGAATCAAAATCAATATTGTATTTGTCACCCCTCGGTCTCCTTTTAACTCCCTCCAGCCGCCCGGGTGCCACTGGAGCGAATTGTGGATTTATGGAGGGAAATTAGCATAAATTATTACGAAATCTGTAGCCGTGTGTGGTCCAGCTTGTGGGAAAAGAGGGTATTGCGAACTCTCCAAGCAGAAAGGTGGTCGGTGGTGGGCTCTGCGGAGGCGATGAATGGCTACTGCGCCAAAGAGATTTCCATTTGGTTTGCACATGGGTATAATTGACTTATGTGTATTTTATACAGTTTTCCCAACAACTCCCTAAGCCTCCGGGTCGGATGTGCCCTCCCCCCGCCAGCTTCTGTTTGCTTTAGGTTCCGTACAATAGACTCTGATGCACTTTTCAAGATTTCTGGAAAGTGCTCCTTCCCTCCTCCTTTTCATAATACCGTCTTAAAATGCTGTAAATAGCATGCAAATCCTCTCTCCCACCCCTGGGCTTTGTAGACCTCCAGCAGGACCCAAGATAAAACTTTGTAGCAAAGCACACTTTTAAATGGGTATCTCACAGCGTCTCCCCCCACCCCCAATCCAAGGCAAATTTGTGCTATTAGGTTGGGTTTACTTAATTAACCCGCGGCCTGGGGAATGTGCCTTAACTATCCCAATCCTAGCCAAATCCTAAAGATTCCTACTTGTATTGTCACATGTTCCAAACGCGGGGGTGGGGAGGTTGGGTGGTGGTGGTGGTGACAACTTTCCAGAGGAGATAAACAAAGATTTATTCCAACTTGTTTTAACTCGAACGCTTCCACTCTTAGAATTTAGTTAATCTTCTGTTTACTCTGAGCAATGATTTCGACAGGCATACAATGACCCTTTGCAAAGCAACAAAATACCAATTGTTAAAATAAGAAAACACTT
Organism: Otolemur garnettii; assembly: GCF_000181295.1. Lineage (NCBI taxonomy): Eukaryota > Metazoa > Chordata > Mammalia > Primates > Galagidae > Otolemur > Otolemur garnettii. The sequence continues at coordinate 12,356,510 of NW_003852406.1, forward strand.
CTCTCTCCCCATTCCTCACCCTCAACACGCTCCATACTGGATAAAAAAGAATCCTCCTGCCTCACTGGGAAAACCGGAATCTTTCGCTCCTGTCGTTCAGCATCCTGATAACCACCCATAATATTCTCTCTCTTTCTACGTATCAGAATGTACTGTATACGTATTTGCTGAGAGGATCCTAAAAATACTTGGGAATTTAGATGTCTTTCCAAACCAGCCGTGCTCCCGCCTAGTCCATAGGACGTCGGCGTTTCCTACGTCGGACGGAGGCCAGCAGTAGCCTGGACAGGAGCCTTTCCATTCCGGGAAACACAAGCCTTGCCCACCATTCCTCTTCGCGGACACCCCGGCTCTTTGGACCCCCTAGCTCCTCCTACCCCCAGGACCCTGGGGCGGAATCCTGTTGCAAAACCAAGCCCCCCCCACCCCAATGCCACACCTCCTTAGGAGCTGAAGCGCGCGCTCTGGGAACCACAACAGGAGCCTACGGGTGGAAGCTCTGTCAAGGCTCCACCAGAGCCCAAATGGTTTATCTAGTGAGAAGGGCAATACGTACATGTACATTTATCTCCCCTTCTTGAACCGTGTCCCCAGAGATAGGTCAACGTCCCTCCCTCACCCCCTCACACCCACCTCCCCCTGCTGGTTATTTTTTCCGAATTAAGAAGGTGACATTATTCTTTTCTTCAAGCACTTCTGTTAATATTGAAAAACGTGCGCTTGCATCTAAAGCGAGGCAGCCCAGACGCAAGAGCCATTTCAATATTAATGAAATTGTTTAATCTCCTAAATTCATCGTGTTTAAGTTACGTTTTGGTGAGTTATTGACCACCACCGAAACTGTGGTTAATGAAGTTGTGTGTGTTTGTGTGTGCGCGCGCGCGTGTGCGCGCCCTAGCGCTGGGGGATCTTTTTACTACTAACCCCAAACAGCTCCACTAATAAAGCTCTAATATCATTGAACGTATTGAAACTTCACGCGCAGATCCCCCTCCCACCACCACTTCCAATAAACAAAAAGAGGTTCTCACATTTCTGGACTTTGAAGATGATTCTGTGTGGGTTGAAGGTTATTGAGTTTTTAACAACGCAGTAAAATGAATTTCTATTTAAAACCGTAAAATTCGGAGAAATGTGCAACAACCCGTGGGAACTCCCGGCGTCTGCTCGCACACCGCATGCATGCAGGCGGAGTCGACTATTTACTTCATAGCAATTTGATGATGATGACGACGACTGCGACGATGAGGATAATGATAATAATGATTCATTTAACCCTCCCAAGGCGAATCCGATTAGAAAGAACTGGCTGCCCTCACCGGGCGGGCGGAGACCCCCAAGGCACATCCCCACCCCCACCAAAAAGAAGGGAAAACTCATTGGTTCTTTGCAAACCTCAGAAGTTATACTGGTGTTTTAGTGGGACAGAAGGTCGCTTTTTCTAGGCGCTCAAACAAAACGGGAGTGGGGGTGGGTGGAGTTCCGGCTATAAAATGCAAACTTCCAGGAAACTCCAGACTCTTAAAAGTTTCAAACCACCTGGGAAAAACAAGGGACCCTGAGGTTTGCCTGGTAATAAAGTGTGTCAAGCAGGCGCTGCTCCTCCTCAGGTCTGCACACCGTTTGCCCCCAGGAGTCCCTGAACCTCCACCCTGCGTTCAACCAAATTTCTAGAGGATTTTTTTTTAAAGCAAAGACCTTGACTCTTCTTCGCTCAGGTCTACTACCCTAAGTTTAAAAAAAACTCGACCAATACATTTAGATTTAAAAATGGGCTCTTACACGAGGACGTCTGATGGCATGCTGTACATATTTTTTTAACCACATCATTTTTTGTAAAGCTACACACCCAAATGTGCAAAGCTAAATCAGCTGCCTAGAAAGGACAAGTCAAACTTCCACCTGACTCTCGAGCACTGGGGGGAAGGGTACGTTTTCATTATAATAACCCATGCAACCAACCCCCGGTAGTGCCAAGCGCAGGGAAAGGTCCGGCATCAGGGAAAAGCCGTGCCTCAAGTTAGCTAACAATACAAACCCGATACAAAGCAGAGGAAACAGAATACCCCAGCCAAGCAATTTCCATGTCAAACATCATCTGCGCGGCAGTTCTGTCTGCGAACGTTTGAGTGGTTGCCTGGCTCCCTGCTCCGCGGCCACCGCCTCCTCATACCTTCACAAGGCGCACACCGGCCGGCGCGTCCGGCTCCCCACCAGTGGCCGAGGCTCTTCCCCCTCGCCCAGCCCGGAGCTGGAAGTGATTCCTATTGGCCAAGGTGCCCATGTAAATAGGTGCGAAAGAAACCAGAGCCGGCCGGGCTCTCCTTCTCGCTCAGTCCCCTCCCTCTGCAGCCCCCGCTCCCCCTCCTCTTCCTCCTCCTCCCAAGGCGATTGTCATATGATAGCTAAGAAGTGGCACATTAATGAAGCGCCGCTACAGGGGTCTTTTCTGCTCCTGTCACCGCTTAAAACTATCAGATGGTTCGAGGGAGGACATGGAGGCAGCCACCTAGCTCGGCGGAGCCTCGGAGCCCACAGCAGTGCCCTCCGGAGCCCCGAGGCCGCCGCTGCCATCGTCCGCGCCGGGACTCGGCAGCGGATCTCGGTAGCCCGCAGGATACAGGGCCAAGAGCGCCGCGGACAGGGCGGCGCGGGACGCTGAGCCCGGGTTCGCGCGGAGTCCAACCAAGCCCGGACGCTGCGCACCGGCTGCGAGCCGGAAGGGACTAGGCCAGCGGCGTCTCCATCCTGGATGCGAACGCGCAACTTGGAGCAACTTTAAGGTGAGCAGCTCTCTGTTTCGTCTTTGCCCTCTGTCCTTATTCCAGGCCCGACTTACTTCCCTGCTACCCTCGCGGCGCTCGCCGGCTTCCCCTCCTGCGCCCCCTGGCTGGGTCCCACTTAAAGCACAAAGTTGCCAGCGAAAGAGCGCGGGCGCTGGCTGATCCAGAGCCCCAGCCCCTACCCCCACCCCCGAAGTCTGTTATCGACCGGGCTGACCTCGAGGTGTCTCAGTGCATCCATGCTACCTCCCCCATCACCTCCCCCCTTCCCAGATCCAAGCATTCCGCCGGCCCGCGCGGACCCAGAGGAAGGAGAGGGCGACCAAGAAGATGCCTCGGCCCGGCCGCAACACGTACAGCGACCAGAAGCCGCCCTACTCATACATCTCGCTGACCGCCATGGCCATCCAGAGCTCGCCCGAGAAGATGCTGCCGCTGAGCGAGATCTACAAGTTCATCATGGACCGCTTCCCCTACTACAGGGAGAACACGCAGCGCTGGCAGAACAGCCTGCGCCACAACCTGTCCTTCAACGACTGCTTCATCAAGATCCCGCGGCGGCCCGACCAGCCCGGCAAGGGCAGCTTCTGGGCGCTGCATCCCAGCTGCGGGGACATGTTTGAGAACGGCAGCTTCCTGAGGCGCCGCAAGCGCTTCAAGGTGCTTAAGTCTGATCACCTGGCGCCCAGCAAGCCCACCGACGCGGCGCAGTACCTGCAGCAGCAGGCCAAGCTGCGGCTCAGCGCGCTCGCGGCCTCGGGCACGCACCTGCCGCAGATGCCCGCCGCTGCCTACAACCTGGGCGGCGTGGCGCAGCCCTCAGGCTTCAAGCACCCCTTCGCCATTGAGAACATTATCGCGCGGGAATACAAGATGCCCGGGGGGCTCGCCTTCTCCGCCATGCAGCCGGTGCCCGCTGCCTACCCTCTCCCCAACCAGTTGACTACTATGGGCAGCTCGCTGGGCACCGGCTGGCCGCACGTGTATGGCTCTGCCGGCATGATCGACTCGGCCACCCCCATCTCCATGACGAGTGGCGACTACAGCGCTTATGGCGTGCCGCTGAAACCGCTGTGCCACGCAGCTGGCCAGACGCTGCCTGCCATCCCTGTGCCCATTAAGCCCACGCCGGCCGCTGTGCCCGCGCTGCCCGCGTTGCCCGCGCCCATCCCCACCTTGCTCTCGAACTCGCCGCCCTCGCTCAGCCCCACGTCCTCGCAAACAGCCACCAGCCAAAGCAGCCCCGCTACCCCCAGCGAAACGCTTACCAGCCCGGCCTCTGCCTTGCACTCGGTGGCGGTGCACTGACCCGCAGAAGCCGGCACCTCCTCCCCTTCCCTTCCCCACGACCGCACTCGTCTTCCCGGGATCCCACCAACTCTGCCCTCCCGGACCTGGGACTGCCACCCTAACTTGTCCATTTCACCTTCCGCTAACCCTCCTTCCCCGGAGAGAACTTTGTTTTGGACCTAGGAGACAAAACTCAAACTCGAAGACTGGCCGAGAGGCGCCGTGGGAGTTGTCCTCGCCCCGGCGACAAGGGAAGGCAGGGGCCACCTGAGCCAAGCCGCCCCCCTCCCCGGGGCCCCGAAACCCGCTCGCGTTTAACTGGTGGGGGAAATCCTGCCGCCCGCTTTCGACGAGAAAAGCGCCTCTTCCCACGGCGGGCATCAGCGGAGCTCCGAACTCTGCCACAGTTTCGAGACTAGAGAAACTGCCTTAGAGGTTTCCTGGAACAGATGCCCCCCGGAGGGCTGCAGCAGCACAGCGGAGCGCCGGATCTCTTAACGTCCGGGAAAACTGCCGCGAAAAGGAGCCACTAATCTTCCTACCCGGCTCGCCTACGCCCATCCGGCTGGGGCCCAGCGGACAGCAGCTTCCCCGAGTTGCGGCCCAGCCTCCCAGCTTCTGCGCAGATTCTTTTGCTTTGGGTTTTGTTTCCTGCGGAGGCTCTAGGCGCTGAGAGTTAGAGGAGAGGCTGCCAAACTGAGGAGGGGACGATTGTGCTCTACACAAGCAAAACAAAACTAAAAGTAACCTTGTATTGTTTACAAAGCGCCTGGTAAAATGTAAACAGTGAACTTGACTCTGTCTTGCTAGGCAGAGGAGCGGGCAAAGCCCATTTTATAAGTACCTGTTGTAATGTGAATGTTTACTTTTAATTTCTGGCCAGGTTTAGGGGAGGGAAAAGGGAAATAGGAAAGTTAATTGGGATGTTAACTTTCCAATTACTTAGAGACCTTTTTAGCTATTTATTTTATTGCTGAAAAAAAGAGAGAGAAAGTGAAATAAGCCCAAACTACGAAAATGTCAAGGGCAACCCTGGAAGAACTTAGATAAGCTGGTAACTTGTAGGGATGTCACTGGACAGCTCTCCCATGGACAAGTCTTTCTGTTTGCTACAAGAACTTTTCCAAGAAGCTAAAGGGCTGCAAAGAGATGTAAATACTTGTGAATAGGAATGATTGTACACTGTGCAAAATGCACTTTTGTTGGCTATATTCCTTTAGAGTCTTAGGTAATTTGCTGGAAAACGAACTATTGTTCCGGTGTGACCTGCTTAAGTTAAAAAAAAAAAAAGTTGTAGTGTCATCAGAACTGTAAAATTTTTACCTTTCATTTTTCTCCCTCCCTGTACAGAATTAGCATGGCATTTTAAATATTGATGTTCTTGTTCCCAGCATGCCTGTTTTAAGACAAAGGATTTTAAAAAGGTGTCTACCTTAAATTATGACCTAGTCCAAATAATATTTTCTCATTAAAATATGTAAATTCAAATTTTAGTTTTTGCGTGTTTTTCAAGAGTGGCTACAATGAACAGTTTTGCAAAAGATGAATGCAGGGCTTCCCTGCGCATGCTTCTGTGAAACACTGAGCAGTTTGCCTTTTTCGTGTCATATTGTGACAACAGTCAAATCTCCTCTTGTCCACATGCAGACTGTGGGAGAAATTATCCAGACAGACTCTTGGAGGTATTTGTGCCTAGGAAAAGAGGAAACAGACTACTTCTATTTTAGATCAGGTGCACAGATGTAGTTTTGAAAGAAAAACTTATTGAAACAATATAGTACTTTATGCGTATTCTTGTCTATCTTTAAACATACATTTTATGAATCTACAGCCCTTATATAAACATAAGGCTTATGGAAATCCGGTAGAAGTGAAATAGAAAATTTACAAAGTAAAACAGACTTGCTTATTCGAGGCTTATATTCTGATGCTTCTTATTTGGAGTAAATATTCATTTCCTTGCTCCTTTAAATCATTGCAGTTGTTGAAATTATTGTTTTTTAGCAGTTAACTGAAGTTATATGGCGGGAAACCTGTTCCCTTCGAACTGGACAGATTTCTTTCACTCCTTCATGTGGGAAAATAATGCTCGGTGCACTTCTTTTAAAGATGTGAATGAAATTACTTCAAATGCCTGACTCTTTAAGTATTTGCTTTTGTTCAGAATTTGCAGAGAATTAAAATTTGTCAAGAATTTATGGCTCAAGGCTAATTGACACGTATTGAAGAGGTCACAATATTTCCAGAATGAGGTGTGTATTCAACTAATGAAGTTACAAGACAAAGAGAAACTTAAATGGTGATTAACACTTTACTGTGTAAAATGATTAAACAACAGGCCCTTGGGCAACACAGAGAAACTCACATAAAGACCATGGTCACTATATTCCAGAAGGAGAATCCTTAACACCTGAGACCTTTACTACCTGGGAAACAATTCAGAGTTAACATAAAGTGTCATAAATCCTGTTGTGACCATTTTTTAAAAGGAAGGATCCCACACACAGCCAACAACAACAACAGAAAAAAAAAAAGGTGGAAAATAAATGAATCATTGAACTGATTAAAATGCATGAAGCTACTAAAGCCCGTCAGACAGGGGACAACTAAACTCATTCATCAAGGCCAATTCACAATTATATTAACAAGATCAGCTAAGGAAAGCCTGAAAAACTTATCCACCCCCCAGCCAGGGAACTTTTGAAACTTTGTACTCAAGAAGAAAGCATATACATGTTTTAAAATTAAATATGTTTTAACAGTTTCCTGTAAAAGAAAATTAAGGCCATCTCTAGAATATTCTCATCTCACTCAATGTGGTAACACTGAATTGGAACTGGGAGTGAAGGAGGTGTAAAGGGATAAGATGGGCCTCAGACATTTTATAGATCAACAGCTTTGAAAGTCAGGTAAAATATTCCTATCATGGGCACTAAAATTTAGGGGGAAATGATGTGTACCTATCTATTTAAGATAAGATAGAGAGGTAGATATGACACAGATCCTATTTCTGATTTTTAGTAGAGGAGCGATTTCAGCTCAGTATTTGAAAATGTTCTTTTCAGCTGGTAAGTTCGTCATGGTGTATTGCAAAGAATGAAATAACTTGGGCATTGTGAGCCCTGCTTTCACAATCGCAGGCATCTTTTTTCAGACAACGTTGAATAAGTAAAAAAAAAAAAAAAAATCCATTGATGATATTTTGACCTTGAGCAGAAATCCAAAGGCAGTCAAAACACACATGCCTCCACCCAACTTCATCTCGCCTTACCCCCCAAGCTTTGGGACTTACGCCTTGTTTAGCTGAAGTGCCCCACAAACAAGGAAGTTTATAACTATGATACCTTCAATAGCTTTCTTTGTCATGGTAAATCTTTTCACCTGGCTCAAGTCCAAAGTCAATACACACAGCTTTAAAATAAAACTGGAAGAGACAAAACCATGGAAGGTTATGTATTCAGGTCTTATCTAGAGAACTGAGATAAGTTATATTCTTTTATATTTTATACATTCAGGCAGTCTTGATTCTTTAAATTTAGGGGTTTTTTTTATTTGCAAGTTGGACTACACTGTGGCTATTGTTTTTTGACATGATTCTGCATCCCCCAGTATCTTAAAACAGCTTTCTCTGTGATTTGAGGAAATGCTTACACAATGAATGCATTTCGTGCACTTTTTCAAGAGAAGTTAATCACTACTTCTGATGCCTCATTTGTGGGTTTTGAGGGTCCTGAAGGAATGGTACTAGTAAATAGTCATCAGAATGACTTCAATATTCTAGCAGAGTTTAATTCCTTTAAATGGAAGAAAAGACTGCGTGCCTTGGCAGCAGGACTCTGGCTAGGTGCTCCAGTAGGATGGGGCTGAAGGAGGGAGGGGGGAAGAATCCTGGCTGGTGCTGCAGACAGTAGGATTGACATTAGTTTATGCAAGGCTAGGGGTGGTGGGAAAGGGGGGTTCAGAGCGGAGAGGTGAGGATTTATACTTTTACAAATGAAAACTCCCTTTGTAAAAGGTAGCAGTTAAGAAACAGAAAGGATCAGGGTCCAGTCTTAAATTCTTAATATAAATGTCATTTAATTTTTTTTTTCCTCTTAAGAGCCACATATGCACAGAGACACCCAGACAAAAACAAAACAAAAACAACCTAACCCACCGACTGTGAAGCCTCAAAGGGGCTGCATTTGTTTCGTTTAAACTAACAACAAATTATCTAATTAATATGTTTCAATTACAGCATGAAAGGCGCAGCCCCTGGACCGCCCGCCGTGGGGGCACAATAGCCCCAGAGCCCACTCTAGGAATGTACAATAACTTCACATCTGTTTCTTTATTTTCCACTTTTTGAGTCTAAAACTCCTCTCAAGATTACTTCAAACCACGGCCTGAGTTATGAAATATGTCCCAGTGTTAAAGGGGGATGAAACTTTGTCCACGGATGCTTCATTTGCAAGCAAAGAAGTGAAAGCCCATTGAAGAGCATTAAACAAATATATTAGAATTCTGTCACTTTATGCAATTGAGTAGATCAAATGAAGGGTCCCGGCCACTTCATTCACTCTCATTCACTCGAATAGAAAATGCAAAGAATAGCAACCCGAGACTGGGCCACCGATGTAGATTTAGCTCCTTTTTACTGGGAGACAAAAAGGCTGAATTTTCACAAACACATTGCTGACTCGGGGACTAGGAAACCGGCACTGGAACCCCTTTGGAATTTAAATTCATTTTACCTTCCTCTCTCTTTGCGGGAATCTGTTTGCACTACAGTGCAAGATGCAGCAGGCATCCCCTGGCCTCTGAAAAAAAATGGGGGAGGGGAAGAAAGTGGGGGGGGAGGCCAGGCAATGTGGGAGTCAGGATTGATTCCCAAGGAACTCCTGGGGATCAACTAACACTCAGGTTGGAGACAGTAAGTTTGATTTCAACAAATCTTTATCTATATCAATATAAGCATCATTATATCACTCACATCTTTGAGTCTCTTACCTCCTTGTTTGGCATGGATTACATAAAGAGCTTGTTTTCAAAGACCAGAATCACATCGGGGTCATCCTGTTTTCTTCGTTCAACTAATATGTGGCCTTCGGGGTCACAATAGACTTGAAAGCTGATCTTTCACTCTCACCTGCTCTGTCTCTCTTGGCGACGTCTTTCTCAGTCTCTGTCTCTCTCCCACACCCACCCCTAGCTATCCTATCTAAGCACTGTGATAGTTATGGGAAAAGGAGGCGAGGAGGAAATCTTTGGGTAGAATTTTCAAGTCAGATTTCTCTTACATTTTCATTTTTCATTGGTGGGGGAGGGACAAGTCACAGGGTTATTGAGATAATCTTGGAGGGATACTTTTGCCCTGTGTTTCAATGCCTGACATTTTTGTTTTAGTGAACCTCATAGGCTTTTATTACGTCCACATTATAGAAATCTTACAGTGACTATGAGAAGTGCTTCCAGAGACAGTAGGGAAAAACCCAGAAGCGGGTTGCTCAGCTTCCAAGGTGTGATCACAGATGCCTGAACCACTTTTCCCAACCTGGAAATAACAAGCGAGATCTGATCTGAATGAAAAAGTATTTGGAGAGTTTTCTAATGTGTTTCGAAATTTTGACTGGGACTGTTCCCAGGTACGTCCAAACCTTTAACACTTTTCATTTTAGCTTCAAGATTTCTAAGGTTGTATTTGACACTGTTCTTCATTTAATTCTTGGGATTGGTGCCTGGAGCTGGAGAGAGGGGGGAGGAAAGAATATGGCTCAGACCTACAGATACAAAAAGATGTTGAATAAATACATGGTTGTTTTATAATCAGAAGCTCGAAACTCACTGGAACAAATGATAAACTGATCGGAGGTTATCTACGAAAAATTGTAGCTGGTCAAATAAAAACTTCCTTGGAACATTTTCCTGCCAGAATAGCGTCAAGAATATTTGGACAAAGGGTTCTTCTTTGGGGGCGGCCTCCTTTTGCCTGTGTCTGCAAATAACTGATGTCAAATCAGTTGCAAGCTTTTGAGGGAACAAACTCTCCGAGCATTAATTAGAGCAGATTAAGCTCCCAGATAAAAAGCATTCTTTAAGTATCTGTTGTTTGGAGACATTGTGATTCTAATTCATGCTTTGCAGCCTGTATATTTTTATTTATTCAGTTAATTTCTTCCCAAGAGTGTTCCCTGTTAACTGGGTTTCCTAAGGTATCCAGTACAGAAAGAGTTATTGGTTAGGAGAAATAACTGTTTTCAAACTCTGCTTTTGCTACAGATTTCTCTCTTCTTCTTGACGAACTGCAATGTATTGGTCCATTGATTCCAGCACATAGTAGCATATAGAGAAATTGTCCAATAAAGGATCTTAATTTTGTGCCACTTAGGAGAAGCTTAGTATTTATTAAGTAGTATCTAGAGTGTTTTGCATTAATTAAAGCAGCTCCTTGGAGAGACATTACAGCCAGGAATGGTTTCACATAACAGAAAATCTCTGACATCTGGACTCTCCTGCTAGACCTGCCGCAGT
>NW_003852406.1:12367128-12368551 GCF_000181295.1 Otolemur garnettii
ACAATAAAATCGTCATTGACAAGCTTCATGGTGTCCTAGGTGCCATGTCAGCTACCAAAAAAAAAAAAAAAAAAAAAAAGCTGGAATAATTTGTCTTAAGATCCGTAGCATGATTTCACATGGGAGAAAAATTGACAAATGAGGACCCAGCCCTCCCAAGTTCAATGGATGGGTGAGATTGAGTCTCCTATTTCTGTGACTCTCTAGATGCTAACGGGCCTCCTTACTGTGTCCTGTGTTGGTGGACAGGGGAGGGTGGTGGATAGGGGAGAGTAAGGGAGGAGACAAAATTTTCTGGCCATTAGATCAGTCCAGATTATGTTTACACAGTGATTCCTGTACCCAACACAGGATGATTGATGACTGAACAACTGAGGGTTCTGAAGAGTTCTGTTGGTTTAGCCTAGGTAAAAATTCTATGCCTTTGTTCCCGTTGTCAGTAAATGAGAGCGTTGACTGAGGCTAGGTTTCTGCACTGACATTAAGTTTATAAAATTAAAACACGTGAAATGCATTTAAATTTACTCGTGGATGTTATTGGCTTTAATAAAAGGAGAACCCCTCTCATAAAACAAGAAAATGAAAATAATTAACTTTGACATAGAAATATAAACAGCAATTTGATTAATTATAGTGCTAATTATTCTTTGCTGTATAGTCAAACATTATCCAATTCTTAAAATGACAGCTGCTGAATAAATCAGACAAAATAATCACTTGGAATTTCAGTGCAGTGAGAAATGGTGCCCTTTAGGGAGAGAGTTATATTGATTTCTAAATCTAGATTAGCTTTTGTCCTATTCTATTTCATTTAGAAACTTAGTTTTTACTGTAAAAATACTACATCATAGAAATGGTTTTTCTGTAGTTTTCCTATGCATGTTTAAAAATAATTCATTTCTTCTTCTTCTTCTTCCTTTTTTGAGACAGAGTCTCACTTTGTCACCCTCAGTAGAGTGCTGTGGTGTCATAGCTCACAGCAACCTCCAGCTCTTGGGCTCAAGCAATTCTCTTGCCTCAGCCTCCCAAGTAGCTGGGACTATAGGCTTCTGCCACAACACCCGGCTGTTTTTAGATATGGAGTCTCGCTCTTGCTCAGGCTGGTCTCCAACCCCTGAGCTCAGGCAGTCCACTTGCCTTGGCCCCCTCATTTCTTCTTTCAATATTTTCCATAGTTATAATCAATATAACACATTTTTATCTTGCTGTTCTCCAACATTATGTCATGACCATTTTCTCATGCAGCTGTATGGTTTTTTTTCTTTTTTAAGACAGAGTCTCACTTTGTTGCCCTGGGTAGATCGTGGTGGCACAGCTCACAGCAACCTCAAACTCTTGGGCTCAAGATGTCCTTTTGCCTCAGGCTCCTGAGTAGCTATGACTACAAGCGCCCACACACCAGGCTAGTTTTTCTTTTTTTTTT
>NW_003852406.1:12368571-12385543 GCF_000181295.1 Otolemur garnettii
TTTTTTTTTTGTTTTGGAGAAGGTGCCTTGCTCTTGCTTAGGCTGGTCTTGAACTTTGAGCTGAGGCAACCCACCAACCTTGGCTTCCCAGAGTGCTGGGATTACAGGCATGAACCAACAAACCTGGCCTGAAACTATTTCTTACCTCTCTCGGATATCCTCCCCCAAACTGGAAACAAACAGTCCCTGAGACAGATCACCTTGAGTCTAAAGCAGAGGTTCTCAACCTTTCTAATGCCGTGACCCTTTAATACAGTTCCTCATGTTGTGGTGACCCCCAACCACAAAATCATTTTCATTGCTACTTCATAACTGTAATGTTGCTACTGTTATGAATCGTAATGTAAATATCTGATATGCAGGTTGTATTTAAGGGACCCCTGTGAAAGGGTCGTTCTACCCCCAAAGGGGTCACGATCCACAGGTTGAGAACCAATGATCTAAAGGGTCTAGGGTCTCAGCAGGTGTTGACTGTTGTATTTCTTTGGCTGCATTGAGATGCCTGATTCCAAGATTTGAAACTGAGGGGAAGGGGATGGCAAAAGGGATAAGGAGTCTGAGCTCCAGACTTTGTCTCCCTGTAGCATTTTGTTTTGACCTTCCCTATGTGACACTTTCATAGCAGACTTCCCCCTACTTCAGATTCCTGAGATCTTATTTGTTTTTAGTAAGTTCAATAGTGTGTGGGGATGACACAAGCACCCCGCAGTGCTGACTGGTTGGCAAAGATGAAAGATAAGGATGAAGAATGAACACACCACACCCCCCAGGAAAGTCCCGTAGCTAAGACTGAAATCCTCCTGAATTGGAGTCAAGGGTTTCTGATTGGAGGGAAGTCATGAAGCCAAAGGAATTTGTTCATAAGTATTTTTGTGTAGTCCCAGAACTCTCCCAGCCACCCTCCTGCCCTCAGCATGGCTCGCCTAACACAGAGGGGGGAGATGGAAAAGGAGGGTGGAAAGGAAGTTTGAGAGGTAGAGGAAGTTTCTCTGTTAACATGATTCTTTCTATAGGTCCCCCAAGACTTCGCACCACATGTCCTTGTAATTCAGCTCCAGCCAATCCAATTCCATATCAGTCAATCCAATTCAACAAACATTACTGAGCCTCATCTGCCACAAAAATCACAAGCAAGATCTTCCAAGCAGATATCTTGGTCAGGAGGCCTGAATTTGCATCTCAGTTTTTCATCATTTAGCTGCATGGCTCTAAGCAAGTTTCCTTGGCTCTCAGTTACCCATCTCTCATACCTATGGGAAAGATGAAGATTCCCTCAAAGATGAACGATTCCTTCGTTGCAAGGATCAAATGGAGCAAAGTCTAGATTAAAATTGTGCTGGAGTATCATGCAAAGTTATGTTACTATTATTATTACAAAGAAATAAAAAAATAAAAATAGTTTTAGAAATTGTCCAGCCCAAGAAGGATTTCTTTTCTTTCTTTCTTTATTGAGATGGAGTCTCACTTTGTCACCCTCGGTAGAGTGCTGTAGTGACATAGCTCACAGCAACCTCAAACTCTCAGGTTTGAGCTATTGTTTTACCACAGCCTCCCTAGTAGCTGGGACTACAGGTGCCAGTCACCACTCCCGGCTATTTTTGTTTGTTTCTTTCTTTAGCAGGCCTGAGCCAGGATCAAACCCACCAGCCCTGAAGCATGTGGCCAGAGCCCTAACCACTGAGCTACGGGTGCCACTGCGCCCCCCCCACCCCCCGCCCAAGAGGGATTTCACCTTAAGCAATTCCAATAGATTGCAGACTTGCAGAGGAAGGTCTAATGTTCTCCACCATATTTTTTTTTAAACAATGTTTATTTAATTATCTTTTTCCTTTTTGGAGACAGCATCTCATTCTGTTGCTTAGGCTAGAGCGCAGGAATGTCAAAGTAAGCAGTTCACTGCGACCTCCAACTCTTCCAATTCATTCGAGTGCTCCTCCTGCCCTAGCCTCCAGAGCAGCTGGGACTACCAGTGTGTGTTACCATGCCCAGCTAATTTTTCCATTTTTTATAGAGATAGGGCCTCTCACTCAGGCTGGTCCCAAACTCTTGGCCTCAAGCTATCCTTGTCCCTTGGCCTCCCAAATTGCTAGGATTGCAGGCATGAGCTCCCATGCCCTTCCCCATCTATTTAACACTCAGATTGTCACTGCCTGCTTTCCTCTTCCCACCCCATGAGGCAGAAATAACTTGGCCCTGAAGGGGCAGGTTGGCAAGATAAATTGTTGCTTTTTTTTGGCACATTCTTCCAAAGTGGATCTTTTCACAGATTTTTAAGAGATGACTTTGACAAGCTTGATTTTTGACAAGATATGATTTTATCAAGATTGCTTAAAAGAAAGATGAGAAAACAGTGTGACAGCCAGGCACATAGAGACAGATAGTCATCACAAAAATTGGTCACTTTCAGTCTTCTTTTCCCACTAATTAATGACACAACCCCCACCATCTGGTACTAATCACTGCTTTCCAGCTCCACCCCATTCCCAGCCCATGAAAGCATCTGGCTACTTCCCTGCCACTTAAAAAAAATTAATAAGGGCAGCACCTGTGGCTCAAGGAGTAAGGCACCAGCCCCATATGCCGGAGGTGGCAGGTTCAAACCCAGCCTGGCCAAAAATTGCAAAAAAATAATAATAATAATAATAAATACCTATGGGGCATTTACCATATGCCAGACACTGTTCTAAGTTATTTTGAAAATATTAACTCATTTAACGCTAATAATAATTTTATGCAATGAGTACTTTTTATTATGCTCATTGGACAGATAGGTCACTAACTTGCCCAAGCTTACCCAGCTAGTAAGTGATTCTGATGCCTGATGGGCTCTCAATAAAAGTTGGTTCAATATAAAGATGCTTTTGTTACTGAAGGCAGTAGGTCATGCAATTTCCCAGACTCAAGAACTATAGCAAGCTCATTACAATCTAAGGAAGCCAGCCTGATCAAGAGCGAGACCCCATCCCATCTAAAAACAAACAAATAAATAAAATAGAAAAACTAGCTAGGCATTGTGGTGGATGCCTATAGGCCCAGCTATTTGGGAGGCCGAGGCAAGATAATGGCTTGAGCCCAAGAGTTTGAGTTTGTTGAGAACTAGGATGCCATGGTACTCCAGGGTGACAGAGTGAGACTGTCTCAAAAAAAAAAAAAAAAAATCTGAGGAAGGCAAAGGAGAAATACCCCCTGATGATGTCAGAAACCAAGAATATTTGTAGCTGCCAATTTAATCACTCTTCTGTACTTCTCTTTCCCTTCCTAGTTTTGCAGTGATTTATGATTCACTAACCTGCATTTTCTTCTTAACCTATTGTCTATTTAAGTTACGTGGAGGGGCAGAATAAAATTTTAATAGAACCAAAGATACCCCTCTGTTCTAGCTCATAGCAATTTTTGATTTTTGATCTCCATCAGTCATATACCAGAAATCTCACAGTGAAATATTCACCCCTGCCCCCATCACCAAATGGACCTCAGGGTATATTCAACCAACCTGGATTCATACACGAACCCGAATCTCCCAGGATTGAGGGCTCTCAATATGAAATGTAAGCAGGGATGCAATCTTATATTTAGAAGTCTCTGTCAGGTCTTAAAATAAACTGGAAGTGATAAAGAAATGCCATTTTTATACTTTTTTTTTTTTTTTTGAGACAGAGTCTCATTCTGTCATTCTTGGTAGACTGCCCTGGTATCCAATCACAGCTCACAGCACCCTCCAGTATTTGGGCTTGAGCAATCCTCTTGCCTCAGCCTCCCAAGTAGCTGGGACTACAGGCGCCAGCCACTACACCTGGCTAATTTTTCTATTTTTTTTCAATAGAGATGGGGGTCTCACTCTTGCTTAGTCTAGTCTCCTGAGCTCCCGCAATCCTCCTGCCTTGGCCTTCCAGAGTGCTAGGATTACAGGTGTGAGCCACCACGTCTAGCCATTTTTTGCACTTTCAATGTGATTTTAACAAGAAGGAAAAATGGAAAGAAGGGAGGAAGAATCAGGTTGGTGTAACTTTCTTCTAGTTGTTGTCATTTGTTTTCACGATTTTTTTTCAAGAGGAAGTCTTGGTATGTTGCTCATGCTGGTCTCGAATGCCTGGGCTCAACCAATTCTGCCCTTCAGCCTCTTGAATAGCTGGGATTATAGGAAGGGACCCCTGGGCCTGGCTGATACAACCTTCTAACTCAGTACCTACAGGTATAATTGTGTCTGTTGTTGATGGAACCCAATATTGAAAGCAACAGTATTTGATGTTTTCTCCTAATGCTCAAATTTCTTTAGTGATGCTTTCTAAGGTGTGGGTGGGTTCTCACATATCTTTTTCAATCCCATTCCCAGGAGGCAGTCATTTGTATGTGCATTTTCAGACAGTTGTATGTCTTTGTGTTTACTGTCCGGCTTTGGCCTCCCTTTGGGCCATTGGCCTTGGTTCTAAGTGAGTTCTAAAGAAACAGATGATGCTTCATACTCAGGTGATAGGCTCCCAGTTTGCTGTGCATGTAAAGAGTCTTAACCTTTCCCTAACAGAGCTGTGCCTTGGTGTCTGTGTTATGACTAGATGATGCTAGTAAGCCTCAAGCAAATTTTTTGTTTGTCTCACCTGGCTTGGTGGTAGAAATTGCTAAATAATGATTTATACCCAGCTCCTCTGGTCTCTGTGTTTTACATGACACCCTCCCTCCCACTGCAAGAGGTCCTGGTGCTGCTCTTTGATCGGCCACACTTAGTCACTAGAGTCACTTCATGCCACCCCAGCTTTAACGATGGATACAGCTGGGGGTCTTTGTTGTACCTTTGTCTCTTATTCTTTTCCAATTCCATGTGAATTTCAAAATGCCCATCCATGCAGGGCTCAGGCCAGTCAACTGCCAGTCCTCTGGGCTTGGTGCCTGTGAATGTTCCTATTCCCCGGGGCCGTTAGAGAAGATGCTTTCGATATCCTAGCTAGGAATTGTTCCTTGGCCTTCATTTACCCACTTTCACAAAAATATAAATAAAAGAAAAAAGAGGAAAAGAAAAGAAAATCAGCTACTACTTTGGAATAAAAGTTTTCTGGGATAGTTTTGGCTGCAAAACTCTTTTGTTTGTTTTCCAGGGTGTTATTGAGTTACCGTTGCCCCCACCAAGTTGGCGGTCACTGAAAATTCATATGCTGTTTGCTAGGCTGACTCGTGCCGCTTCCTGAACCGTATCAATGTATCCAGTCTTGGAACCAATAAAGTTGACAAAGTGTAAGCACCCTTTCCCCGTTCCCTCAAAGCAACATGTGTGGCCTTATATGGCTTATGCTCCAAACCATCTGTTGGCATAAAATGACCTAAAGGGAGAGGAGAAATAGAAAGATATTCTTACAAGTTATCAAATGTGGATAGTGTCTCCCCTCAAATAAAAACGGCAGCTCTATTTATAAAAGAGTGGGTTAAAATTACAGAATCAAAGATTTAAAAAGAAGGCATTGACCACATCACTGAAACCTTCCAAGCCTTAGTTTCTTCACCTAAAAAACTGAAATTTGTACTAGAAATGTTGAGCTCATTATTTGTCTATCCTCTCTCAGCCCCAAACTCGGTTTTCTGTCCTGCAGAGTTTATTTCCCCAACCCCTTTGCCAGATGACTTCTGTGAATTTCTGCAAACCGGAAGTCCTGGAGGATTGGCAGAAGGCAGGAGGTGGGGAGAGGAAAGCTGGCTCCTGATTTGCTGCTCCTATCACGTTCCCGCCCATAGTGGCTCCTCAAGTATGCCAATGAAGACCTGAGCACTAGCTCCGCAGGGTCCCTGTGCTGACCTCCAAGGGCACAGGGGGCAGCACCCCTGCCTCAGGTTTGGGTCTCAACACTTGGGGACCCCTTCTGCACACTCTATGGCTCTGTGATTCTGCGGCCTGCAGTTACTACCTTGCTATTTTTGGGGTGTTTCTTTTTTGTGCTCTAATCCTACCAATATCCATATAACTGATTTTCTGTATTAAATTTCCTCTATTCGAAATTTTTAGTATGATTTCTGTTTTCAAGACAGAAACCTGAGTAATGGAGTGTTTATGATCTCAGATCACTTAATCCATCATCCCCATCACAGGACACACTACTGTGCTAGGACTTGGGCAACAGGACCACCGTTGTAAGTATATACCTAATAAGCCCTCACCTGCAATAACTCATCATTTGCCAGAGAAGACACACAGAAAGAGCCTGCCTGGATGAAAGAACAGGTTCCCTGACATTTCTGAGAAGAAAGAGGAGGAACCAAAGGCTTTGAGAGGATTTTGGGGTTTAGGACCGGCTGAAGACAGAGAGCTCAAACTCAAAGTTACTATAATAAGGACTTCAGGGGGCATATCTGGTTGACAGTGACTTTTCCTACTTGATGGAAAGAAGTCTCTTGGTAGAGGCCAAAGGGAGGCCAGATTGAGAGGGGACAGAAAATAGAAGTTCTAGAAGCCAGGGTGAAGAGTCTGTGGAGCCAATGGAGACCTTGGGAGATTTATGAGCAATGAAATGGCCTCAAAAACCAGAAATGGCCCCACCACCTCAGGAAGATAAGAAGTGATCGCAGACAATGGCAGGAGAGCAAGGCCCATGGGAAGTCACCTGAGTGCTCTCAGGGATGAGAATTGGGGCTACCACTGTTCCTTTCATCCAGTACTAAGAACTCTCATTTCTTAGATCCCCACTGTGAACTTGTACTGTTTGATTCACCTATGTTATTCTCCTTCAGTCCTCACATCAACCCTATGAGGAATCCTTATTATGTACATGGGAAAATTAATACCTAAAAAGGCTAATATGTGTTCTGATAAGTGGCTGACTCGAAATCTGGTGCTCTCGCCTGTCTAATCCACTGCCATTGCAACATATAGCATATCCTTCAAAAGGTATTGATTGAATAGGACATCACTGACTCTACTGTGACACACAGAAGGAGATGGTGGTGAAATAATTAAGAATAGAGAAAAAGGAATGGATTTGAAAGATATACCTCACATATGAGAGGACATAGTGACTGACTTGAACAGTAGGAGAAACGGTACTAGGCAGGAGAGATAAGAATCAAAAGAGCTGAATGACAAGGCAAATGTCAGGACAAGTAACAGAAACCTACTTAACCTGATAGTTGTAGCAAAAGTCTCAGTGAGGAGTCTGATTGTTTTTGGGTCATCACTGTAGCTGAAGAGGTGTAGTACTTTGACTGGTCACAGGTGCATCATGTCCCACCCTGGGACCCAGAGAGGAGTGCCATGTGCAGAATTCTTTAGACTGAGCAGGATCCCTTTGGAAGGCTCACTATATCACTCTGACTCTAACGTGTCCAAACCAGTTAACTAGAAACGAGGTGCCACTGAGGGAAAATGGGGATAATGGAGAGCAAGTCACTCTGGGAGGAAAATGTTGAGTGTGGGTAATGACACGCTTGGCTTGTACCAGCACCAACAAGGGCACAGCTTAATCTTGAAGATGTCTAGCCATCACCTGAAATGGCTTCCGTGTTTCTTCAAAGAGTTTAAATTGGTTTAACTTTCAAGGTAAAAATGTGAATTCCAGAAATTCTGAAACATCCATTGATTTTAAATGTAGAGTGATTGGGAGGTTGAGGTAGGTGGATTCTTTGAGCCCAGGAGTTTGAGATCAACCCAGGTAACATAGGGAAGGAAAAAATAATAATAATATAGATAGATAGAAAGAGAGAGAGAGAGACCAAACTTATAGAACCTATATACAAAGCAAGGTGAGATTTTTCTTTGTTAATGCACAAATTATTGATCCAGGGAATAACATTTTCATCTCTTCATAAACCCCATGAGTTTGCGGCATTGAACTAAAACAGGAGTTGGCAAATTTTACCCCAGGAGCCAAGTCTAGCCTGCCACTCATTTTCTGTACATCCTGTGAACTGAAAAAATGTTTTTTATATTTCTAAATGCTTGAAAAAGATCAAAATAATAATATTCTGTGGCATATGAAAATTATATAACATTCAAATTTCAGTGCATATAAATAAAATTTTATTGGCACATAAACTGAAATGCTAGCCATATTCATTCATTTACACATTGTCTGTGGCTGTTTTGCCTTACTAATGCAGTAGTAGTAATACAACCCACATGCTTTGCAGAAGCTAAAGTACTAATAACTGGCTCTTTCAGAACAAAGTTTGCCAGCATCTGTGCTAAAAACTTGGTGTGCGAATTGGACTGTGAGGTTTTTACTGTCATGCCTGTGTCTGTTAAGATGGTGACTGGACCAGAAAGCTGGCGAAAAGCCAAGATGAAATCTGGATTTTCAGAAAGTAATCCATTTGATTGTGAATTGTAATAAACTTATCCAGAGCTTGTTAACAGAACTTGGATCAAATAACACAAGTTATCCACTTTATTTTTGGATGGGATCTGGCTCTGTGACCTAAGCTGGAGTCCTACACTGGAACAAGCAGTAATACTGCCTCAGGGCCCCAGGTGGCTATGGGTGCTTGCCACCACACCTAGCTAATGTTTAAAATTTTTTGTACACAGGGGGTCTCCCTACGTTGCTCAGATTGTTTCTGAACTTGTGGCCTCAAGCAATCCTCCCATCTCAGCCTTCTGAGGTGCTGAGATTATAGGCATGAGATATCACACTGGGGTTCTCTGTCATACTCTTGAATACATTCTTCTCTTTTCTCTCTCTCTCTCTTTTTACTACTTTTTTATTTTTTTAGACATAGTCTCACTCTGTTGCCCTGGGTAGAGTGTCCTGGCATCTTAGCTCACAGCAACCTCAAGCTCTTGGGATTAAGCAATCCTCTTGCCTCAGCTGCCCAAGTAGCTGGGACTACAGGTACCCACTACAATGCCCAGTTAGTTTTTCTATTTTTAGTATAGATGGGGTCTCACTCTTGCTCAGGCTGGTCTCAAACTCCTTAGCTCAAGCAATCCACCAGCCTCGACCTCCCAGAGTGCTGGGATTACAGGAATGAGCCACCTTGTATTTTTCTAGCTACTTGTGGGGTCATCTCATATTTACAGCCTGTGTAGTTTACAAAGTGTTATCAAATACACCATTAGTCTGAGCCAATGTGTCAAATACTACATAATTAACTTATGATAAGTCCTGATGTAACATTTGGTTGAGATTAGCTGATTGAAATATTTAGTAATAAGAGTATATAACAGATGAATAAATTTAGGAACCACAATACTTGTTAGATCAAGTAAGAACATCCAAAGTACAATGAAGATTAGCTGGCTGTCTTCTAAGATCTGCTCTCCCAGTTTCAGTTTGGGAATACACACGGTAGTAAGCAAGCTGCTTCTACCCAGTAACCTCTACCAAGGCAATCGCCTGTCCTTTGTGGAACCTGTCAGAGTGATTCTCAGAAATTTGGCAGGAATGCTTCAAAGACAGTTACTCTTTTCTGCTAGAATTGAATGAGAAGTGGTTGGGTGTGGCTGGCTGTCATCTTTAGAACCCCAGGAAAGCACCTTAAGATGCAGGTGGCACAGAAGGAGTGGTGAGGAGTGAAATAAACAGTCCTCTGGATGTTATTGAATCCCTCTACAGAGCACTACCCGATGACTCCAGGTTCTGCCCCAGACTTTGAGATGCCATGAACTAGTAAGCTACTTTTACTATTTTCTTTCTTTCTTTCTTTTTTTGAGATAGAGTCTCACTTTGTTGTCTCGGTAGAATGCCCTGGTGTCATAGCTCACAGCAACCTCTAACTCTTGGGCTCAAGCAATTCTCTTGCTTCAGCCTCCTGAGTAGCTAGGGCTATAGGAACCCACCACAACACCCGGCTACTTTTTTTAGAGACAGGGTTTCGCTGTTGCTCAGGCTGGTCTTGAACTCCTGACCTCATGCAATCCACCTGCTTTAGCGTCCCAACACCTGGCCTTCCTTTACATAAATCAGGGTTTTATTTACATGTGATTAAAATAGAGGAAGTAACAGAGATTCTTTCATTCATTCATTCATAAAACATCATATGTATTTTTTTCTGACACAAATATTGAGTCTTTTCCAAACAACATCCACAACCAATTCTTAAATTTTCCATCACCAACTCTAACTACCCAGAGTTAACATAGATTCCATAGGTTGAAAGTTTAATCCTACAAGGCTGCCCCTGCTTCAGAAGCCAGCCACTAACAGGGTCCTTAAGCTACCCACACTTCTTCCCAGCTGACAACAAATTCAGAGGCCTCCCTACCCTACACCCATGTTCCCTAATTCATGAGAACAACCAGTAACAGTCAAATAGAAGCAATGCAGAGGGCAAGTTCTTTGGAGATGGAGAGTGCACTGCTTCGAGGCCATCACTGTGCATGCCACCTTCTCAAAGCATCCATGTGTTCAGTAACCTGGAAGCCACCAACAATTTCTTTCTTTCTTTCTTTCTTTTTGAGACAAGAGTCTCAGTCTATTACCCTGGGTAGAGTGCTGTGTTATCATCATAGCTCACATCAACCTCAAATTCCTGGGTTCAAGTGATCCTCTAGCCTCAGCCACCTGAGTAGCTGGGACTACAGGTCTGTGTCACCATGCTTGGCTGACCTATTTTTAGTACAGATGGGGTCTCATTCTTGCTCAGGCTGGTCTCCAACTCCTGAGCTTAATCAATCCATCTGCCTCAGCCTTGGATTACAAGTCTGAGCCACTGCGCTCAGCATTCATTTAGAGCAGTGGTTCTCAACCTGTGGGTTGTGACCCCTTTGGGGGTTCAACAACCCTTTCACAGGGGTTGCCTAAGACCATTCCCCATATCAAATATTATAATTCATGACAGTAGCAAAATTATGGTTGTGAAGCAGCAACAAAAATAATTTTATGGTTGGGGGTAACCACAACATGGGGAACTACATTAAAGGGTTGCAGCATTAGGAAAGTTGAGAACCACTGATTTAGAGGTTTTAATAGAAGTTTTATTACATAGATACGATTGATTAAATCATTGGCCATTGCTGATGGAACCCAATCTCCAGCCCTTCTCCCTTCTCTAGAAGTCAGGAGGTGAGGCTGAAAGTTCCAACCCTGTAATCAACTGGTTGGTTTTCTGGTGAGCAGTCTCCAGCCAGAAGCTACACGCACATCCCTCCACCCCTCATCAGCTATTCATTAGCAACAAAAGGCAGTAAATCCCTAGTGTTTCAGGAACTCTGTGCCAAGAACCCGAGACAAACCCCAATTTTTTTTTTTATTAGACCACAATCATGTACACTTACTCTGATCAGTGTTATGCTCAGCCCTGGAAAATGCTCAATCTATGCCTTTAAGAAACTCATGGGTTGGCTCAGCGCCTATAGCTCAACTGGCTAAGGCGCCAGTCACGTACACCTAAGGTGGTGGGTTCGAATCCCCAGCCCGGACCCACCAAACAACAATGACGGCTGCAACCAAAAAAAATAGCCGGGCGTTGTGGCGGGCGCCTGTAGTCCCAGCTACTTGGGAGGTGGAGGCAGGAGACTCGCTTGAGCCCAGGAGTTGGAGGTTGCTGTGAGCTGTAATGCCACAACACTCTACCCAGGGGGACAGCTTGAGGCTCTGTCTCAAAAAAAAAAAAAAGAAACTCATGGGTTGGGGAGGCGGAAGGGTCTTGGGAGGAAGAGCAGTACCAGATATAAGATATAGAGTTTAAAGCAATCAGCCATAAATAGAATTTTCCAGAATGACTGGTATCACAGATATTTTTAGTCATGTCCAATAGCGACTTCACTATTAAAAGAAAGATCTCATCTCATCCTTAGTGTTGTTTGCACTTTGTATCTCTTTCCCCAGATAATCCTCAAAATGTCATTAATTAATGGTAAATTATTTACGGCAAATCTATCCAACAAAAGATTCTTCCCTTGAGGTTGCAATGGAACCCCTCAAGGGTTGTTACCTTCAATATCTAACTCATCACACTGTATACTTTATAATTTTGAGACAGCCCAAATTATATTTCCCCAGTGCACTGAGGGATTTCTTCACAGTTATATTATTATTTAACAAAAAAAGTCCTCCTTTTTTTTCATGTTTTGTTCTTTTTACTAGACTTCCAGTTCCTGGAGTGTTCAGCCTTCTGCATCAGAAAGCTAACTTCCAGGAAATCTTCAGCTTGGCCACTCAAAGAAGCTTCTTTAGCTCAACTTTGCCAATAGCCCTGTGGTTGTGTGGGACTTCTGGAGATGTCAGTTCCCAGCTGTCATGGCTGAGCTGACTTAGATGTCAACCTACAAAGCACTCCAATGTCAGGGGTGGGGCAGGGTGTCAACTCAGTTATTGACCAGGGTACCCAAGAAACAAATGAGGATGGAGAAATGTAATTTTAACAATAATGGTGAAATATGTGTGGCTTAGTGAAAGGGGCAGAGTCTCATCAGAGTCAGACAGCTGTAAGTTCATTTACTGAGTGGAACACCTTGACCCAACTACCAAGAATTTTGGAGTCTTAGTTTCTTTCTTTCTTTCTTTCTTTTCTTTTTTTCTTTTTTGAGACCGAGTCTTACTCTGTCACTGTGGATAGCATGCTATGGCATCATCTTAGCTCACAGCAACCTCAAACTCTTGGAATCAAGCAATCTTCTTGCCTTAGCCTCTCAGGTGCCCACCACAACACCTGGCTAGGTTTTCTATTTTTAGTAGAGACAGGGTCTCACTCTTGCTCAGGCTAGTCTTGAACTCCTAAGCTCAATCCACCCATGTCAGCTTCTCAGAATGTTAGTTTCTACAAACCAGGGGTAAGATTTTCCTCTTAGCTGAGATATACATCGTGAACAAGCTAATATTGGTATTTAGCCAATGGTTGGGCTTGATAAGTGATCGCCATATGTGTTTATAATAAACATCACACTGTTCTGTACTTGGTCATTGATTTGAAAACTTTCAAAACCTGATAACATGTTTAGCATCCTAGACTCTCTGAGTGCTAGGCCCGTGCACTGTTCGAGCATCTGCTGGGTGTCAGCCCTGCGAAGCACACAACTCATACCAAGATGTAGCTCCCAACCTCAAGAAGCTCACTGACAGGGCCACGGAACACTTCAACAACGACAAAGCACAAAAATCATCATTCCACACAGCAACAGGAAAGATTTTTTAAAAGGATCCAGGATGAATTGCAAAATATATCGAACCAAGCGTTATATAACTGAGAAGAAAGAGGAACTGCAAGTCAAACTCCTTCAGGCGATTTTAGTTTTCATCCCAATTTGGAACTTGCAGAATTCTTCTTTTTTTTTTTTTTCTCAAGGTGGAAAAAGAGCTATTTGGATTTACTGACATCCTGTTTCCTAATGATTGGTCTTTCTGATTCAAAAGTTCTATCAACACTCTGATGTTATGTCTCAGGGATGCAGAATCAAGGGGAAAATTCTCCGCACAAAACAAACCTCAGATGTCCCAGAACAACCCTTCTGTTCCGAATTTGGTTCTTATTTTCAATTCCAAAAACAACACACAGGGCCTTAGAAAGTACAAACTACTTCATGTTTATGCATGGAGCCCCGGAGAAGCTAGGATTTCAGATGCCTTTGATTATGAATTGGCTGAAGGAAGAGCTCTACCTAAAGTTACTTCCTGAAGAATTCCTTCTCCCTGCCCCCACCATACCTCCAACCGAAAGAAAAAGCCCATCCTGCATCAATTTACAACAGAGCACTTGACACGACTTTATTGGTATATCTTTCTTATGCATTTGACCAATCAAAATGATAATTTAGACAAACTGGGGATGGCAGAGTGCATTATCCCGCAATACCTCATTATTATGCAAAAAATCAGATATTCACAGCAACTGTCTCATCTATTTATTGTTTGGTTACTCATCTGGAAATTTTAATACTTTCTTCAGGGGCAGGGACTGGCAATAAAAAAATAGACCTATATATCAAACCTTTAACTTCCAGCCATCATTGTGTGCCATAATACAGATGGAGTGGCTATCAGCAGGCTTTACTGTGTTGGTTTATTTCCTCCAACAGAGAACGTGGATTTAAATGGGACAAAGCCACAAAGTCGACTTAGGGCTAGAGAGCCCCTCGGAACCTTCTGTTGCCTTTGCAAGCAGAGATACCCGGCCAGAGTCAGCCTCCCAGGAATTGATGCCAGTCGTCCGCAAGATCAGAAGAGTGAGTGTGAGGAGAGAGAATGAGAGCTGTTTAGGCTGAGAGGCGACACCTCTGCCCCTCAGAAAGTCTGTCCCTCATTGTCCTTCATGTCAGTCTTTCTACAGGTTCCTTCTCACAAGCACAAAGCTTGCTGTGTGCCAGGCTTTCTTCCAATTATAATTATTTTTTAATCTTTATCGCAAGCCTTTATAAGGTAGGTACTGGCATTGTCCCCATCTTAGAGATAAAGGAACTAGAGACATAGAGTGGTTATGTAATTTGCCCAATTAGCAAGTGATAGAAGCTAATCCAGGTAGACTGGCTCCACAATTTGAGCTTATAACCACTATATCCTGCATGCCAGTTATGCAGAAGAGAAGAGTAGTAGGTCTCTGCTTCTTCTTTTTATTTTTTTTAGTCTGTGCATCAGAAAATAAATCAATAGGGAATCAAGTGCAAGTCATCTGTAAGAAAATCTTTTTTTTTTTTTAGAGACAGAGTCTCCCTTTATCACCCTTAGGTAGAGTGCTGTGGAGTCACCACTCACAGCCACCTCCAACTCCTGGGCTTAGGCAATTCTCCTGCCTTAGCCACCCATGTAGCTGGAACTACAGGCACCCACCACAATGCCCAGCTATTTTTTGTTGCAGTTTGGCCAGGGCCAGGTTTGAACCTGCCACTCTTGGTATACAAGGCCAGCGCCCTACTCACCGAGCCACAGGCGCCGCCCTATCTATAAGAAAATCTTATAAGGCTCTGGTTAAAGATCAGATTCTTAGACACCGATCAACTGATTTAGAAACTGTGCCACGTGAAATTCAGGATCCTGTATTTTTCACAAGTTCCTTAAATGATTCCTAATTACATCAAAGTTTGAGAAGCACTAGAATAGATGGTTCTGGACTAGGTGTCAGAAAATAATTAGTCTTTGGGTCCCAAATGAGATTTATAATTTTGGAGACATCTCCGAGCTTTCTGGGCCTAGAGCTCCCCATATGTTGAATGAGGACAAAAAATATCTGCCCCACATACTGGAAAGAGTTGTTTGTAAGAAGGAGGTGAGATGAAGCATGTGGCAGAGGTCAGCGAATTAAAAAGCACCTCCAAATGTGAACTATTGTTGGTCTCACATTATTTCATGTGTGTAATGGTAAAATTATAATGGATAAATTAAAATCATCTCCATGGTAAAATTATAAACTCTTTGATTAACTCTTGTTCTTTTCTACCTCTTAATACTGGGTTACTTTAGGGCGGCACATATGGCTCAGTGGATAGGGCGCCAGCCCCATATACCATGGGTGGCGGGTTCAAACCTGGCCCTGGCCAAACTGCAACAAAAAATAGCCAGGCATTGTGGCGGGCACCTGTGGTCCCACCTACATAGGAGGCTGAGGCAAGAGAATCGCCTAAGCCCAGGAGTTGGAGGTGGCTGTGAGCTGTGAGGGGATGGCACTCTACCGAGGGTGATAAAGTGAGAATCTGTCTCTAAAAAAAATAATAATAATAATACTGGGTTAGTTTAATATATTTTTAAAGGTATGTAAACAGCCTGGGCACAGTGGCTCACACCTGTAATCCTAGCACTCTGAGAGGCCCAGGTACATGGATCACTAGATCTCAGGAGTTTGAGACCAGCCTGAGCAGATCTACAGAGTCAATACTATCTATGATTTGCAGTTATAGTAACTAAGGTTCATAGCCTGTCCTCTGGAGTCCATAGAATATTGTTATGTACATTGTCCTATTTAATTCTCACAAACCTTATGGTAGATAGGGTAGTAATGGCTTAAGCTTTGTTTTAATGTATAAGATGAAACCCCCCTTCAATGATTTGCCCAAAGTAATCCAGTCAGTAATCAAATAACAATTTCCACAGCTTCTCTCCACCCCAAACACCACCTCGAAATGACTTGCTGTTGGAACAGCTCCACCATCAAAAATGAGAGATGCCACATTTTAGAAAAGAGAAAATCATTCCATTTATCAGGAGAAAAAATGTTGGGGGGTGGGGAGGGGGCACAGAGAATGTTGTTTTCTTTGCATGTAAAATGCCATGACTCCTGACAGGCAGGAAACTGTTGTTTTGGTACAAAGTGCAGGAAGATTATCTGGGGAGCTACAGAATTCTTCCCTTGCTGATTTATGAACTAGAACAGTCTAACATTCTCTCCCATTTGAAAAAAAAAAAAAACAGTAAAAGTCTAGAAAAACCAAGATTCTAGAAGAGTGTCCAAGGCACCCAAGCAGACTGCGCTAAAAAATATTCCTTTTCAGCAGTTAGCTGTCAGGCAGGCAAGAAAAGAGAATGTAAGACCATAAAGCATTTCAGCCTCTTTTACTTTTTGAAAGTGTTCTTTGGGTTCAGTAAACCCCTCCAGCATCAAATAGTTTGTCAGGCAATCACGACTACGTTCCATTTGCCAGACCTAGTTCAAACGCATTTAATAGTAGAATATTCTTAAATTTTCTACTTAAGTCCATTTGGGGGGTATCATACATTGGGATTTATCTGGGAACCCTTACTCATAATGCTTGTTGATTTTTCACTTTACCCAGTGGGTTCATGATATCCCTGTATAATGGTCAAGGCTGGGTCATCTAGGAGCTTTGAGATTGAGCAAGTCGCAGTGACTAGAGCAATCCTTTTAAAATGTAAGTCAGATGATGCCACTCTTTTATTCAAAGCTCCCTAAAAGGTTTTGGTGGAATTGATAATCTGGTTATGAAATTTAAATAGAAATACAAAAGACCTAAATAGAACAGTTTTAGGAAAGAAGGAACTAGAGGACTTACACCACCTGATTTCAAGCTTTACCATTCATTAAGCCACATTAATTAAGATGGGTGGTATTGGCATAAAGATGGACATAAACCGGAAAAAGACACACACAGGTACGGTCAGTTGGTTTCCAA
>NW_003852406.1:12385829-12400552 GCF_000181295.1 Otolemur garnettii
AGGCAAAAAAATCTTTGGGACTTTGAGTTATAGAAGCAAAATTTCTTAGAGAGGATAAAAGAGCTTGGGCCACAAAAGAAAACAAAACAATTAAAACACTGGAATTAGGAAAAATGACAAGCCATAACATATAGATCAGATAAAGGACTTGTATTATATAAAATATATAAAAAGAATTTTTCAACCCAATAATAAGAGACTAAAAATAATGGGCAAAAGATGTGAACAGACACTTCGCTAAGGAAGAGATCTGAGTGGCAAAGAACAGGGCTTAAAAGGTGAGGGCTTAAAAACATTACTCGTTAGGGAAATGCAAATTAAAAGCTATCCGGTTTCAAGACTTAGCATTCAGCCGCATTACTTAGCCTGGCTAAAATTTACCACCTGACAATACCACGACTCGATGAGGATACAGGACTGCTGGAACATCATACACTACTGATGGGAACATGAAAATGGACGTCTACCTTGTCAACAGCTGGGTGGTTTCTTATAAAGTGAAATGTACACTTACCAAATGACCCAGAAATTCCACTTGTTAGGATTTACTCAAGGTAAATAAAACGTTACATAAGGTCCCAACGCTTACATTTTTACGTAAGTTTTATTTGTAATGGTCCCAAACTGGAAACAATCCAAATGTTCTTCACCTGGTAAGTGCACGGTATGTCCATACAACAGAAAATTTCTCAGTAATAAAAAGAATGAACTACTGCTATCTGCTGTACTCACGTGCATCTTAAAGAAGCCAGATGCAAAAGTTACGTGTGTGATTCCATTTATACAAAATTCTGGAAAAGGCAAACTACATCGATAGAATCAGAAACCAGATCGGCAGTTCCCAAGAGCTAGGAATGGGGACAGGGATTGACACAAAAGGAGCACAGGGAAGTTCCCGAGGTGACGGAGCTGTTCTCTATCCTGATTGTGGTGGTGATGCTTACTCAACTGCATGCAGCTGTTAAAACTTATCCATTTGTAGACTTCAAATTGTTCAATTTTTACTTTCCATAAATTATTTTCAAAGAATCCTTCCAAAGGCTTACATTTCCCTCAGGAAAATGACTCTGTTTAAGCTAACAGGCTCCTGGGGTTCTGACCCCCTTGCCCCTGCCACACACACACACACCCTCTGATCTCCTCACTTTCACCCACCTTTCTTCTTGCTCTCTGCTTCAGTTCAAACAGGCTCCTGCCTATGAGGCCTTCTAAAACCATGCAGGGACACATCCTTTCTGGACATTGCTGTAACTCTCGTTACCTCCTTTAGGTCTATAGTTAATTGCCACCACTTCAGAGAGGCTTACCCTCTCAATGAGTGTTCCCAGGTGGGCCTCAGTTTCCTCTTCTTTAAATGGAGGAAGCAGAGCCCGAGGAGGAGTTCTCTGAGAGCTCTCTAGTCTGACATCCTACACTTCTGAAATTTGGCTTTTAGGATGCACAAGTCCCCACAGATGATAACAGAATTATATAAGAAGGCATAAAATGACAAGTGGCAGGTGAGTGGAACAGAATTCTGCAGTGTTCTGAGGGTGAGCAGTCACTTCCGGCTGTCAGAAATGGAAGAGGCTTAATTAAAGAGTTGGCTGCTAGCCAGGCTCTGTGGCTCATACCTGTAATCCTAGCACTCTGGGAGGCTAAAGCGGGAGGATCCCCTGGAGCTCAGGAATTGGAGACCAGCCTGAGCAAGAGTGAGACTCCATCTCCATTGAAAAATAGAAAAATTAGCCAGACTTCCTGGTGGGGGAGGCTGAGGCAGGAGGATTACTTGAATGCAGGAGTTGGAGGTTGGTTGCTGTGATCTAGGGTGATGCCACAGCACTCTAACCCAGGCAACAGAGTGAGACTCTGTCTTGATTAAAATCAAATAAACAAAGATATTTGTACTAGAATGTTTATTGCAGCCCAGTTCATAATTGCTAAGTCATGGAAGAAGCCCAAGTGCTCATTGACCCATGAATGGATTAATAAATTGTGGTATATGTACACCATGGAATATTATGCAGCCTTAAAGAAAGATAGAGACTTTACCTCTCTCATGTTTACATGGATGGAGCTGGAACATATTCTTCTTAGCAAAGTATCTCAAGAATGGAAGAAAAAGTATCCAATCTACTCAGCCCTACTATGAAACCAATTTATAGCTTTTGCATGAAAGCTATAACCCAATTATAGCCCAAGAATATAGTGGAGAGAAGGGGAGGGGAGGAGGAGGATGGTTGGAGGGAGGGTAATTGGGACCATACCTATGGTGCCTCTTACAAGGGTTCATGGGAAATTTACTAAATGTAGAATATAAATGTCTTAACACAATAACTAAGTGGGTGCCATGAAGACTATGTTAAACAGTTTGATGAAAATATTTCAAATTGTATATAAAACCAGAATATTGTACCCCATGATTGCATTAATGTACACAGCTATGATTTAATTAAAAAATAAATAAAAAGAAAGAAGGGGAAAATAAATAAAATCAAACAAACAAAAAAGCCCACACTGGCTCCTAAAGAACAGGTAGGATTACTTTGCATGAAAACAATTAACTGGACAATTGAGAATATTATTCTAGCTCAGTGGTTCTCAACCTTCCTAATGCCACAGCCCTTTAATACAGTTCCTGTGGGTCGCAACACACAGGTTGAGAACCGCTGTTCTAGCTTATCTTTTTGAGTAAAATTCTAGTGTCTGCTTGATTTATACAGTTTGAACATTTCCCCCTGCTTCCAGAACATTCTAGAACACTGGCATCATCACTAATGAGTCAGACTCTCTGCTGCATGTGCTTGGTACTGTTTTCTTGCTGGGTTATTGGCACTTAATTGGCTGAGTTATATTTCACATCTGTGCAGTGTCAGACATCAGGAAAATAGACAAGATCCCTTGTTGTAAGATATCTGTTCACTTATCTTTTTGTACTAGACCCTGATCTAGCGAGCCAGTTTGTGTCTCCCTCGGCTTTGTATCCACAATGATGTAGTGAGGTAAACTCAAAGAAGGAACGTTCCTGAGAATTCTGAGCATTCTGCCCATATTAATGTGCACACTGGAGAAGAACAATTAGCAAGGTCATTAATCAAGACCCTCTCTATTTGATTGTAAAAGCTAATTGCCTATTAAGGCCAGGCAAGCCTTATTTCCTTAATCAGAGGGGTTACAACCTGACCATGTTGGCAAATTTTGAGACCCTGATGTGAAAGTACAAAATAGAAGCAGTTCAAACAAAGCTGAAATCTGAAGGTCTTCTCATTTTTCTCTTGTTTACTGGCGGCCTTGAATCAAAGCAGAATCTTTACCTAGACAAGCTTCATGAAGGGAAATATAGACAGATTGTTAGACTGTGGTTTGGATCATTCTTTCGGTAACAGATACTCCTGTTATGTATCGACCAAAATTCCCATGTTGAAACCCTAACTCCCTGCGTGTGGCTGTTGTTGGAGATGGGCCTCTAAAGAAGTAGAACCTCCAGAGTTGACCACCTTTGTATGTTGACCACTTTGTTGAGTGATCAACTTATAGAGGTTCTACTGTACACATACATATCAGTACCATAGACCTAGTTCCTTATGTTGACCACCCCCATATGTTGACCAGTTTGTTACAGGGCCTTCGGTGGTTCTGAGACAGGATACCCGGGAAAAGTAAAGTCTAAAAAAACCCAAAGCCTTCTCAGAGAAGCCCAAGAACATTCCTGCAAGGTCCCCCCCATGGTAACCCAGCCCTTAAGAATTTGTTAATCTTAGCTTCCTGGGTATTTGAAACTAACACTTGCTGCTTGCTTCCGCTTCTGTAAACCCTGCACATGATTTGACACCTCCAATGAGGAATAATATGGTAATTCCTTTGTCTACTTGTGAGTCCAATCATAGGACAGGAACAGAGCTGATGAGCAATTCATTATTTTAAGGTTGACAGCCTGCAGATTTTCCCCGACAGCAAATAAAATTCCTTCCCCTGTCATCTTTGGTGAGGGTCTATTGGTTTCAATTCACGGGTCCTCCAACAGTTCTACTGTAATAACATTTTCTAGCAATTTTGGATAATGGACATTTTCAGAGTAACCCAAGGAAGAATGCAGGCCTCACCTTTGCATATATGTGTCTAGAAAGGAGAGATGGAACCAATAAAAAGCCTTCAAAAATCTGTATTCCCTAACATTACATGATACTCTCTGTATTACTCAGGGTTCTCCAAAGAAACAGAACCAGTTGGAGATCACACACACACACACACACACACACACACGGAGATTTGTAATGAGGAATTGGCTGATGTGATTATGAGGATTTGGAGCATTCTTTTTGTAGTAGGAAGGCTGAGACGTCCCATGATCTACCCTCTGCTGTGTGCAAACTGGAGACCCGGAGATGGGATTCCTCTGTGAATACCAGAGGACATCCATGCCAGGATGATTGGTCCAGGAGAGGACCAATATCACGCGGGTAGACAGAAAGAAAAGGGGGCGAATTCCCTCTTCCCCCATATTTTTGTTCTATCAAGGCCCTCAACAGGTTGGGTGAGGCCCACCCACATCAGGGAGGGCCATCTGTTTTACTGAGTTCACTAATTCCAGTGCTAACCTCATTGGAAAACAGCCTCAGAAATAACATTTAACTAGGCACAGCCAAGTTAATACATAAAATTAACCATCACGCTCTTTGTCTTTGGGGATATTTATGGATTTATTTTTTATTTTTTTATTTTTGTCTCACTGTGTCGCCCTTGGTAGAGTGCTGTGGCATTGTAGCTCACAGCAACCTCTAACTCCTGGGCTTAAGTGATTCTCCTGCCTCAGCCTCCTCAGTAGCTAGGACTACAGTCACCCGTCACAACATCCGGCTATTTTTGGGTTGCAGTTGTCATTGTTGTTTAGCAGGCCCGGGCTGGACTCCAACCCACCAGCTTCCATGTATGTGGCCGGTGCCCTACTCACTGAGCCACGGGTGCTGAGCCTATTTATGGATATGTTTATAGAAGACTTTTTGGCTGTGTAGTGTGAATCCAAATTCCTCAGTTTTTAGTACTGAATACCGTATGCCTACCTCTCACCCCTCATTTATTCAAAATAGCTACGAAGGTTGAAGGGCTGACATCACCTGTCTCCTCAACCCCAGAATAGTCAAAGCATTTTTATTCCCCACATTTGCCTGCATCCCCCTTTCTCTGAGCGAGGAGCTGGCAGCGTTGTCTTTATAGTCTCTTCTAGAAGCTGATTTTTCACTTACTATGACAATGTTTTTTGCACTGTGACAATGCAATATAGTATGGGCAAAGGGTATGGGTTTTTGAGTTAGATTCTTAGTCTGGTTCTTACCGCTTCTGTGTGGGATCAGCTATCTTATTTGCAAGGTAGAAATACTAATGCCTCAGATTGCTGTGTTCTTACTAAGACCAAGACACATCTCTAGACATTTTGGGATAATACATCAAGCAAAGTGAAATCTAAGAAACAGACTGCATGCAAATTGCAGGTACAAGCAGAGAAGACTATTCAAGGCTATGAACCCTATGTCTGGTGTTGGGTCTGAAGTTGACAGACTCACTTGGTGGCAGCTGGGAAAGAAGTTCTGGCATGAAGTAGAAGAGAAAAGGACAATCAGGAACCCAGGAGGATGTACTGGAACCTCCACCTGTCTCCCCATGCCTCCCTCCTCCATGATATGAGTAGCTGTGGGGGAAAGCTGGTGTGCTTTGCCACGGAGCTACACATAGACCTGGCTCAGGACTTAGAAAAGCAGAGGGAGGAAATCTCGTGGGAGTCAAAGGAACTGTGAGCCTGGGTACAACCCACACCTACACCGATAAGGTGAGCAGATCAGTGCT
This sequence comes from Otolemur garnettii, assembly GCF_000181295.1. Taxonomy (NCBI): domain Eukaryota; kingdom Metazoa; phylum Chordata; class Mammalia; order Primates; family Galagidae; genus Otolemur; species Otolemur garnettii. The sequence goes on from NW_003852406.1 coordinate 12,391,650, forward strand.
AGTTCACGCAAATTAATACACTGCTGCCTCCAAAATCTCATGCTAGTTTCTCTTGTGGCATGCCTGAACCTGTAATTCTACAGGGCAGTGATTTTTAACCGGTATGCTATGAAAATTTCTAAAGATCATTAATTAAATTATTTTTGAAAACAATTCAAAGCACAGTAAGTATATACATATATATATATATATTTTTTTTTTTTTACCCTTTTTTTTGTTTGAGACAGAGTCTCACTCTGTCACCCCGGGATTGAATGCTGTAGCATCCTAGCTCACAGCAACTTCAAACTCTTGGGCTCAAGTGATCCTCTTGCCTCAGCCTCCCAAGTAGCTGAGACTACAGGTGTCCGCCACACCACCTAGCTAATTTTTATATTTTTAGTAGAGATAGGATTTCACTCTTGCTCAGGCTGGTCTTGAACTCCTGAACTCAAGTATGCACCCACCTCAGCTTCCCAGTGTGCTAGGATTACAGGCATGAGCCACCACACCCAACCTTTACTCTTTTTTTCTTTCTTTCTTTCTTTCTTTTTTCTTTCTTTCTTTTTTTTTTTTTTTTAGTCAACATAATGTAAGTATGCTGTGGAAGTTTGACTATAGGCTCGAGTATGCTAGGAGATTTTTAAAAAGTTGAAAAACACTGCTATAGGGAAAGGGATCCTGAGAAAGCGAGTTCCAGTTTAGCTAAACTTACACAGTGCAATGCTCTACAGTAAAGATATCGACAGTTTCCACTTAAAGCACTATAATTAGATCTGTGTATTTTGGGGGAGAGAAAGAGAAGGATAAAGAGAGAGAGAGAGAATCTTTGGATCTATTGGTTTGTAAATAGTATATAGTTTTTCCAAGCAGCATCTTGGTCATAGGGCCTGTGTATTTCTTTTTGAGACAGAGCCTCAAGCTGTCCCCCTGGGTAGAGTGCCATGGCATCACAGCTCACAGCAACCTCCAACTCCTGGGCTCAAGCGAGTCTCCTGCCTCCGCCTCCCAAGTAGCTGAGACCACAGGTGCCTGCCACCCGCCCAGCTATTTTTTTTTTTTTTTTTTGTTGCAGCCATCGTTGTTTGGCGGGCCTGGACTGGATTCAAACCCGCCACCTTAGGTGTATGTGGCTGGCGCCTTAGCCACTTGAGCCACAGGCCCTGAGTTAGGGCCTGTGTATTATTAGAAAATGAAATAAACTTTAACCTGTAGGCACCAACTGATCTTCTATCTGGACCTATCAGCTAAGTAAATAACCTTTCCTATAACCAGGATATATAGGATATAAAGATTCCTGTCTGGACATACCCTGTATATGTATATTATACTGCACATACATAATGTCATGCAGTGAAAATTGTAGATTGGAGAGTAAATCGTCAAAACCACATCACAATTGTTCATCAAATGTTAGTTGAATCAAAAGGAGAAGGCCCAGTGCTGCCTTCTGGTTACCAGCACAGAATCACACTTGAACTCTGAATTTGTTAACTAACACAACTTATATTCATTTTGTTTTTTTCTTGATATAAAAATGCTTGGTGTGTAATAAGCAATGTGTGGATTACCCCACCATATGATAATCAGTTACGGAAGATATTATTGGAAATCAAATAGCCCTATTCCCATGGAGCAATACACACAGAAATAAAGTAATAAAAACATATTCATAAATCTGCTAGTCAGAAATCTCCACTGACTTGTCAAGATTTTATGATGTCACTTTTGAAATGTTTAAAAACATTGAAATGTATATAAGTGTTTAAAGGAGTAATACAGTAGCATACAGGAACATCCTAGGCATCTCACTGACTCACTCAGAGCGACGTCCAGTCCTACAAGCTCCACTCCTGGGAAGTGCCCTATCTAAGTGCACCATTTCCTATCCTTTACCCCATATTTTTACTGTACCTCTTCTGTGTTGACATATGGCTGTTTATTTATTTATTATTTATTTTACTTTTTTGAGACAGAGTCTTACTTTGTTGCCCTAAGTAGAGTGCCATGGCGTCACAGCTCACCACAACCTCAAACTCTTGGGCTCAAGTGATCCTCTTGCCTCAGCCTCCCAAGTAGCTGGGACTACAGGTGCTTGCCACCATGCCTGGCTATTTTTAGAGATGGGGTCTCGCTCTGGCTCAGGCTGGTCTCAAACCCATAACTCAGGCGATCAGCCCACCTCAGCCTCCCAGAATGCTGGGATTATAGGTGTGAACCACCGTACTGGCCCTTGACATATATTTAGACACACACATACTCCATTGCGTTACAATTGTCTACTGTATTCAGGAGAGTAACATGTCGCACAGGTGTGTAGCCAGGAACAACTGGCTGTACCATCTAGCCCAGGTGTGCCACCCCAGCTTGTGTGAATACACTCTATGGTCTTTGCATGATGAAATGGTCTAATGACACATTTCTCAGAATGTATCCCTATCACTAAGTGACATGTGACTGTACATAAAAGTATACAGTGACAATTCCCATTGGCCCAACACAGCGGCTCACATTTGTAATCCTAGCACTATGGGAGGCTGAGGCCAGTGGATTGCTTGAGCTTAGATGTTTGAGACCAGCCTGAGCAAGAGCAAAACTCTGTCTCTACTGAAAATAAAAAAAATAATAATAAAAATAAAACTAGCCAGGCTCTGTGGCTGGTACCTGCAGTCCCAGCTACTTAGGAGGCAGAAGCAAGAGGATCCCTAGAACCCAAGAGTTTGAGGCTCCTGTGAGATATGACACCACGCACTCTACCCAGGACACAGAGCAAGACTCTATCTAAAAATAAAATATTCCCACACAGTCCCCGCTCTGCTCAGGTTGTTCCTCTCTCCCTCCAGTCGTTACTGGTTTCTTGTCCGTGTATATCCTTAAGACACTCTTATCCATCTACAGGCCAATACCAACATAACCAGGTCACTTCCAACCTTCTTAGGAAAATGGTGGAAGAATCTACCCACTGTTATTTCCGCTGCTTTTGTAAGGGCCAGACCAGCGCCATTTTCTTGTCTGCTCTGTTAAACTGCAGGGCCCACCTTGTAACCTTCCTCATTCCTAGCAGGGCCCACCCTATAACCCTCCCCATTCTATTCCTAGTTTCCTAGCAGGGCCCACCCTATAACCCTCCCCATTCTATTCCTAGTTTAAACCACACCCTAGGCAACAGATAAGTTTCTATTAGCCCCCGGTTAAGGGACCCTCCACCCCTTACCTGTACCAATCCAAATTCACCTTCACTAATGAAATCACCAACCACCAATGAAAAGTGTACTCGTATCCGACCCTACCCCTCTTGCTTTCTGTACCCCATAAAAACTGCCTTCACCCCGAGTTCGGGGCTCGTCCTCGGCTTGCATGCTGGGCGAGTCCAGGCTCGGGGCCCCGGGCTTCCCGGGTCTGTATTAAATCTCATCTTATGTCCTTTACATCGGAGTGAGTCTCGAGTTTGTCGGTTGGGGTTGATTTGGGGGGCTTTCTCGGACCCAACACTTTCACGTACATCTTGGTGTTCTTTTCCCATCCGCACACGAAGAATTTCCCCACTCTTTCTTTAGCTGCCTAGTAGTCCATCCTACATACACACAGCCAGTTATACTTTCAAATTTTGTCTTCGGGCTTCAACGCTGGGGAGCTGGGTTTTGGCTTCTCCTTCCACACCTTCTGGAAGCAACTGCCATTCCGCAGCTGGTAATTCCTTCTCTGTCCAGAGAGAAGCAACAGGAACGAGCCACCGCCCCCCCCCCAACCCCCGCAGCAGGAGCAGTTCTGGTGTCCTCCCCAGACACGCTGCCGTCAGCAAGCTGCCTGCCTACAACCAGGCTCTGGGTGTCAGCGAGGGTGACCCATGCCCCCGCTTTACCCTGGGAGCTTTGAGCCTGCGACACTGTACCCACTGTAAACTGTGGGCCCAGCCCTCTCCCAGTGCGCTCCATTTGCTGGGACCCCAAGGCTGGGCCCACCCCAGGTCGCTTCTCTGCCGAGGTAAGTCTCCCTTCGCGGCTGTAATAGAGTCCTGAACCCATATGCTTAGTTTAGTCCTTAATTACATCCATTGATGTTGAAAAACACTCAGACCAAGAAGGAGACCAAAGGGACTGCGAGCACTTGTGGCTGCCAAACAGGCAGGTTTTATACCGCGGCTGCTGGAGGGCTCCGAGAGGCCAGATGGTATGTCAGAGCATATGTTCCCTGCGAGGACAGCGAGGACACTCCGCATGTGGAAGGCCTGGGGCGAAAACGCCACCTGGGAAGCCCCAGGAAACACAAAGGGATCAAAGCCGAGGCCCTGGCACCGAGTCCAGGAGCTGCTGCAGGGGGCGGGCAGTCCCAGGCCGTGAGAGCTGTGCCCGCTTCCCAGGGGCGCACCTGAACCCAAGCGCGCCTACGCTCTGGGTGGGGCAAGTCGTTTCTGGGGAGTCAGACAGGGCCAGGAGGGACTGACACTTTCCTTTCAGCTTTTAAGTTTCAGCATTTGGTTAAGAATTCATTCCAGGCCTTTCACCAGGGTGCCCAGTAAGAATAGCTTGGTCTCAGGCAGCGCCTGTGGTTCAGTGAGTAGGGTGCTGGCCCCATATAGAGAGGGTGATGGGTTCAAACTTGGCCCGGCCAAACTGCAAAAACAAAAGTAGGGGCGGTGCCTGTGGCTCAGAGGAGTAGGGCGCCGGCCCCATATACCGGAGGTGGCGGGTTCAAACCCAGCCCCAGCCGAAAACTGAAAAAAAAAAAAAAAGTAACTTGCTCTCTAAACTGAAATGAATACAAGAGTGCGTGCAAGTGCTTCTGGCACCTTCACATGTCCGTGTGAAGGGAGTGTGTTATGGTTACTTACATTCTTTAGTTTTTAATTAGTTTCAGATTAATATGAGGATACAGATGCCTAGTATATTACAACTGCCTACGGTATTCAGGACAGTAACATGTCGCACAGGTGTGTAGCCAGGAACAACTGGCTGTACCATCTAGCCCAGGTGTGCCACCCCGGCTTGTGTGGTGCAATCTATTGTACTTACTGTCTTTGGTTACTTACATTCTTATATTCTGCTGGCTAGCTTTGGAAGACTCCTAGAATCATTTTGGTAACTTGGCAATAAAATCCTCTTATTTAGAAGTTTGACATCCACTTGCCTTACTCATGCTCATTATAAGAACAGGTAACACTTACTGATTCCTTCCCAGGGGCCTATCACTTTGCTAAGAACTTTACATCCATTCTCTCATTTAATCGCCATTAACAACTCTGTGATACAGGTTCTGTTATTATTCAGGTTTCACAGATGAGGAAACTGAGAATCAGAGCAGCTAAGTGACTTATCCAAAGTCACACAGCACATCAAAAGGGAAACTGGGTTGTCTGTCTCATGAGCTACCACTGTCATTAAAAAAAAAAAAAATCATTTTGGAGTCTAGATTTTGTCATAGATTGTATAACAGGCTATGGGGCTTCCTAAACTTGCTGCGAATGTTAGGGGAGAGAAAAATCTCCCTTTGGAGTTAGCTGTCTACCGATTATAGAACTCTGCCTTTAAATTATAGTCTATGCGTGCATATCAGATTTTCTTCTGCTTCTTTGATCTAAAATAGAAAACATCAGTTAAGCATTTAGGAATAGATCCCATTTCAAAGGTGTATATACTCAGGAGTCTTCAGACTCTTTGTGAAGCTCTTCAGACTCTTTCTGAAGAATCCTGGTTCCCAGCACTGTGCTTGACTCTGTACTGCACTGTACTACAGTGGCCTGTCAGTAACTTTCTCTTCCCTATGAGCTATTGGAGAGCAGCAACCATGTGACATTCATCTTTGCATCTCCTGCGTCTGGCATATAGCCACGGCTCAGTAACTAATTGAAAGGTATCGATCATACCAGCATCAGGGGAGTAATGAGATAAATCACCTTGCCTCTCCCCTTGTCATTAAATATGCAGATGGGATTTCTAAGAGGCCTAGGGAGAGCCCAGCCTAGTTCTACCAAATCCCTCTTTCTAGAACTGGCTCTGTGGTTGGGAGGCTGTGTTCCACCTGGAACCACTCAGTCCAGACTGATGACATTTAGTAGCCTCAGAACAAGAGAATTTGGTGTCCCAAAGAACTCCATCAATGGTAAAATATGGAATTTGAAGTTATCATGTTTCTGACTTAATCTAGCCTTCCTTTTTGGGGCTACAAGGTGGAGGTGGGGATTTCATGTCTAAATGTGATAATGTGGATTAAGAGCTAGGCTTTGCTAACCAAAAAATCCTATATTTTTTATCTCTCTCATCAAAACAAAGATTGGTTTTATCCTCTAGGTCACTTTTGTACCAATGTTAGGTTAAGTTAGGGCTTGGTAAAAGTTTTTCAAGGATTATTGGAAAAACAAGTAAGAATTTCAGGCTCAGCTCCCACAGCACAGTGATTACAGCGCCATCCACGTACACTGAGGGTGGTGGGTTCGAACCCATCCCAGGCCTGCTAAATAACAATGACAACTGCAACAAAAAATAGCCAGGCGTTGTGGCAGGCACCTGGAATCCCAGCTACTTAGGAGGCTGAGGCAAGTGAACTGTTTAAGCCCAAGAGTTTGAGGTTGCTATGAGCTGTGACGCCACAGCACTCTACCAAGGGTGACATAGTGAGACTCTTGTTTCAACAACAACAACAACAAAAAGAATTTCAGGCATATCCAATTGTTTTCCAGACTAAGCAATTTTCCTTGGGATCATTTCCTAGACATCACTCTCAATCACTTTGTCAGAAATCAGAATGATTTAAACAGTATGTGGATATGACATCAGGAATGCCCTATGGTAGCACACCTCTTAACAGCATTTCTGAAAGAGAATAATCTTAGGTAGACGGGATCATCTTCTGCTATCTTCCTCTCCCCGTTACTTGATGGCCGATACTTATGCAAAAGACTCTCACACTCATTCTTCAAGGCCCAACTTACATGACACCTCCTCTGAGGAGCCTGCTTTGACTTCACCAGACACAGTTGGAAGATCCCTCCTTGACGTTTGCAGAATATTTGCAGAATAGTTTGTATGTTCATCTTTCACAGCACTCGCCACATTACAGTGTGAAATGTTTGTCTCTGCAGTAACCTAGGAGCTCCCTAGCTATTTTTATTGTTTTAAATTTTTGAATGAAAAAGTATCACATGTTCATGGTAAAAAAAGAATAAGAAGGAGGAGGAAGCTATCTCCTCCAACACAGACCTCCAGTACTTCCCAGAAGCAAACCCCCTCAACAGTGTTTTTGCATCTTCCCGAATTTATCTATATAAGTGCAAACATAGATATGCAAATATATTCATTTTTCTTAAAAAAAAAAAACCTCAAATAAAACAATTCCCCATCACTTCAATATTGTGGCATAAATATAGTGCTAGGAATACAGTAGGTGCTCAATTAATACATGCTGATTCCCATGGGAATACATGCATGGGAATCAGCATGTATTAATTGAGCACCTACTAAGCTATCAAAGGGAGCAAAGGTTGCTGAGATAGTCCTCTGGCCATTTGAGTCTCTCTTTTTTCTCTCCCTCTAACCACACCTTTGAGTCACCAGCAAGGTAAACTCAAGGCAATCAATTTTACTGCCTGGAAGCAGGAGCTTAATAAAAAGAGGAGATGAATGATGCTCATGGCTAAAATACACCTTGGTTCCAATTTTCTCTACTGTTGCATCCACTAATGGTTCCAGACAACAGAGAACTAATTGTTATCTTTGAAAACTGGACTCATGATAAGATTATTGACAGTAAACTCAGGTATATAAGGATCACACGATGAAGAATGCCGCTTGCTCAGTAGTCCATATTAACAAGGACATGGTTAATATGACTGTCATTATTGGTATTTGCAAGACTGCAGGGCTGTGCTGATCAATCCTCTCATCTCAGTTTTTGTTTGGTCTATTTCTTTTCCACCTCCGCATCTCCAGCAGAATCATAACATTTCAAAGAGTCATCTAATTTCTTAACCTCAAAGCAGAAGAGAAACATTTTTCAAATTCTCCTATGAGGCGGTGGGGGGGGGGGTGTTGCGAAATGTATATACTTAGATGAATTAAAGTCAGACCTTCTCTGGTTGGACGTGTGGGCTGCCCAGACAAAGATGAAGGTTAACGTAGTTTAAGGATGAAATATAGACCATCCTGTGCAAAACCACAGTGTTGCAGTTTAATTAAAAGAATTCATTAAAGTGGTGCCCCATCCAGGGTAATTAGTATGCGTAATTTATGCATTGCCTTATACACAAGGGCAGTAGCCTGAATAATAAACTCAAGTTAACCTTAAGTGAAAGAGATTGAATGGTCAGATGTTTATTTAGCTCAGGTTTGCTCACAAGTTAAGGTTAAAGAGGTGAAATTCAGTTACAGTTAATTAATTAATTTCTCAGATTTTCTTCCTGAAAATCCTGCCTACTCAATTAGGTCCAAGTTTTGTCCAAGGCAGATAGCGCTGTTTTTATTCATCAGCTATTTTCTGACATGTCCTCCAGCAAGTCAGTAACCATTTGAAAGGAACAATTGGGGGAACTGCCCAGAGAAAGAAAATAAAACCAAACCAAACCAAATCCCAAGATCTGAGCAGATCTAGGGTCCCTCCCTACAGAGAAATTAAAACCAGCACAGATTTAAGGAGAATGTCACTAACATTATCAAAATGTTGGAACTAACTAGGAAAATGTCCAATTTTTTTCAATAGTGAGCCACATGTTTGGGAATCCAGTTAAGTACCTGAGCTGCATAAATTTTTTTTTTTATTTTTTTGAGACAGAGTCTCAAGCTTTCGCTCTGGGTAGAGTGCTGTGGCATCATAGCTCACAGCAACCTCAAACTCCTGGATTCAAATGATCCTCTTGCCTCAGATTTTCTATTTTTAGTAGAGACAGGGTCTTGTTTTTGCTCAGGCTGGTCTTGAACTTGGGAGCTCAAGCA
>NW_003852406.1:12400572-12404370 GCF_000181295.1 Otolemur garnettii
AAGAAGAGGTAACTAACAGAAATAGTTGATTTTGTGGGGTGGTTAGTAATATGTACTGTTATAATTCTTCATTTAAACATTTTTAGCCCTTCAGCATGCTGGCAAACACATGGAAGATTGCATCGTGGCCTCCTACACGGCACTACTTCTTGGGTGTCTCTGCCAGGAAAGTCCAGTAAGTAAATAATTGAGTAATATTTTATCTTTTTTTTTTTGTGAGGCAGAGCCTCAAGCTTTCGTCCTGGGTAGAGTGTTGTGGCATCATAGCTCACAGCAACCTCAAACTCCTGGGCTCAAGCGAGTCTCTTGCCAAAGATTTTCTATTTTTAGTAGAGACAGGGTCTTGTTTTTGCTCAGGCTGGTCTTGAACTTGTGAGCTCAAGCACTCCACCTGCCTCAGTCTCCCAGAGTGCTAGGATTACAGGTGAGGTCCACCACGCCCAGCCTTCGTGAATTTTTATTGACAGCAATATAGCAACTGTCTGTGCCTGGCATGTGCACAGCATGTCCCAGAGACATGTCACAGATATGAACCAGAGCTCATGCACGTTCTCTTTATTCCTCTTGTTAGAAATACTTCATCATGTCCCAATTCTGTGATGTAATTTTTGCAGAATTAAACTTGAAGAGTTCAAAATTATGCAATTAATTGTATTCAGCTTCAATTATAACAACTTATTAATCAAGTCCTCTGGCAAGACACCTGGCACCCCACACAGTGCTTGTGATGGGAAGTGGCTAGGCCCAAGAAACTTATTGGTTCATGCAAGCAAGCTAATTAGGGGAATTGTTATTGATTGATTGCTTTATTGGTGGTGCTTATAAGTAGCTGAGGTTTAGGAGCTGGGATAAGTCAGGAAATCTCTAATTTGGTTTTTTGGACTGGAAAGAGTAAAGACTGTAACAAAGTCAAAATCTATCAATCACCTGATATTTACTGAGCACAATTATGTGCAAGGCCCTGGGCCAGTCTCCAGGCTTCCATATGGAATCTGAACAAAAGGAGGAGAGGTGTCCTCCCCTTATCCCTGTCCTCATCTCTCAGGACTAATGGTCCAGTGTGGGTGTTAAGGCCCAAGCAAACACAACCAGCCATACAGGGCTACATGAGGGCTAAGGAATGGCGTTCATTTGAGAACTGTCTTTCCTCCATTCTGTATTATTCTGGTGGGCTGCCAACCACCTTTGCCCATCTGCCCACATGGTGGGCACATGGCCCAGCTATGCCAATCAGATCTTCTTTTCTGTAAATGTGGATTTTAAGTGGAGAGAATGCACAATGGGGAAGAAAGGCAGCTGTCCCTGGACTGTCCCCAAGGGCCCGTGAGATTCCTGGAACGGCCATGGTTCCCGCCCCCAAAGTGATTTCTCAGCTCTTCCATGGTGTGGCCTTAGCAGTGTCTTGGCAACATCCTCTTTGCTGTTTGTTTGTCAGCCAGAGATAGTTTCTGAGGCATAAAATCAAAGACCCCTGATGAAGACAATGAAGGTTCTCAAAGTTCAGGGATGGAAGTGCTTGCTTCTAGTTAGACCATTGCTGGGGAGTCTGGTGGAAAACGGGTGAGTCGTGCTGGGTTCTGGTCTGGCTTGAATACTTGCTGTCTACTGAGCACTGCGTACACAAGACATGCAAAGTTCCAGATACACAAGAAACATTCCCCTTTTATAGATGGAGAAAGTCAGGCTTAGCAACACTCCATTATAACTTACTCATGGCCACTGGCAAATATAAAAGCTGAGACTTGAACCTAAAACTTCCTGACCTCAAAGCCTGAGGTTCTCCAGCTTGTGGCCTTGGGCCAACCACTCTCTGGCCTCCAGTTTCTTAGTGGTAAAATCTGGACAGTAACAGCTGCCCTGCCTCCCCTGCAGGGCTGTGGTGAGGATCAAAGGGGAGAAAGTCTGTGAAAGCACTTTGAAGCTTGTCACACTATCCAAATACTCATAAAGGCTTCCAATTGTCATGGGGAGCTCCAGCTAGGATGGCAGGATTCTTAGAGGTGACAAGGGAGAGGCTGGAACAGAGTATGATCACAGGAACAGGACACCAAGGAGAACTGGGGGAAGTCTTAGGGCACAAAGAGTCACAGGGGAGGCTGGGGCCAGCAGGGTGAACACAGCAGCAGAGCTTGAGCCACCAATCCAGAATGCTTAATCTGGGGGTCTGGGGAGCTTGACGTTTAGAAGGAAGTGCTCCTCGGCAGAGAGTCAGTAAAGGAAAGGTCATATCTTCAAGAGGTCGAGGCCTTTGCACACACATCGTCTGGTCAAATCTGACCACAACCCTAGGAGGTCTGTGTCATTCCCATTTCACAGCTGAGATTCAGCCAAGTTAAGAACCCTGGTTAATGTCACAGCAAAAAGCATAGGAGCAGAGTTTAAAACCTCGCCTTACTGGGAGCTCTACACAGACTTTCGCTTCCTCCGATCCTTCCACCCACCCCCTTCTCTTCTTCCTCTCCTCCCCCACAAGTCATTAGCTGGAAAGAAACCGTAGAAGTCTCAGTCTCACAGAATGAATACGCTGTGTGGCTTTCGATTAATCACTTAACCTCACTGAACTTTAGGCTTTCCCATTTGTGCAACGATCTGGTCGAACTCCAACCTACTCTCTAAAGGTTATCTCCTTTGAGGCTTTATTTAGGAACCATCTTGTCGTTTGCTTTAATCTTCCCTGAAAGAATCAGCCCCAGTCCTCAGTTGCAGCCTAACTACAGGTGCTATAGGTGGTGGTTTTACAGAGCCAGGTACACCACTCAAAGGAAACTCCTCTTCTTGGAGCTTTTGCAGTAGCCTTAAAATAAACCATAGGTGCAAGGAATGGTGAAGTCGTGGTTTTACTGATCGTGTTAATCCCTGAGTCTGGGGTGATCAGAATATTCTTCTCTATAAGGAACAAAGTCCCCTTGTCAGTCTGATGTTCTTCGTTTGGGAGAATATTGCCCTTCTCCTCTGTTCCTTTGCCCTGTCCCACTTGGAGACTAGAAAGTCTTAATCCCAAGGACAATAATGGACGAACAGGAATGAAATTAAGTTCCCAGAATTGGAAGCAAGAGCTCCATGTTCAATAACAAAAGCTCCTAGGAAGCACCTATTTGCCTGACACCTTGGCAGAATCACTGTGCAGAGATGACCTTGCACACTCCTAAGATCACTCCAAGCACCAATACCTTAAGAGCTTCACTTTAAGCAAGTTCACAAAATTTAATTGTCAGAAAAGCCCCTCATTTACAGTCTTTGTTATTGCAATTTTCTGTTCCTTGTACATAAGAGTGTAAACTCCACTAGGGCAGAGACTCTTATATCGCTAGTGCACTACCCTAGTTCCTGTCCCAAAGGAGATAATAAATACTAAAATTTCCTGAATGTCCCAACTCCCACAACAAAGTTGTTCTAATAATCACAGCCTTGTAAATTTTAAGAAGGGGGGGAGCAGATAAGGAAAACCATCCTGTGTTTTCAGTTAGGTCTGTAATTACACCGAGCAGTGGGCACACCCTCACGGCACACACAATGCGGGCTTTGGGGTCAGCTGCCTCCCAGCTCCTTCATTGATTGGCTGTATGGCCTTGGACAAGCCACTAAATCTGTCAGTTTCTTCATGCAAACTATGAGTCACAGGTCAGGTGTGCTGGCTCATGCCTATAATCCTAGCATTTTGGGAGGCCCAAGTGGGAGGATGGCTTGAGGCCAGTTTGAGGCTGCGGTGAGATATGATTGCACTACTGTAATCCAGCCTGGTGAAGTATAAGAAAGTAAGTGCAGTTAGCAAGACTCCACCTCTAAAAAAAAAAAAAA
>NW_003852406.1:12405651-12408412 GCF_000181295.1 Otolemur garnettii
TTTTTTTTTTTTTTCGAGACAGAGTCTTACTTTGTCACCCTTGGTAGAGTGCCATAGCATCATAGCTCACAGCAACCTCAAACTCTTGGACTCAAGTGACCCTCTTGCCTCAGCCTCCCAAGTATCTGAGAGTAGAGCTGCCTGCCGCAATGCCTAGCCACTTTTTTAGAGACAGGGGTCTCACTCTTTCTCAGGCTGGTCTCGAACTCATGAGCTCAAGCAATACACTCGCCTCAGCTTCCCAGAGTACTAGAATTACAGGTATGAGCCACCTCACCCAGCCTAACAAAAATTTCTTAAACAATTTTTGGCAGCATCTGAGCTTGCAACTTTGGCCAGATATAAAATGGTCTGAATTCTTCCACACACATACAAAAGATAACCATTTTTAGATGGAGAGATGATATAAGAAATTATTTCAGTTATGGAATATGGGTTTTGTTAGAAAATCATGAGAAAGAGATCAAAAGACATTGTACAAAAAGTGAAAAATTTCAGTTAAGTCACTTAAATAAATAACTTATTGAATGTAAGACTGGCACTGTCAAAAATCAATTGATTCCAAATGCAAAAAATTAGACATTTTTTTCTTTTTCATTTTGTTTATTTATTTATTTATAGACAGAGTCTCACTCTGTCACCCTGGGTAGCATGCCGTGGCATCATCATAGTTCACAGCAACCTCAAACTCTTGGGCTTGAGCAATCCTGTTGTGTAAGCCTCCTGAGTAGCTAGGACTATGGGTGTGCACCACTCACCTAGCTAGAGATGGGGTCTTGCTCTTGCTCAGGCTGGTCTTGAACTCCTGAGCTCAAGCAATCCACCTGCCTCAGCTTCCCAGAGTTTACAAGCATGAGCCACCATGCCCAGATCTGCTTTTTAGTTTCAGGTACACCACATGGCATAAGAGTTAATACTGGGCTCATTTTTGTCTAAAATGACTTTCAAATTTACTTAGAAATGTTGTCTATCCATAACCTAAAAACAATCAAACTCAATGTATAGTTTCGAACTCTTACAAATGTCAAAGAAGAATTTTAGCTAGATACGAAAAATTTAGTTTCTGTCAAGACAGGTGATGGCCCAGCCATGTTATAGCAAAAATCCAGATTTGTCAGAATTTTCCCATATTGCCTGGTCTCATGGTGTGGTACATATTAAAAGTATTTGTGGTAATCATTCTTACAAAAAGTGTGATGGATACAATCGCTAAACTTATTCATACATACATGTTTTATATCACTAGCTTATGAAACTTTTGAAAAAATAGAAGGCAATGAATTGTTTTTAAGCCACGTTGATTGCTTGAGTTGTGGAAGAGTTTTATAATGGTTTTCAGTACTGGTAATTTCAGTTCAAGATTTCCTTAGAATAAATGAAAGCCTTGCCACATTTAATAACTGAAACAAAACAAAACAAAAAGGTCAATGTGATTTATGTTTTCTCAATTGTATCATATTGAATATGAATGATTTAAACTCAAGTTCTATGGGAAACAAAAAGAATTCACATTGAAATTAAAATTTTTCATGAAGCAAATAAACATTCTCACACGTTAAAAATGAGAATCAAGATGCACATTGTAATTGTAGTCCAGAAAAAATGGCTGCAAAAACTACAAGAGAAATGTGAACATCACTTTGTTGATACTGGTAATTTAGAATTGCTTTTCAATTCATGCAGTACTCTTTTGAATTCAATGTTAATATTTCTGAGTTGATACAAGAGCAATGAATTTACTTTACTTGGACAGAAGTAGCTTTCAAATTGATATGGTTTTGCTTCAAAGTTGAATCACTTCTTTGAAGTGAAAAGATGAACCAGTTTTAGAAATAGGAATGTGAACATGGAGGGAAAATAATTTTTGGCGAAAGATTGAGTTATTTCAAAATTTTAAAATATTTTTGGAACAGCTTGGGTGTGTAAATCTACTTTTTCAACTGTCAATTTTATGAAATCTAAGCAAGGATCAAATATTTCTGATGGAAGGTTAGCATCGGAATTGAGATACATCTAAGTATAAAGTACACAGGCAATTTCAAAGACTTACTATGAAGAAAAGAATGTACAATATCTCATTAATAATTTTTACATATTAGGATCATTGCATAATTTAACTCTCCCCACTTTTTATACAGTAATATATTTTGTAATTGCTCACTGTTACTTTCAGCACTGTAAACATCTTGGTATGTGACCCATCATTCTTTTTTAAAATTTTATTTCAAAATATATAGAGGCTGCAAGTGTTTTTTTGTTACGTGGATGCATTGTATAATGCTGAAGTCAGGCTTTTGGTGTCGCCATCACCAGAATAGTTTACATTGTAACCAATAGGTAGGTTTTTATCTCACCCCTCCCACTTCCCCTTCTAGTTTTCAAAGTCCATTACACCACTTTATAACCATATATGTCCCTCATTTAGCCCCCATTTATAAATAAGAACATAACAGCATTTATTTTTCCATCCCTGACCTATGTTACTTCGGATAATGGCTTCCAGTTCCATCCAAGTTGCTACAAAAGACACTTCATTCCTTGTAGAGATCTTTCACCTCCATGGTTAAGTATATTCCTAGATACTTTATTTTCAGTGCCGCTCTTGTAAATGGTATTTCGTTCTTGATTTGAAGAAGTGCTACTGATTTGTGTACATTAATCTTGTAACCTTACTGAATTTATCAACTCTAGAAGTCTTTTGGTGGCATTTTTAGGGTTTTCCAGATAGAAGATCTTTTTTTTTTTTTTTTTTTTTTTTTTT
>NW_003852406.1:12409345-12416263 GCF_000181295.1 Otolemur garnettii
TTTTTTTTTTTTTTTGCTGTATCCTTTCCTTGCTCTGGTACCAGGGTGAAACTGGCTTCATAAGATAAGTTGGAGAGGATTCCCTCCTTCTTCATGTTATGGAAGAGTTTCAGTAGGATAGGTGGCAGTTCTCTTTTGTAAGTCTGATAGAATTGAGCTGTGAATCTATCTGGTCTGGGGCTTTTTTTGTTGTTGGGAGATGTTTTATTATTGTCTCAATCTCACTACTCATTATTGGTCTCTTCAGAATTTCCAATTCTTCCTGATTCAAGCCTGGGAGGCTGCATGTTCCCAAAATGTATCCATTTCCTCTAGATTTTCTAGTCTGTGTGCATAGAGTTTTTTGTAGTAGTCTCAGATGATATTTTGTATATCAGTGGTATTAGTTGTAATGTCTTCTTTTTCATTTCTGACTGAGCTCATTTGAATCTTTCCTGTTTCTGATTAATCTAGCTAATGGTCTATCAGTTTGTTTATCTTTTCAAAGAACCAACTTTTTATTCTGTCAATCCTTTGTATTGTTCCTTTTTAACATTTCTGTTTTCATTTAGTTCTGTTCTGAACTTTCTTACTTCTTTTCTTCTGCTAGATTTGGTTTTATTAAAACCTTAGTTCCTTAAAGTGTGACATTAGGTTAATTTGTAATCTTTTTTTTTTTTTTTGTCTTTTTGATGTAGGCATTTAGTGCCATGAACTTCCTTGTTAGAACTGCTTTTCTGTATGCCAGAGATTTTGACAGCGTGGGTCACTTTTGTCATTCAATTTGAAAATGTTTTGTATTTTCATAATGATTTTGTCATTGACCCAAGAATTATTCAGAAGCAGGTTGTTTAATTTCCTTGTGTTTATGTAGTTTTGACAGTTCCCCTTGGAATTGATTTCTATTTTTATTCCACTGTGATCTGAGAAGATATATGGCGTGATTTTGATTATTCTAAATTTACTGAGATCTTGGAAAATATCCCACCTGATGGTAAGAAGAATGTATATTCTGCAGTTTGGGGGTAAATATAAATGGTTTAATGTTCTGTATATGTCTGTTAGGTGCGTTTGTTCTCCAGTCCTTTTTAAGTCTAGTTATTTCTTTTTCGATTTTCTGCCTTGATGGAGGAACTTGGTGGAGCACTTCCTTGGTGGAGCACTGAAATACCTAGCTGTTGTAACATTGCCTTTTATTTCTTTACTTAGATCTAGTAGAATCTGTCTTATGAATCTGGGATCTCCTGTGTTAGGTGCATACATATTTAGGGTTGTTATATCTTCTTATGGAATCAGTCCCTTTATCATTATATAATGACTACCCTTGCCTTTCTTTTAACATTGCTAATTTAAAATTTATTTTATCTGCTATAAGAGTAGCTACTCCTCCTTGCTTTTGGTTTTCATTTGCATGGAATATTTTTTTCTACTCCTTTACCTTGAGTCTATGAGACTCTTTGTGAGTAAAATGGGTTTCTTGGAGACAGCATATATCTGGGCTTTGTTTTTAAAAATCATTTTCCAAACCATATATGTGTGTGTGTGTGTGTGTGTATTTTTTTTTTCAAGTCAGAGTCTCACTCTGTTGCCTAGGCTAGAGTGCCTTGGCATCAGCCTACCTCACAGCAACCTCAAACTCCTGGGCTCATGCCATCCTCCTGCCTCAGCCTGCCAGGTAGCTGGGACTACAGGCACTTACCACAACACTCGGCTAATTTTTTCTAATTTTAGTAGAGACAAGGTTCAAGCTGGTCTCAAACTCTTGAGCTCATGGGATCTACCTGCCTCATCCTCCCAGAGTGCTAGGATTATAGGCTTGAACCACTGTGCCTGGCTTCCAATCTGTATCTTTTAAGTAGGACATTAAAACCATTGACATTCAATGTTAATACTGACATGTGAGAGACTATTCTGGTCATCATGTTGATTGTTACCTAGTTGCTTTGTTTTCTCTCTTGTATTACTGTTTTATAAGAGCTGTGAGTTTTAACTTTGGGGGTATTTTTACAGTGGTGGGTATTGATTGTTCTGTTTCATCCATAGAGTCCTTTTAACCATTTCTTGTACGGCAATAAATTCCCTTATTATGTGCTTATCTAGGAAAGGCTTATTTTTCCTTCATTTATGTAAGTTAGTTTTGCAGGATACAGAATTCTTGCCTGGCAGTTGTTTTGTTTAAGACTAAAAGTGGGACTGCAATCCCTTCTGGCTTCTAAGGTTTCTGCTGAGAAGTATGCTGTTAATCGCATGGGCTTTTCTCTGTAAGTTACTTGATGTTTTCAGCTCATAGCTGATAAGACTTTTTCCTGACTTTGTCCAGACTAATGATTATGTGTCTGAGTGTTTCCTATTTGCCATGAATCTTCCAGGAGTTTCATGTCTTTTTGTATCTGGATATTTAAATCTCCAGCAGTAACAGGGAAGTTTTCCTCCATTACTCACTCAAATAGGTTTTTCATGCTTCTTTCTTTTTTTTTTTTTTTTTCTCCTACCGGGAGACCTATGATTCATATATTTGTTCACTTTATATATCCCATGTTTCCTGGAGAAATCATTCATTCTTCTTCATTTTTGACTGACTGGGTTAGTTCAAAAGCCTTCAATGCTGAAATTCTTTCTCCTGCTTGGTCTAGTTTATTGTTAAAACTTTCCACTATATTTTGAAATTCCTTAAATGAGTCTTTCATTTCCAGAAGTTCTGTTATATTTTTTCTTGGACTATCTATCTCCTTAATGAATTTTTCATTCATGTCCTAATTTATTTATTTTTTTGGTTTGTGATCTTGCTTGTGATCCATATTCTGAATTCCATAGCTGACATTTTGACAATTTCCATTTGGTTGGAGTCCATTGCTAGAGAGCTAATGTGATGCTTTGGGGGAAGGGGTGTCAAAACAGCCTCTTTTTTCATGTTGCCAGAGTTCTAATGCTGATACCTCCTCATCTGGGACCTCTTCTCTCAGCTAAAAACAGATAACTTTATGGTCACCTATTCTCCTCTGTTGGAAAATCTATTGTGCAGTGAAGAGAAGGGGTGGTCACTGGATGGCATGCTTAAGTCCTGCTCCAGAAGATTGACCAGGCAGGAGAAGAGAGGATGCACTGTGAGCTTGTAATGCTGCATTTTCCTCTTCCCCTGTGATTGTCACAGTTCAAGCAGGAGCTGAGGGATATTTATATGGTGAGATGTGCTAGTTCCCAGGCTGTTGCTGAAAGCTCATGTCAGGGTAGGGCTTGTCCACCACTTCTGCAGATGTGGATGGCCGTGGGGGGTTGCTCCATCTGGTCCCCCTGTGATGGTGGCAGTGGTGGTTGGGCAGGGCTACCGAGGTGGTGACAGTGGATACCAGGGCTGTGGGTATTTGCCTTGCCCAGGTTCAGCAGCAGTGGAGGCATGCAGTAGGCAGGTAGTGCACAGCAGCACAACCATTTGTCTCACCCAGGTCTGTTAGTGATGGCACTACCCAGATAGAGGCACAGGTGCTGGGTCTCATGGCAGCAGTGGCTGGGTCGGGTTACCTTAGTGGCAGCG
This sequence comes from Otolemur garnettii, assembly GCF_000181295.1. Lineage (NCBI taxonomy): Eukaryota > Metazoa > Chordata > Mammalia > Primates > Galagidae > Otolemur > Otolemur garnettii. Next base: position 12,412,857 of record NW_003852406.1, read on the forward strand.
GTGGGCACTGGATCCATGTGTGTTTGCTCTGTCCAGAGACCCCCCAGTTGTGGTGGGAGTGCATGGTTTATGCTCACAAGGTATATAAGAGCTCTCAGTCTCCCCACTCCCTCCTTGGTGATGGGGAGGCAGCAGCAATGGAGCTGAGCCCTGGACAGATGCAGAGCTCTGAGGCTGAGACTTTGGAATGATGCCAGCTACAGTGCCCAGGGTTTGGAAGCCAGCAGGACTCTGCTGTGCCTTCTCTCTGGAGCAAAGCTGGTCCACAGTCTCCAGGCATCTCCCAGTGTCAGTCTGGAAGCCTGCTCCAGTGAAGAGGCCCTCCTGAAGCTGGGATTGCAATGTCCATGGGGGAAGTCTGGAGCCCTGGGCATATCTCCTTACATACAGGCCCCTTTCCTGGATACCTCCAATCCTATTGAGCAGGTTGTCACACTTCCTCTACTTCAGGTTGGGTGCCCCTCTTTGCTTCTTTGTTGATTCTCACTGCTCTTTCTTAGATAATCAATCCAAGGTGAGTATCCACTCACCACTTTTGATATTCTCCATGACAGTAGCATGTGCAGGCTGCTTCTAGTCCACGATCTTAGTCCCCTCCCCCCACTGAAATAATTTTCTTTACCAATGCTACACCTTCTGTCTTTAACTGAGCTGCCAGCTCTATTTTGCCTATTCTTTCAAATACACACATTAGTGCTGAATGGTTCAGAGACTCTTCCTGTAGACTAATGATAATACCCAGGAGCACTGCAGATCATGGCAGCTGGAGCTCTGTGCTGAGACTGGCCAATAATTTTTATATTTATCATAATTTGAAATGATGATCATAGTCTGAAAACATTTATTTATAATTAATTTTATTTCTTCTTTACATATTTTAATGCCGCTTCCAAAAATTAAATTACATACATGACTTAAGTTAGATTTATATTGGACAGTGGGACTCTGTAGGTACAAACACTATGTCATATCTACAGATACCTTGCCCCCACCCTAAAGGTTTCCACACTTCTTCTTTAGAGTTCTGTCTGAGTCTGAAATCTTCTGTTTAAAATGGATAAATCTTTTCTCCCCAATTTAATCTCACTCCGCACTTATTCATCTGCTTCTGTAAAATGAGTATACCATAAATATTTATTTTCAAACTTTGCTTTTATTCTCATCAAAATTAGATTTGCACATAATTTATAGATTTAAGCAATACTATGAGTTTGATAAAAAAAATTAGCATACTCTTATTCCTTTCCCATCCCCACCTTATCTCTGTCTCAAGAGTAGCCACTTTGAATTATTTTAGCTTCTCCTTTTTTAATTTACCTCCATATACCTAAAAAACATACTTAAATTCCTTACCTTTTGAATTTTCAGTTTTGGGTATCATGTATGGAAAATAAGGATTTAGCTCTTGTTCACATCTCCCATCCCTTCATCACACACCATTACATCACTACCGGTATCACCCATGGACCCACAAACTCTATCTTGTGATCTATCTAACATAATTACATTATACTTTTATTTAGAGCAATATTCACTGTTTGTATTATGACAATGTTAATGTTATTCATAGCTGAACCATATACAGTACTTGGGTCACTATGAAAGTTTGTTTTCTTCTTTTCTTTTTTTTTATTGAGAGAGAGAGAGTTTCACGGGGTCACCCTGGGTACAGTCTCTTGGCATCATAGTTCACAGCAAATTCAAACTCTTGTTTGTTCCTTTCCCACCCCCCCTTATCTCCCCATCTTATCATCTCTTTCCATACATGATACCCAAAACTGAGGTTAGCAGCACTGACAGGCTGAGCAAGTTGAAACTTGCACAGGTGAATCAGAAAGGATGCTGTTGACTATCTTTCTTGGAAGTGAGATAACGAACCATAACACTGTGCCAAAGCTTTCAGAATTGGGGCTCACACCTCTAATCCTAGTACTCTGGAAGGCTGAGGCAGGTGGATCCCCTGAGCTCAGGAGTTAGAGACCAGCTTGAGCAAGACCCCATCTCTACTAAAAATAGAAAAAGTAGCCAGGTATTGTGGCAGGTGCTTGTAGTCCCAGCTACTGCGCAGCTAAAGACTCAGGATCCAAAAAGAAAGAGGTCAAAGGAATTCTCAAAAGTTTGGTGAAATGAGATCCCAAGATTACACAAGACAATCTTCAGACCTCATGGGAGGTGTTTAGATCATGAGGACTTGGCACATATGAATGGATTGATTCATATGAAAAGCTACAGATCCCTCTGTAAAATGAGCTTTCATGGGTGGGTTAGCTCTCCTTATCTCCTCTGCTATGTGAGAAACAGCATTCCTCCCCTCTAAAGGATGCAGCACTCCACTTCTAAGAGCATCATCTTAGAGATTAGGCCCTCACCAGACACCATACTTGCTAGCTCCTTGAACTTGGACTTCCCAGCCCCTAAGAGCTGTGAGCAATAAATTTTCAATTGTAAATTATCCACTCTCAGATATTCTGTTAGAGTAACACAAACAGATTAAGATAAGGTATTTCTTGTTCTTTAATTTTTTTAACAATAACTTTCTTGTTTCACAAATCCTATACGTCAGAGGATATTAATAACGTATTTTTTTCTTTTTGAAGTTTGATCTTTCTTGCGTAGTCTGTTTCCTCCAAGTTGTTGTTTTCTGCTAGTTGTTTTGGTTTCTGTCATTCATGCTATAGGTTTCTTCAGATGTTTACTAATCCACAGTTGTTTCTTCATATTTAAATATGGAATATGTAAAAAACTGATCAGAGGATTTGTACAAATGGGTTATATTTGCCAATGGTGGTTTTTCTTAGAATACCACACATAGTAATCTGACTGGGTCATTCCTTTGGGGGAAACCTTGAAGCTATAACTTCAGGACCTTTCTCCTGAGCTAGTTGGATTCCTCAGCATGTGATCTCTTGTCTAGGTGAGACAAAGCTGACTGTCAACATTCTGGGGATAGAATAAATGAAAAGAGTTGAAGAGGGAGAGAAATGATTTTAAAATTCAGCACATAAAACTTTTCTAAATCTTTATCTTCAATTGTGCTAATGTCCATAGTCCATAGCCCTACAGATAATTATTAATAACAGACCCATGACCTCTTTAGAAATGTAGAAACCCAGCTCCCCTTTACTACCTCAAAACCTCTAAAAACCATCTAAATAAGATTTTCAGGTGATTCATATACACATTAAGGGCTAGGAAGGATTGATAAATGACTTAGATAAGGAAAGATAATGTGAACACCCCTGAAAACTTCTGCTTAGTTTGCAATTCTGATGTGTGGAGTAGGTGACAAGGGCCCATGTCTAACTGCCTTTTCAACAAACTTTCAAGCTGTTTTCTTGTTTTGTTTTTTTTTATTAAATCATAGCTGTGTACATTAATGTAATCATGGGGTACAGTGTGCTGATTTT
>NW_003852406.1:12417292-12422359 GCF_000181295.1 Otolemur garnettii
AAAAAAAAAAAAGAAGTACTGAGACTCATATGACGATGTTTGAAGCATACTCAAAATTTGTCTCTATAGCTACAGCTGGAGCAAGGAGTAAGGCTGGAGGATTTGTCTGGGTTTGGGGTTGAATCTGTGATAAATCTATATACCAGGTTATAAAACAAGCATCTGAACAATATTGAGTTGTGCAATGTATTAACAAGGTATGTGTCTTTATTTAGGTGTTCTTTAATTACCTTGGAATATTTGGTATGTTTCAATATATGGGTGTTCCACATCTTTTGTTATATTTATTCCTAAGAATTTCATATTTGGGGGTAATATTATAAATGGCATTTTTATTCCATATTCCAATCATTCCTTTAAAAGAAAATGCAATTTATTTTGTGCATTGACTCTTTGTCCTCTGATCATGCTAACTTCACTTATTAGTTCTAGTGGTTATTTTGTAGACTCAGTAGGAATTTCTATATACAAAATCATATTGTTTGTGAATAATGAGAATTTAACTTCTTCCTCTCCAATATTTATACCCTTTTCCCCCTTGGTCTTGTCTCCTTGCATTGGGTCAACCATAAAGTACAATGCTGAATGGATATAGTGAGGGCAGCCTCCCTATCTTGTTGCTGACTTTAGGAGAGAAGTAGTCAATCTTTTACAACAATCTATGACGTTAGCTATAGGATTTTAGATAATTTTACTGGACAAAAGAAGTTGCATTCTAGTGCCAGTTTTCTGAATGTTTTCATTATGAATGGGTGTTAAATTTTATTTAATTCTTTTTCTGTCTCCCTTGCAATTATATGACATTTCTCCCTTAATGCATTAAAGTAGTAAATTACATTGATAGACTTTCAAGCAACATTTCAATCCTGAGATAACCCTACTTGGTTAAGATATACATGGATTCAATTTGTAAATGTTTTGCAAAGAATATTCACATCTAAGTTTATGAAAGATATTTGTTCCTAATTTTAGTTTTCTTTTGTAATGTCTTTGACATTTTTGTTTTCAGGATTATACTGGTTACATAAAACAAATTGAGAAGTCTATTTTCTGAAGGAGTTTGTGCAAGATTGGTCTTATTTCCCCTTTAACAATTTGATAGAATTTCCCAGGGAGGACATTTGGGTCTGGAATTTTCTTGGTAGGAAAGTTTTTGATGATAAATTCAATATATTTAATTGATAGAGATTTCTAGATTTTCTATTTTTTCTTTCATCAATTTTTGTAAACTGTGTTTTCAAGGAATTCTTCCATTTCATCTAAGTTGTCAAATTTATTGGTATAAAGTTGTATAAAATAATCCTTAATTATCATTCGAATGTTTGTATTATCTGCATTGATGCCCTATCTTTAGTATTTACGTTGGATATTTTCCCACCATTTTATTTTTACTTGTTTGTTTATATTTAAACTTTTTCATTGTACACCACATTTATAGTCAGGTCTTTGCTTTTTTTTTTTTTTACAATCCAGCCTAAGTATATTGGCTTTTAAATTAGAGAACTTATTCCATTTAAATGCAGTGTAATTGTTGACAAGATTGGGTTCAATGTACCATATTGCTATTCATTTTCCATTTGTCTCCTCTCCTTCTGTTTTTTCTCCCATTTCCTTTTTAGCTTTCTACTTAGTGATTCATGAGTATTTTAGTATTTAATTTTATCTCTTCTCTTGACTTTTATAGTATACCTCTTTCTGGGTTTGTTTGTTTGTTTGTTCATTTTTTTAGTGACTGCTCTAGAGATTTCAATATGTGTTTCAGCTTATTACAGTTTACCTTTAAGTAATATTCTACCTCGTAATACTCATCACCTTACAAAAACATAATTTCATATTTCCTCACTACTGCCCTCTGTACTCTTCTTATATTTTTCATACATATATACATAATACATATATATAATGAACTCTCAGTACCGTGCTATTAAAGACATTGAATTCATATACAATAAAGGTCTTTTACATACATATTCTCTTCATACATATTCACGCTCTTCATTTCTTCTTGCAAAATTGGGCTTTCATATGATATTGTTTTTCTTTGGCATGAATACCCTCTTTTAACCCTGTTTTTTAGTGGAAGTTTTTTGTGATACATTATCTCTCCATTTTTGGTCTGAAATGTCTTTGCTTTCATTTGTGAAGGATACTTTCACTGATATTTAAGTGTAGATTAATTTTTTTCTAACACTTTAAAGAATCTTTTCATTGTTTCCTGGCTTCCTTTCTTTCTGTGAAATTACCTGTAATTTTTATAGTTGGTTCCCTGTATGTAATATGTCTATTTTTTTTTCAGGCTGCTTTCATGATTTGTTTATTCTTTGTTTTCATCAGGATTGACTTGGAGTCACAAAGGTTTAGATTTTGTTGTATTTATCCTGCTTGCAGTTCTCTGAACATCGTTAATCCATGGGTTGATGTTTTCCATCAATTTGGGAAGACTTGGCAATTGCCTCTTTATATTTCTTCTGGCCCACTCTCTTCTCTTTCTGGGATACTAATTACATGTTTATTAGACAATTTGATATTTTTCCATGGATCTGGGGTCCTCTGTTTAATTTTTCTCATGTCTTTTTCTTTTTATGTTTGAATTTGGACAGTTTCTTTGACCTGCCTTTCCTTTGCTGTGTTTAGTTTGCTATTTAAACACATGGAATACGTTCTTTATTTTTGATATCATTTTCTTGTAAGATTTTCATTTGCTTCTTTTTTATAATTTCTAGTTCTCTGCTGATAGTTCTCATGTATTCATAGATGGTGTCCACTTTTTCCATTAGATAGTGTAATATATTTTTCCAGTTAATTTTAAAGTCTGTGTCTAACAATCCCACTGTCTATACAGGGGTCCTCACACTTTTTAAACAGGGGGCCAGTTCACTGTCCCTCAGACCATTGGTGGGCCGGACTGCAGGCCCCTGGATGAGTCAGCTGCTAAGCAAGATAGGCAGCAGCGGCAAAAATACCCAGCGGGCAGGATAAATGTTCTAGGCAGGCTGCATGTGGCCCACGGGCTGTAGTTTGAGGATGCCTGGTCTATATCACCTCTGGGTTGGCTTCAGTTGACCCCTCTTTTAACCATAGGTCATTTTTTTTGCTTCTTCATGTAATCTCTTTAATTTTGATTGTATGCCAGTAATTACATCTTAAAGAATAATAGCTAATAAAGTACTAATATCTACCTTAAGAAAAAGGCACACCTCTTCTTGTGTCAGCCCATGAGAGTGAGGGCTGAATCAATTTAATCTGTATGTGGACTTTGTTGCAGCTTTAGTTAGATTCACTCACCTTGACCCCATATGTTTTAAAGGAGGGTTCAGGACTTTCTCTCTAGCTGGGGTTGGGATATGAGCACTGGAGAGACTCTGAAGATGTCTTTGTGTGTTACTACCTAGTCATTTTTTTTTTGGAGACAGAGTCTCAATTTGTCCCCCTGGTAGACTGCTATGGCATCACAGCTCACAGCAACCTCAAACTCTTGGGCTCAAGTGATTCTCTTGCCTCCTGAGTAGCTGGGACTACAGGTAACTATCATTATGCCTGGCTATTTTTTTTTTCAGAGACCAGGTCCTACTCAGGCTGGTCTCAAACTCCTGAGCTCAAGCAATACATCCACCATGGCCTCCCAGAGTGCTAGGATTACAGGTGTGAGCCAGCACATCCGGCCAATTGCCCAGTCTTACCTATGGAAGATGTACATCTGCTTAAAGCCAGACTGCCAATCTTCTCTCCAGATTGCTGGACAGTTGGGTCTCTTTGCTCTCCAGTCCAATTCTAAGGTTTTTACCTCCTCAGGAGACTCATTTCTTTCTGCTCTATCCGCAGGCATTAGAGAGCATCTATGTACTCAGAAAAGATTCAGAGTACTCTGGATAGGTAGCTTTCAGTTCTCATGCCCTACCGAAGGTTGTGAGAATTTGAAGAAGTGATACAGAAAACATATTGTACATATTGATCACTCTTCTTTTTTCCAGCTTTTAAAATTTTTTATAGTCATGTACTTTACCATACTCATTGCCCCATTATTTAATATTCTTTAAAATACAGAGGGTACCCTAAAATGCATATACATTTTAAGAAGGAAAAAGCTATATTAAAATTGTAGTACTTAAGAAAAGCCCAGGACCAGATGGCTTCCCGTCAGAATTCTACCAAACCTTTAAAGAAGAACTAGTACCTATATTACTCAACCTTTTCTAAAACATAGAAAAAGATGGAATACTACCCAACACATGCTATGAAGCTAACATCACCCTGATCCCCAAACCAGGAAAAGACCCAACAAGAAGAGAAAATTATAGACCAATATCACTAATGAATATGGATGCAAAAATATTCAACAAAATCCTAACAAACAGAATCCAGCAACACATCAAACAAATTATACACAACTACTAAGTAGGTTTTATCCCAGGATCTCAAGGATGGTTCAACATACGTAAATCTATAAATGTAATTCATCACATAAACAAATTAAAAAGCAAAGACCATATGTTCTTTCAATTGATGCAGAAAAAGCATTTGATAATATCCAGCATCCCTTAAGAAAATTAAGAAAATTAACACTTAAGAAAATTGGTATAGAAGGGACATTTCTTAAACTGATAGAGGCCATCCACAGCAAACCCACAGCCAATATTGTATTGAATGGAGTTAAGGTGAAATCATTTCCACTCAGATCAGGAACAAGGCAAGGTGGCCCATTGTCTCCATTGCTCTTTAACATTGTAATGGAAGTTTTAGCCATCACAATCAGGGAAGAGAAAGCGATCAAGGGTATCCATATGGGGTCAGAAGAGATTAAACTTTCACTCTTCGCAGATGATATGATTGTATATCTAGAAGACACCAGGGATTCTACTACTAAACTCTTAGAAGTAATCAAGGAATACAGCAGCATCTCAGGTTATAAAATCAACACTCATAAATCTGTAGCCTTTATATACACCAACAGCAGCCAAGCTGAAAAAATAGTCAAGGACTCTATTCCATTCACAGTAGTGCCAAAGAAGATGAAATATTTGGGAGTTCCTAACAAAGGACACGAAAGATCTCTATAAAGAGAACTAT
>NW_003852406.1:12423150-12434430 GCF_000181295.1 Otolemur garnettii
AACAAGCGATTCCATCTCAAGGTGGGCAAGGGACTTGAATAGAAATTTCTCTAAAGAAGATAAGCGCATGGCCTACAGATATATGAAAAAATGCTCTCCATCCTTAATCATCAGAGAAATGCAAATCAAAACTACTTTGAGGTACCACCTAACCCCAGTAAGATTAGCCCATATCACAAAATCTCAAAACATCCCAGAGATGTTGGCATGGATGTGGTGAAAAGGGAACACTTCTACACTGCTGGTGGGAATGCAAATTAATTTGTTCCTTTCAGAAAGACATCTGGAGAACACTGAGAGAACTAAAAATAAACCTACCATTTGATCCTGCAATTCCTTTATTAGGTATATATCCAAAAGACCAAAAATCAAATTACAATAAAGATATTTGTATCAGGATGTTTATTGCAGCCCAATTCATAATTGCTAGGTCATGGAAGAAGCCTAAATGCCCATCGACCCACGAATGGATCAATAAATTGTGGTATATGTACACCATGGAATACTATGCAGCCCTAAAGAAAGATGGAGACTTTACCTCCTTCATGTTTATATGGATGGAATTAGAAAATGTTCTTCTCAGTAAAGTATCTCAAGAACGGAAGAAAAAGTATCCAAAGTACACAGCCCTATTTTGAAACTAATTCATAGCTTTTATAGGAATATCATAACCTAATTATAGCCTTAGAATATGGGAAGGGAGTGGGAGAGGGGAGGCGAGGAGGGATTGGGGAGGGAGGGTGATTGGTGAGGTCACCTATACGGTTTATCTTACAAGGGTACAAGTGAATCTTTCTAAAAACAGAGTATGAATGTCTTAACTTAATGACTAAGAGAATGACATGAAGGTTATGTTAACCATTTGATGAGAGTATTTCAAAATGTATATGAAAACAGCACACTGTACCCCATGATTGCATTAATGTACATAGTTATGCTATAAAAAATTTTTAAAAAATTGTAGTACTCAAATTATACTGTTACCATTTGTTATCTTGTGTATTGTATCTTTTATCTCTTGTAATTGCAGAAGTCCAATGTGACTGGGGCATTATAATTTTAATACAGTTTTTTTTTTCTTTCTTAAAATGTATATACAGTTTTAGGTCACCTTCTGTATATACTTAGTATCACTTTAAAGGGCTGTTTTCCAGAATTGCAGTTAAATATTTATGTTTAATTTATTCACACTAATCCAACTTTCTCTTTGCCTTCTGAGCTTTTTGTTGTTCTTGTTGTTATTAAGCCTTTGCATATTTATTTATAATTATGATCTACATTAAAAGAGAAGCCCCATTTCTGGACTATATTTCTTACTATTTAGTTCCACGAAAATAAACCCAGGCCTTTAAGGTAATTCAGTCAATGTACAACTTTTACAACTATATAAAGGGGTTTAGTTACCAATGTACTTATCTTCAGCAAAATGTACTGTTGGTTGGAGGAATACATGCCTATTTTTAAAGTTCAATGCATTTCAGCATGCAAGTAATTTAAATGTCTTTAAAACAAAAACATAGAAGATCTATTTATAATTGAGAGGAAACATGTATATTGTCAACTGTTTTTGAAAAATTAAAAAAGAAAAACTAAACAAACAAAAACAAAACAGCATAGCTTTTCGAAGCAAATGTAAAGACCTAACAGTGTTTTACTGGAGTCCAACACTGGACTAACTGGCCATATACGGAAGTCGGATAATCAAGTTCACAAATTTGTCCTAGGAATAGTGCTACACACCTCAGTGCTGAATATCACTTCAGTCACTTTTCAGGGGCTCCCCTCCGGAAGCTATGTAAGACTCTGACTCTACTAAAAGTAGCCAAAGTTCAGAGTTCTTTCCACTCCTAATAATCACTGCATCTCCACTCCCCAACCTAACAGCCTGTGTTTAGACCTCAGAGTCTCTCGGTTTACTTACATATTATGATCTGTGAGACAATCCACTTTTCCTCCCTTACATGTTACTATCTATGCCCATAGTCCCCCCACAACATCCTCACGTTAGCTCTGGACACTCAGGCCTCTACCCATCTCAAATTACTGATATGCTTTGACGTTAGAAGCAGACATGACAGACTGACTGCACTAAGTCTCAATTTGTTAACAGAGAAATGCATGGTTGGCTCATTTTCTAATGAAATTTGGTTTCACTTTAAAAGTCAAAGCTATCATAAAAATGCCAGAAAAATGGAGACCTCATCTTGTAGAAACTTTAGAAACACTTGCTCCAATTAAAATTAGGCTATGTGCAACTTAAGAAAGAAAATAGGTCTATGTACATCAAAGAGGTTACCCATGAATATATGCTCCCACAGTAAGTGGTTTTAACTCAGACTGTGTCCCACATTCAGTCTGGTCCAAAGAAGTGCCCATGTATTACCATATTAAGTGCAGCAGTTTCAATGTGTCCATCATTTTTATGTGGCTTCAGCAAATGCCTTCAATCACACATTTACCCATTCTCAGTCCCCTCTCTGCGGGAAGTCAGGTTGCAACAAACACAATCACTGGGCCTCTCTTCCCTCAAAATGCACTTCCCAAACCATGTTTATTTAAAGAAACCTTCCTAATGCACTAAACTTTCTGAATCTTTTGAGGAATGATTCTACACTAACATGACAGTAGATGCTGAAGGACTTACTATTCCCCTTTCTGGAGTTTGACCATTAAACCTGAGACTTGCTAGAGAGATGGCAGGTTGAGGAGAAAGGGATATTTTTGGGAAAAACTTTTTATGACCCTTCATGTCTCATGGCCATCTTCTCGACCCAAACAATTTCAGCTGGCCCCTTGCATCTTTAATTCAACACAGATTTATTGAGTGTCCATTGAGTGTTGATATGTTCGGTGCTGGAGACCACAAAGACATGTTCCTTGACTACTGGAGTTTGTTGTCTAGTCTGTGTAGGGCGATATAGACATGAAGGAATTTAGGATGATGCAAGGAATTTAGGGTGACAGAAAGATAAACTGAGGAGGACAGTGTATTAAGAGAGACTTCAGTGTTGTGCTACCAAACCTTCAATAGTAGGATCTTTACGGAAAAAGAAAAAGCTCTGATTTGTAACATTTGCCAATTACCATGGTGTAAATTTTCCCACTGTGGCTGATTTTAAGGTTCTAACATGTCACTGGTGAACAAGGAGTTAAGAAAATGTGCTAACAATCAGCTCTTCCAACCTGTATAAACTGGCTCTAGCACTCCCAGGAGGCTTTTCTGGAGATGATTCCACACCTGACTCTCAAAAAATAAAGAAGATATTCATTTGGTGATAGCCAGGGTGGGGTGTACATGGAAGTACAAAGATCTGTCTAGTTGGAGCAAAAACAATGAGCACAAGCATAGAGATGAAAAAAGTATGGATGGGCTCGGCACCTGTGGCTCAAGCGGCTAAGGCGCTAGCCACATACACCTAAGGTGGCGGGTTCGAATCCCCAGCCCGGGCCCGCCAAACAACAATGATGGCTGCAACCAAAAAATGGCCAGGTGTTGTGGCGGGCGCCTGTGGTCCCAGCTGCTTGGGAGGCTGAGGCAGGAGACTCGCTTGAGCCCAGGAGTTGGAGGTTGCTGTGAGCTGTGATGCCATGGCACTCTACCCAGGGGGATAGCTTGAGGCTCCGTCTCAAAAAAAAAAAAAAGAAAAAAGTATGGATGCAAGTGTAGTTTGTAGAGCTAAATATGAGTACAGTAGAAGCCTGTATAATATTCTACACTTGATCTTAGCCAAAAGGCCGCAAAGTGATGTGTCTAATATTCTAGGCAGGAAATGTTAGGAAACAAGACTGGAGAGTCTGTGTGGTAAATTTCATTAACAGCTTCAATTCTTTACCCCTCTCTGAATCCATATCCTCTGCCAGGTAATTTGACAAAACCCTTCTTCTCTGACTCTACGCTTGGTGATGGGCCTTGCTTTGACTAACAGAATAAGGCAAACGGTGGGCCAAGCCAAAACTAGGAAGGTGTCCAGAGGATTTGTGTATTTGTGATTGTGCTTCTTTTTCTGCCAAGAGAAGGAAGGCCTTGGACTAACCCACTGGTCCTAGGAAAAGGATTCAAAACATATGAAGCAGAGTTGTCCCAGACATGGTGGCCCAGCCACACCCACATTAAAGCATTCAGCTGACATACAGACAATGGAGCTACAATAACAAAATGGTTATTGGTTTTAACCATGAGTTTTGAGGTGGTTTATTACACAGCACTAAATAACCAACACAGCTGGGCTGGGGCAGGTTGTAGAAGGCCTTTTATAACTGGCTATTGAGCTGATATTTCATCCTATGGGCAAGGAATCCACAGAGAACCATCTAGGATGGCTTTGATATGGCCAAAGTCATGGGTGGAAGGATTATTCGGGCAACAGAATGAAAGAAAAATTGAAAGTAAAATGGCTTTCATCGGGTATATCATAAAACACAGTTAAAAGGATATAGTTTCTCTACATAGGAGTTTGTAAATTCAGGCAGAGCATACAAAATTCTAGACAAACTAATAGGAAAAAGGTCTGGGTTGAGGGAGGCATGTGTATTAGTCAGACCTTTCCAGAGAAATGTATCCAATAGTATAGCATAGATAAATAGATGATAGATAGATAGACAGACAGACAGACGGACAATAAACAGGTAGATTTTGTTACATGAGTTGGTTCATGTGATTACAGAGGCTGAAAGTCCCATGATATACAACTACAATGAGAACCAGGAAAGCCAAGGGTAGAATTCAGTTTGAGTCCAAAGGGCTGAGAAGCAGGGTGGGGGGAGGTGGCACTCATCTACGTTTTAGCATCTGAAGGCCTGAGAACCTTCAGTTCTGATGACAAAGGGAAGAAGATGGATTTTCCATTTCTAGAAGAAAGAGAGAGAGAAAAGTCACCCTTCTTCCATCTTTTTATTCTATCTGAGCTCTCAGTTGCATGGTCCCTGCCCATATCAGGGAGGGTGAATCTTCTTCCCTCAGTCTACTGATTCGAATGTACAGACACATCCAGAAATCATGTGTTACCAACTACCTGGGCATTCCTTAACTCAGTCAAGTTGATACATAAAATTAATCTTCACAAAGGAGAGTGCGTTCTAATTCTTTCTTTGCCACTAACACTTGATTGTTATAAGTGTTACAGCACCTGGCTCAAAGGGCTAAAGGATTGTCAGTGAGAAGGAAGGTGTTCAGGTGAAAGTGGGAAGAGGACTGATGAGACAGGCCCACAGGGACAATAAGGAGAGGGAGGGAGTTCTACTGGAAATGGAGCCACCAGACAGGGAATGTTAGAGGTCAGTTTGAACACTAGGAACTTGGTGTGTGCCCCCAATTCAAGACAGCCTGAATGTATCCAAAGGGGCACTTACTTCCTGGGTGTGGGAGTGCTGGACCCTCAGGGGTAAAGTGCAGCCATAGAGAAATATGGGGATAAATTCTGCTCCTAATAGAGGCAGAGGCAGAGAAGCTAGGGGGTAATTTCTTAGGATTTGATGAGGTTCTTTGAGCTCAAACAAAAATATATGAAACAAAGTGACTTTCTATTGTTTACATAATGACTTGGGAATTTCATTTTTGCTTTATCAATCTGTTAAAAAGTCATACGCGGCTATTTTTGGTTTGCAATTGGAAATTTTCAAATACTAAAAGTAATCTCCAAAGAGAACCTTCTCTCAAAGGCAAAACAAGTGAAGCTCAACTCTCAATTTATCATCAAAGCATTCCAACCTCCCTCTCTGTTCTCTTCCTCCTTTCTTTACCCTGCCTCCCCTGGGGTGCCTCCCCTGAACTCACTTTCTCTCCAACAGAGAGAAAAAGAGAGGGAAAGAGAGAGAGAGCGAGCTCTCCATAATGTCCACCCCAGATAGGAGGATCAAAATCTACCCAAGGCTCAAAGGAGTGAAACCTTCGTGGAGGAATTTCAGACAGTAGGAGGGCTGACCCTGGCATCCCACCCACTGCATAGGCTCCGCATTGACCTTTATGGATGGTCCATTTTACCCTCTCTTACTCTAGGAGCAAGATCCGTCTCTTTCATGGCCTAGAAAATGTGCCTGTATCTATACAGCCATTTCTCAGTTTCTGTAGATCCACGGTGCTTTTAGCCATCTTAACCAGCCAGTCACCACCCCTGCTGGGAAGAGGGTGGAAGGCCTTTCTCAGGGCTACTTTTTTTTTAATCCTGGTGACACAACGCTGTCTTCTTGCCCTCTATCCTCTGGCACGTTTGTCAAGGGGTAACAATCACAGCCTCTTTCCCTGGTCCTGCCATTGCTCACGCACAGTATTTGGAACCTTTGACCAGGATACAGAGGGCTAGAAATACCATGCCCTTTTTTTTCCTAAAAAGGAAGAATTTTTAAAAAATAAAATATTTTTTCCTTACCAACAGCATATACATGTATTTTTAAAAAGACAATATAGGTAAAGCATAAAGTAAAAAATAAAACTCTTCTATCAGCTCACCACTTAGAAATATTCTCAATATTTTAAGGTATAATTTTCTGTGTTTTTGCAAAACATGTAATAGTAATTATATATTTCTATATCACAAAGTACCCCAAAACTTAGTGGCCTAAGACAATACATATTGATTATTCCACACAGTTTCTGTGTGCGGGGAAGTTGGGAGTGGCTTAGCAGGGTGGTTCTGACTCAGGGCTTCTCACATAGTTACGAAAGCACGTGTAGTGAGAGTGAGATGGAGTCTGTCCAGCTGGGGTGGATGTGACACACCTGGTCTGGTCATTTTAGGCACCCTAAAGATAGGTACCCCTCTAGAATAGTTTAGGAAATTAACTTTTGAATTGAAAATGGTGTAATAGATTGTCACCAAGTTGTTTTTTATTATTTAAAATAAAGGTTATTGTGGTTTTTGTTGTGAACCATTATGCAGCTGGACACTCTTCATCCATCTGGTAAGGGTTACAGTCCAGATGCAGTCATCTGAAGGCTTGACTGGGGCTGGAGGGTCTGCTTCCAACACAGGGCAATGGGTTGGTGCACGCTCTTGGCAGGGGGCCTCATTTCCTTGCTCCCTGGACCTCTCTACATGGCTGCTTGAGTCATGTGGACTAGGCAGCTAGCTTCCCTTAGAGAGAATGATCTGAGAAACTGATTTGGAGGCTGAAATGTTATGTATACTTTCCCTCAGAAGTCATGCTCCATCATTTCTGCTCACACTGTTTGGCTGGTCAACCACATCTAATGTGAGTGTGGAGAGAATGAGTGCCAGGAGTGGGGAGAGAATAAGTACCATCTGGGAGGCTGACCACCATAATTATGTAATTTTATGGATGCTGTTCATAGCAAGTTTTTATTCTCACTAACTAGTCCGTCATCATAGTTTCATGCCCATACTGCTTTACATCATCATTTATAGTGGCTGCATACTATTCTTTTCTGTGGATATACTCACATTTATTTAAATCCAAAATTCTAACCATTTAATTGTTCCTAATCTTTTATCATATAATCAGCACTGTGATGAGTATCCCCATACACCAAATCATATGCAGCCCTTCACATAAATTTAAAGAAAGGAAATACTGATATCTAAGGTAATTTATTCCACTTGTAAATCAGCCCATAAATATAATCGTAGATAATTTCCAAACATTTGGCCTTTGTAATTATCATTTTTAAAAACCTCAAAGTGAATTTTTTTTTTAAATTAGCTTCTGTTAAAGGTTTCAAATTAATTTTGGAATGTTAACAAGAGCTTAAGGCAGACTAGCCTACACATTCACAGGCCCTTGTTTTCTCTTTAGAGATGACAATTAATGAGCAACTTTTTTGTATTTGGAAATGTTGTTAGATCTAATTTGAACTTCTTTTTTTTTTTTTTCATTTCAAGTATATATATAAGAGGTAGGTTTTTTCCGATGGCTTAGCTGTTTGCTATGACAGGCTAATTTTTTAAATGCTGATTGAAAATATCAAAGAAGCACTTTTCCAGGCTGTTGTCATTTTCTTATTTCACTGATCAGATGGTAAAGCATAAGAACTTTTAATTCAGATCAACTTTCAATTTATTATAGAGCCGGTGGACTTATTTTCTGTCAATTCAAAAGTATATAAAAGATTTTACAACTTTAATCACCAAATACATTCTTTTTTTTTTTTTAAATCATAACTATGTCCATTAATACAGTCATGGGGTACAGTGTGCTGTTTTTATATACAATTTGAAATATTTTCATCAAACTGGTTAACATAGCTTTCATGTACCAAGTACATTCTTAAAGAGATTTTTGACACATAAGCTCAGAATGGAAGAATTGAAGTCTCTATCCCTCTGTTGCCATATTACTCATCTAGTTAACATTTTGCCAAGTGGATTTAGGTCAATTTAAGAAACTGTAAATAAATATTGATACATTAGAACAGAAGCTATTACTCACATTCTAAGTAAACCACTGATTCTAATTTACTTGGAATTTTGCAGTGGCATCATTCCATGGAGAAAATTAGATTTTTACATATCATAGCAAATCACAAAGCCAAAATGTCAACTTCATATATCAGGCAATTACTTGTAGTGTTTATTTTGGGGGGAATTTTCTACATATATTTACTTAGCTGCACGGGTCCTCCAAAATAAATAAGGGCTATAATTCTTGCCAAAAAAATCCACAGTTCCAGAGAGCTACTCATCAATTTCTAGCAGCATTAGTGAGGAAAGGCACTGAGACAGTCATTCATACCGTCTTTATGATAAGAGTAACCTACAGGCCACATCATGATTAAGGACAAGGACAAGATAAATGGTTTGGAAGGACCCCCCCCCACCTCTTTTTAATCAATCATTTGAAATCTGCATTAACCACCTGAAGTCCCCATGGAGCAGTCGGACCTTCAGGGAGAAGTGAGAACTGGAATTGAAGATGTCATTGACACACTTTTTAGGTGAGAATGGTCTCTTTATGGGTATGGAAGAATTTTATGCCCCCACGCTGGAAGGCAGACTCACTTGGGTTGGGTAATTCTTTGTTGTGGGGGTAGTTATGTCGTGTAGGATGCTCAGCACCATCCTCGGGACTCTCTTCCCAGATGTAACAACCCCAAATGTCTCCAGATATTGCTAACTAACTCCTGGGGTTGGGGGTGGTGGCGATAAAACTGTCTCTAGGTGAGAACCTTTGCCTTAATAGAAGAATGAACTTGTCTCTTAAAGCTACACCTCACTCTTAATGGCTTTACCATGGATTATCTTTCTAATGGCATCGCGGTTGGGCCACTCCCCAAGCCAAGGAGCTACTCAAGGAGTCTGGAACACCTTGGTGAGATTTTCCCAGGATGCGTGTTTTTCAGTTTGTTGCTACCAGGTTCCAGAGGCAGTGGCCGCCTTCCAATGGCCTGCTGACAGGACTCTGCCCAGGCAAGATCAGGGTGGATTCATTTGGGTTGGGTACATCTCTATTAGCCACACAGCAACAAGCCTCTACTCTTATGATCTGAGGCTTCATTTCAAAATGGTAAATCTCAAAATGATAAATTAAAGGGCATAAAATAACCTTAAATAAAAAGTACTTCTGCCTTAGCAAAATGCAAGAGTCGGCACATAGACGAAATCTCCCAAGGTAGCCAGAGTACTCAACCCTGGGCAAGAGAAGTTAAAAGAGTGTTAGCAGGAACAAAGACCAGTTTTCCTCCTAAACAATAGAAAATAATTTTTAAAAAGGCTAAAGGCTTATTAAACTTTCCTCCTGGCCCTTCTGAATTTCTTTCTCATCTGCTCAGACTTCAGTCCCCTTTTTCCTCCTTGCAAACAGAACAGATTTCTAACCAATCAGTAAAAAAAAAAAAAGGCACTGAGCTATTTAAATGTAGCATTAAGCCTTTTCATTTCTGCTGACCTGGAAGGTGGGCTTAACTGATAACATTTCATAATCTACTTACAGTATATTTGACCCAAATGAGATTTAAAAATCATTTTTAAAAAGGAAAGCAAATTTAACTAGATTTAATTTGGAAATCTTGCATCCTCCTAGCTTTGATGTCCCAAGCCCTTCTTTCCCTGGTTCCCACCGTAGCCCAGATGCCTGCAGAAGCTCCATCTGTGCCATGGGGCAGGGAATTAGAGATACCACCTTCCACAACCCATCTTGCGGAGCAGCAGAGAGCCCCGGCAGCTCAGTCCCAGTGTGGCCCTTCCTACCTGCCTGTTAATTGTGCTTGTTGCCCTTGGGCGTCCTACGCACCCCAACAGGAAAGGGCATATTTCCTTCTACCTGATCTAGAAACTTCCATCTAGCCCCTAGCTGATCCCACCCCTCTGCCAAACTCTCATTAGCTAAAAGAAGAAGTAAAGACTTCCTTCCAGACTTCATCTTCTGATCTAAGCCAGATGGTAGATAAATAAATAACAGAGCAAAGAGGAAAAAAAAAAAACCTCACTTTTGCTAAATAAAATACTTAGCACGTGTATGCAGCTGTCACAGGAAATATTCAGACACTGAGGGCGGATGAGCCTTCACACTGCAGTGGAAGGGAGACCTGGAGGAAGGGGCTTCCACTCTGAGCCTCTGGTGTTCATTGCACAGAGACTGGGGGGGCAGTTCTGATGGGCTTTGGGGGCTCAGAAGAAGTCAAGGAAATGTCAAGCATTAAACCCAAGCAAAAGTAGTTTCACCCTCTTGGGATGACCTTGGTTTCATATACTCTGAAGTGACTGTCTATGAGCAAAACTCAACATGTGGACGAACTCTACTGAAATGTAATAACAGAATCATAACACCTACTGGGCAGATCCTTCTTAGAAAAATTACAACCCACCCCCCCAGAAATTTCAGCTTGACTGTAATACTAGAAAATCTGTCTGTTATGAATCTGAATGGTCTCTTTGTCAGAGGAAGAAAACTGTGTGAAAGAACATTTCACTGGCTCAGTGCCTGTGGCTCAAGCGGCAAAGGTGCCAGCCACATACACCAGAACTGGGTGTTGTGGCGGGCACCTGTAGTCCCAGCTACTTGGGAGGCTGAGGCAGGAGACTCGCTTGAGCCCAGGAGTTTGAGGTTGCTGTGAGCTATGATACCACAGCACTCTACCCAGGGTGACAGTTTGAGGCTCGCTCTCTCAAAAAAAGTTTCCCTTTTTGCTTGAACTGCCAGGAAATACGAAATCCAAATCAGTGCCCAACTGTGACAACGTTGTTAGCCGAGGTACAGGTGGGCGCCCTGTTTGTGCATCCTTCCAGAGGTGTCCAACCTTTTCTCTTTTCTACCACACATTGGAAGGGCGAGAGTTGTGCTGGGCCACACATTAAAGACATGAACACTAAGGAAAGCTGCTTAACAGAA
>NW_003852406.1:12434466-12469610 GCF_000181295.1 Otolemur garnettii
AAGGAAGGAAGGAAGGAAGGAAGGAAGGAAGGAAGGAAGGAAGGAAGGAAGGAAGGAAGGAAGGGTCCATGCATACTTTTCTATATCTTGTGTGCATGCTTTTCACAGTTGGGAGTCACGGGTCTCCATTCCCTAACCCCGGTTGACCTGGTTCCAGTTCAACGCAGGCGGGGCCGTAATTGAAAGCAAAAATGAATGAAACTGGAAAAAAACTAGAGCAGCATGGGCAGTGTGAATAGGAAGTAAAAGTAACCTGCACAAGTTTCTGCGTCACAAAGAGAAATTTTACCTAGGAAAAACAAAGAGAAAGTTTAGAGACAGTCCAAAGAGAGCTGGAAGTGGGTCCCTCTCCCAGAGGAGGGAAGGTGAGAAAGACCAGATGCAAAGGCCTGCAGGGGTACAGTTAGTCTCTCTTTGAAATTGTCTGCAAGTCTTTCACTGGCCTTTCCAAGCCTCCAGGGAATACTACCCGTTCCTATTGGTCACTGATGGTCTCTTTCTATTGGTCATTGGTTACATTGGTTACTTCATACCCACGTTCTAGGGAGCCCTCCAGACTTTTTGGTTCATCAGCAGGCCAGGTTTTCCTCCTTTCTCCTGTGAACCCCCTTTTTTAGTGTCCCTTCTCAATAGTCACCATTACAGATAAACAAAACAGCCCTCAAATAATCTGCATGCAGCCCGCCGGCCACAGGTTGGATGGTCAATCTCTGTTCTGGTATTGTTCTTACTTATAAGAACAAAGAGATTTGTCAGATATTAAATCATGTTGGAAGAATCTAGGACTAGAAATCCAACTTCAATGCCAACAGGTGACTCTGTATCCCCTCTAGGATCTCGTTCACATGGAGACAAGCTCCCCAGTAGTCACAGATGGTTTCATGGATTCCTCCTGGCAAGCCAGCTAGAGTAACTGCTTGGCAATATACACTGCTACTTCACTGGTCAGGGCTCTCCACAGAAACCCAGCAGAGAGATGGAGATGTACGATACGATTGATACCATACTGATTCTCACAGTTGTGTAGGCAAAGTCCCACAGTCTGTCCACTGCAGCTGGAGACCCAGAGAAGCCAGGCTTGGAAGGCCTGAGAGCTGGCAGACCAATGAGATGTAGACTCTAGTTCTAGTCTGACGGCCTGAAAACCAGAAGCTCTGAGTGTAGATCAATGTCCCAGCTCAACAGTCAGGCAGAGAGAGACGAATTCCTCCTTCCTTTGCCTTTGTGTTCCAAGCAGACCTTCAAGGGCCTGGGTGATACCCGCATGCATTGAGTCCTCCGGGACAAATGCTAATCTCTTCCAGAAACACCTTCGCAGACACACCCCAGAAAAATGTTTAACCCAAGGTCTGGGCATCCTGTGATGCAGTCATATTGATACATACATTTAACTGTCATAACCACTCTAGTTCGAGATATTGAAAACAGTTGGATTTTTGTTCTTCTCTTTCTTCTTTTTCCTGCTTCCTTCAGTAATGACAGAGTGTGGTGTGTACCTACAAAGTGGCCCACACTGTGTTTGCCCTTAGGGAACAGGGGTAAGCAAAATGAGATAGGGACTTTATCTGCTGGAGCACAGAGCATATTGAGTGAAAGACAGTGAACCTCACAAACAAAAGAGGAAAAGTACAATGCTAATGCATTCTACAAGTAACAGCTCTCTGGTGCCCTCAGAGTCCATAATTAGGGGATTTGACATAGCGCGGGCAATCAAAGAGGGCTGTGCTGAGGAAGTGATGGCGGAGCTGTGTCCACAGGAAGAGTAGAACACTCTGGGAGGCTGAGGCAGGAGGACTGCTTGTGCTCAGAAGTTCAAGACCAGCCTGAGCAAGAACAAGACCCCAGCTCTACTAAAATTAGAAAAAAATTACCTATCATGGTGGTAGGTGCCTGAAGTCTCAGCTACTTGAGAGGTAGGAGGATCACTGAGCCCTGGAGTCTGAGGTTGCTGTGAGCTATGGTGATGCCATGGCACTCTCGCCTGGGCATCAAGACTCTGTCTCAAAATAATAACAACAATAATAATAGTGACAAAAGAATAGAAGTTTACTGGTAATGAAAAAATTCTATAGCACTTTCAGACCATATTTTATAGATTACTCTTGCCTCATCCTCACTCACAATTTAACATGTATTTATTCAGCTTCTGTCACATGCCAGAGGAAGGGTGGCATTGGCTCTCCCTTTGAAAGAGAAAGAGTGGTAGCACCAAAGTGTAAAGCACCTGGCAGAGAATCTCGGTAATTAATAATTAGTAAGGACCCAAAGTTTGCTATTTCTACAAATGTCTCAGTGACATTATGGCTGGCATCACACATAATGTCACAGAAATATGAATGAACAATCTCTCAGACATTGTCTTACTTGCTTGTTTTGTTTTGTTTTGTTTTGTTTTTGAGTTTTTGGCCAAGGACATTGTCTTACTTGTTTAGGTACTTCGGGTTGATGTTTATTTTATAGTCTTAGGATTGCTGAGGGTTAGTACTAGACGAATCCTTTCAGTCCCTTCCTCTTACACATGGAAAAATCTGAATCACTGCACTGCATTTTAACTATGCTACAACTTAAACTCACCACTAAGTTAGCCTGTTCTCCCAGTTTGTCCAAGTTAAGGACTTCTTTTTTTTAATTAAATCATATTTGTGCACATTAATACTATCATGGGATACAGTGTGTTGTTTCCATATACAATTTGAAATACTTTCATCCAATTGGCCAACATAGCCATCATGTCATCCTCACTGTATGCACACAGATCAAAGTTCAACCATTACCGGCTATAAATCTTTTGGTCAAATTTTACAACATGGTTGATTTATTGGACAAATGTAACTTCTGTCCCCCAAACCAGCATCTTGGAGGAACTTGATGGTGCCACTTTGGCAGTGTAAAGCTGAGCCTTTTGTTCTATAGCTAACTCTGCTGGGACAGATTGGAACCAGTAATTGCATGGTGAATGGATAGAGCCAGGTTCTTTCTTAATATAATTCTAACACCTCCTTCCCAAGGGAGAAATGTATGTTGGGGTCAAAGAAATTAGGGTCAGGACGGATTTTTCTGAGTGCTAACAAAGGCCTTGGTGGTCACACCACCTATTGGATTCTACTTAATCCCTAGGTTATGGCTGGTCTTCCTTCTCCACAGCACAAGCATTCCTACACTGTCAGTCCTGAACTTAAATCAGGCCATGTCCCAAAGGAAATCATTCATAGCTGAGGCAGATGTTTTTACTTTTCTGAATTTAAAAGGTTATCTTCTTGAGGTTGGGCTCCCAAAGTAGCCATGTAGAAAGATAAAAGATAATGCACATATCTTATATTCATTTTTTATATGGTGGCGTATGATCTAAAGTTAAAAATAATACGGTGGATTTAAATCCATGGTTAATTTTCCATTAAAATAAACACAGCACAGAGTCATTGCAAGGAGAAAAGTAGATCCATTAAGAATTCAATCTCTTGATCGAAGCTGGGATTTGGACCTGGATCTATTTGACTCCAAATCCCAGGTTCTTGCTTGTTGTCCTGCCCCTGTCGTGGCTACAGCAATGAGAACATGCTTTGGAAATTCAGCTAGACCACAATTCGGGAAGAAAACTATTTCTCCATTTTCCCAGTTAGATTTCTTAAACATTGACGAAGCACCACTGTGTGCGTAGCACTGTGCCTCTCATCATAGGAGGGACAAAAACATGGAAGACGTGGGGTTTATGTGAGAGGACCTTCCATTTTTGCTGACATTTTTGCTGGGAAAAAACCCAGACGATTCATACATGAGTCAGAGCACTTAAAGGAAAGTACAAGCACGTGTGACGCAGACAGACATGCACAAGGGAATGATGGAGTGAGGAAAAGACAGAAACAAACTCTTGCAGGGTTCAGTGTGGAATAAACGTCCGACGAGGAGGTGCCATCTTAAACCTGGACCTCTTGGGGAAGGTGGGCAGGACAGAGGGCATTGCAGCTGGAGTTTGAGTGATGGTGCGTGAGGGGGTTGAGGAGGCCCTGGTCCGCTGAGATTCTTTTGTGAGGGCAACAGTTCTAAATCAGAAAGGCAGGACTCCACGTTGATTGGTGGGGGCCTTGAACCACAGCCTGAGGTGGCCGGGTTCCATCTGACAAGCCCTTGAATATTCTCAGGGAGCGTGCAGGCAAACTTTCAGAAGATGGCCATAGCGGTGCCACACCAAATGGAAATAAATAAGAGGCAAGAGAACGCAAAGTTGGGACGGCAGCAAGGGAAGAATCCGTTCACGACCAGTTTCTTCAGAGAACATTGTCAATTGCTGTTCACATAGGTTGGTCTTTGGGATGTTTTTTTGTTGACTTGAAGATGTTGTAGTAACATGAATACGGTATCATATCTTGTTATGGGAGAAGCACAAGGGAAAATAACTTTCCAGGTAATTCAGTCCATTTCTCTGCCTCTTGGAATTTTGGGGAGCATTATTTATAGCTCATCCATTGAAGAGACCTTAAAAAGCATCAGCCCAATCCCTGTATTTAAAAAAGAAGACAACCTTGGCCCAGAAAGTTTACATGCTCCTTTTAGACCACACAGTCAATTAGCAGCCATTAAGTTTTATTCTCATGGCCCAAGACAACAATTGCTCAGCATTCTATAATCCCAGTTCAGTTTAGTAAATAACTCTGGCCCTTAAATGGACATAGGAGCCACTACACAATAACTGTTGTGGCTCCTTTCTTCCTCTCTGATGTTTGGTCTCAATTTTCTCTTTTTTATTTAGGGATTGAGGACTACATCTTATTCATTTCCATACATGGCCACTTAGCATCATGTCTGGCACATAGCAGGGACCCAATGTCTTTCTGTTGAGTTGAGCTGAATTTGAATCACTGATGTTGATTCCCTTGTTCTCAAGGGCTTTTATGACAGATTTCACTTTTGAATGGCCAGGTCATTAAGCTGGAAGAGACCTTGGAGAGACCTTTGCTCTATAAGTAAAGGCACAAATGCCCAAGGAAGGCAAATGATGAGGCTCTAACATAGCACTCAAGCTGGACCCCAGACCTTCTTCTCTGGAATATATGATTTGTTCTTTGGTGAAAAATATCAAGTTTTCTGGTTTTTATTAAATTATAAACTCATAGATCATGTATACATTAATGCATTTAAGGGGTACAATTCACTGATTTCATATAGAATTAAGAATGCTTACATCACACTGGTTAACACTTACACCTCATTCACTTAATTATTGTGTTAAGACATTTATACTCTATACTTAATAGATCTGACACGTACCCTTGCAGTATGCACCATAGGTGTGATCCCACCATTCACCCTCCCTTGATCTGACCTCCCTCCTCCCCTCCCATCCCCTCCCTCCTTCATCCTGGGCCACAGATCACAGTTTTCAACATCTCTATATAGAACAGATTCTAGAATATCAGCTCTTAAATAAGGGGTACAAAAACCTACAGAATACTTTTGTGCTCCAGTATGAAACTTATGGCCAGCAATCGGATGATATAAGTCTTAGAGGGCCAAATGATTTCTGGGAAGAATTTCCCACTGAGCATAGGCTTGGAATTATTTTGAAAGCTTCCCATTAGTAGGAAAAACTGACCCTGAGAGAGGCAATGAAATCAAGGCTGAAAAAAGGCAAGAGAATTGGAGCTACAGAGTTAGATGTGGGTCTATCGCTGTACAAATCAATTGCTCTACTCTGTTCTTCAGGCAACAATAACAGGCTTCCCCCCCACCCCACCCCACCCCCGACCCCCTGCCTATTCCCTGCTAACTCATGACCTCGGAGAACTGAGTTTGAGCATGAGACTGGCTTAGGCCAACCTATCCTTCACACTGGGAAACAACACTCCCCCATGTCTGGCTGAATGTGGCCAGAGCGTCCTCTCCTAACACAAAGGGCTGGCTATTAATCCTTCCTGAGTGGAAGGTCAAACAGAGGCTGCCCTGCAACGCTCTGCTGCTTTCATTCAAGTTCTTGATGGCTGTGGCCCCCACACTCTTCACACTGACACTGGCTAGTGGAGGAGCCCTGGCTGAAGTGGTTCTAGAAGCCACCTGATCGATGGCGGAGAACTCACAAGAAGTTTGGCCTTTCACTTGAATTTGGCCCTGATCTGTTTACCAGGGCTGCCATAACAAAATAGCTTAAACTATGGAAATTGATCTTCTCACAGTTCTGGAGGTGGGAAGTCCAAGATCAAGGGGTTGGCAGGTGTGGTTTCTCCTAAGGCCTTACTCTTTGGCTCGCAGACGGCCTCTCACTGGGCACACATCCCTGGGGTCTCTTCTGCTTCTTGTAAGGACACCACAGTTGCACTGGATCAGGGCTCTAGTCACCCTGATGATTTCATTTAACCTAAATTATCCCTTTCAAGGTCCTCTCTCCAAATATGTGATCACAGCAGGGGTTAGGGAGGGCTGCAACCTGTGAGTTTGGGGGACATGCAATCCAACCGGTAACAGAAGGAACCCATCCTCTCCTCTTTCCAGTCATCAATGTGTCTCTTCCTCCTACTACTTAATTTTCCTTGGTCTTTGCTCAAAGAGACATTTGTGATTGATTCAGAAGCAATGAGAAAACCGTCCTCTGCTAGTAGAACTCTTAAGTAAAGCTCAGAAAATTGCAATGAAAAGGGGGAAAAAATAAAGGAAAAGAAAATCACCTTTCTGGCAGGAGTAAAAAAAGAATTTGTGTTAACCTCCACAAGGTGGGAGGCACAAACCCAGGAGGGGGAAGACGTCAGTCTCAGAAGTTCTCGCAACAGAAGTGAGCGACTTGGCTGGCAGGCTACAGAGAGCATGCCTTGTCTGTCTGATTTACACAGGTACAGAGAGAATGGTCTGGAGGCTGCGGGCCTGCTCAGCCAAACGCCCATGTGTGCATGAAATTAGAATGTCAACATTTGATTCATGCTGCCAAGCTGTGACTGTGAAACAAATTATGTCCGTGGGTGGCAACTGCAATATTAGTCTAAGCAGATAACATTTAACTATAAAAAGGGGCCCAGGCTTCTCGCTTTCTCTCTTTTATTATTTTAATATCAACCTTGTCAGAACCAGCTGGGATAAAGTTTCCAAAGAAGGAAAATGTTTTCGGTGGAGGCCTGGGCCCTTTAGGCCAGAACACATTGCAATTCAAATGATGCTTTCTCCTGCCCCTCTGGTTGGAAGTCAGGTGATGACAAGGGTGATTTTTAGGAATAAGCACCACCCACTCCACCGAGTACTAAGTGGATGACTGTGCCATTTGTGGGATAATTTAAACCACAATGAAATAATCTGCCTTATAAAGAAAGCCTTTGATTCCTGGGCAGAAGCTAGGAACTTTGTCCTTAGATGCATTTTAATTTAAAGGAAGCGGCTGCTATCTTGAAAGAGACAGGGAGCACATTCTTTCAACTTATTTCCTGGGTTCCATACTAAGTAATTTTGCTACAGCGAGGGAGAACTGTTTAGATGTTTGTGTTGAAACGTTGTTATTTTCTGCTCAATTGACTTAAGTTTGTACATCTTTAAAATCAGCTTTAAATTAATACGGGGCTGAAACTTTGCTGAGGAATTTCACGAAAAAGGTAGAGTTAGTTTCTTTGGTTTGTTTTTGTTGTTTGTTGTTGTTGTTTTTGAGACAGAGTTTCACCGTCCTGCCCAGGCTAGAGTGCCATGGCGTTACCCTAGCTCACAGCAACCTCAAACTCCTGGGTTCAAGCAATCCTCCTGGTTCAGCCTCAGAAGTAGTTGGGACTCCAGGTACCTGCCACAATTCCTAGCTAATTTTTTCTATTTTCAGTAGAGATGGATCTCGTTCTTGCTCAAGGTGGTCTCAAATTCCTGAGCTCAAGCTATCCTCCTGCCTCTGCCTCCGAGAGTGCTAGGATTACAGGTGTGAGCCACCACGCGCAGCCAAAAAAAAAAAGTAAAGATTTTGTCAGTGTATGAATGTATTTTTTCTTTAAAACTTTCTTGGTGAAGCTGCAGCTGCCGACAACTTAAACTTGGCTTAGAAGATGAAATGAAGCCCACCTCTATCTCCATTTGAGACCCGCTTCTTTAGCAATATGGCAAAACATCAGTTTGAAGTTTTATTCCATGACAAACACCCATGTAGTTAAAGTTAATGCTGTGAAAAATCCTACTTGTAGCAGTGAAATGTTTATAGAAGCAGCATCCACTTAGCAGTTGAACCAGGACAAGAGGACCAGACACAGATCAAAGTAGAGAGAGACTATGAAGAGGTTCTGGGAGGCGGGGAGGGGCACAAGAAGAAATGACAATCACTTAAAAACTTGTTTGCTAGTTTTGAACAGTTTTACCTCTGAAAATGAAGATGATTCTCTCCTCTTCTCCTGGGAGTCCCTGCATCATCGTATGATAGCTCCCACCTCTTCCTGCTATAGTTCTTATCCCCCCATTCATATATTTCTTTGTTCAACATGCTGAGATTGCATTTTTCTTCTTACCAAGGCATACAGTAAAGGCATAAGCTCTTTATCCAAAGAATTATTATGAATTATTAAATTATTAAAAGAATTTCATTCTTTTCAATAGATTTCCTATTTAATGAAGAAGACTGTATAGAGGTAAGATCTTAAAATTCACCCAAGAACCTCTTGGCACTATCATTTTTATTCAGCTCCCTTATCCCAGACAAAGCAGTGTCAAGGTGACATCATTAATAGGTTGATGGTAAAATCACTCACCTTGTTGGATGGGGGCGTATTTCTCCACCTTTCCTAACTAGTTGTTTTTTAGCAAGATATAATACGATATAAACTCACAAAGGAGCCAAAGGGATTGCTTAGAACTATAAGTGGTAGGGCAGCTAGCCACGAATCTCAGTACATCGTTTGATGCAGGTGGGCACAGAACCCACCAGTCTGGTCTTCGCTTCCCTGTCAAATCCCTTAGCTGCAACGCCCTCATTGTCTGAGACGTTTGTGAAAAGGCCGCCCCCATGGAAGCTCTCTGAAATAGGTCATTGTAAGAGAGAGGGGGCTGAGGTAGGATGCCTGTTTGACCCACCAGCCCGGTCTATTGCTTCAGCCATGGCTATTGAGGCAGAAATGAGTGCTTCTCTTGCCTCTCAGGCAAGAATTTCTACTTTTGAAATTTCATTCATTCTGAAAACACCCCTTGGTTAGACCATATTTCCTTTTCATTCAGTTGATGTCAAAGCCCCCCATCCATTTAAAAAAGCCTCAACTTCTTTGCAACCAGATAGCACATTCTGCTGTTTATTTCAAAACTCTTCACAGACCAGAGGGAATATTTTCTCTTTGTGGGGTCATTACAGGCATGTAACTTCTCCATCCTCCGAAAACCATCCAGGGACGTTGGCATTATAGAATCTGCAGTTAACTGTCAAATGCATTAATGCTTTATCAGGAGAACTAGGTACGGATCTGCTCCCCTCACGCCACATCAGGAAAGTAAATTGAGGGTCCCCACCATGTCGGGAATTAACTGTCTTCCTTCAGCCAGAGATGTAAAAATCAGGAGATCAGAGAATGGAATAAACAATATTTGGATGTAAACAGATGATCAACAGGAGAGGACTGACCGTCTGGTCACCCGGGGGGGGGGTTTATTCAGTTAACACTTCCACCCCTTAAAGACAATGGTGTGCAATCAATGCATATAGGGCCTTTCAGACCCGTTGCTAAGTGATACGCAGTGTCAACAGAAAAATGCCGGATGTACAGAGGACAGCTCCAGGCCCAAGAGAGATCAACACCCTCTGATGATATTTTAAACTTAATTCAGTTCCTGATGAAGATTGTGACAGGTTCCGTGGCCAGAGCAGAAAAGATGTTTGTACTTCAAAATCCGACTTCGTAAAGTTGCTCTGCTGTGTGCAAAGAGTGTTTAATTTGGTAACAAGTGAATCATGGTCCAACAGTAGTTGGTTCAAATAGGAAAAGGCACCCAGCAGGGGCATCTTGAATATTCATTTCTCGCAAGGCACAGCAGTCATTCTACAGCCTCGGCTTCAGTATCAGAGCTGATCATTTGTCTCAGATTGTATGTGCATTCTCTCATTTTTTTCATCTCTAAAATCTATTTTAGGAACAGCCCCTGAAGCCATTTGCAACAGCTTCTTCAGAAATTCTAAAGAAAGGAAAGAAACTTGAATAGGATCACATCACCCCATACAACCATGAAAACCTGTTTTGTGGGGCATTCTTGAAACCAGCCCAGAAGCTCTTAAGAGTTTTTGTATTTATTTACCCATTTCTTTCTCTTCCTTCTCGGTCCCCCAATAGATTTTTATATGCAAATGCAAAAGATTTCCATGTGCACTAAAGATCCATTTATGTATTGATTTAGAAGATCACGCCACGATGTTGGAAAAATGCAACTTTTTCATAAACAGATGTTTACAAATTCAGTCTTTGTACTAGGAGAAGCACACTGGCCACAAAGAGCCTGTTTTCCATATTTGAAGGCAAAAACCTTTTTGAAACAAAACAAAACAACCCATATCTCCAAAGTCCAGGAAGCATTTAGCTCAGCTATATTGCTACTCAAAGCTGCTTCCCAAAGAGTCATCTTACCAAACCCATAAGATGTTTTCCTAACAAGGCGCTGGTTCACCCTGCATCCCGTGGGTCGCTCCTGACAAGAAACACTTGGTCACACAGGCTCTGAAAGTTGTGTAGACAGGCAGTGAGGGACACAACCAATTGACTCAATTCAGGAAGCTCTATTTGCCTAGGCAAACACCAGCCTTTTAAAAGCCCAAGTCACAGAATTTTCAGTGGGCAGGGTTTGTCCACATTTGTCCTCCAGAATCTGGCCTGTTTATTAAATCAGTGAGAGCCCAGGGGTATTTCGTCTAGGGAGGGGCGTATGAAGGTGGATGGAGAGAAGGCTGGGAGAGGGCCTGCCTTCTTGACACGTTTCTTCCTGTCTCATCCCATGAAGCTAATTTTATTGGGTTGTTCTTGTCATGTTGAAGCTACAGGTAGTCAGGGGGAGATTGAAGGCAGATAAAACCACACAAAAGCATTCCTGGGCCTTGTTTCCTTCACTCACGGAGGGTGGTTTTCTCTCACAGAGGCTTTAAAGCATTGTGGGGCAATGAGGAAGCCCCGGACAGAAAAAAGGCAGCCGGTGCCAACGATAATGGCGTTGAGACCACCTGCCGCAGCCCTCCTGTTCTGCATCTCGTCCCCCCACCCCAGAAGTCGGCAATAAAACCCAGGGAAACTTCTCTATTGTCGTAAAAGATGGAGAAGTAGGTTTTAAAGCCTGGGTCAGCTGTGGGAATTGGGCATATTACAGGAAGACTGAGTAGAGGCCTTTGATATTTTTGGATTAATGATAAGGCCTGTGTGAGTCTCTTTCTTATCCTCGGAGCTACAACTGAACGTGAGTGACTGGCAAAGGGAATTTCACTAAGAACTAGCTGTGGAGCTACATGGCAATAGAGTGCCCAAGTAAAATAAATAAATAAACAAATAATACACAGTGTGCACATTTTAAGGCAGAAAAAACTGTATTAAAATTGCAATACCGAACTCACCTTTGACTTTGCAGTTATGAGAGAGATGAGGTACAATGTACAAGGTAACAAATATTATTGGTGTATATTGAATATTACGATTTTAATACAGTTTTTCTCTTTTTTTTTTTTTTTGGCCGGGGCCAGGTTTGAACCCGCCACCTCCGGTATATGGGGCTGGCATCCTACTCCTTTGAGCCACAGGCGCCGCCCAGTTTTTCTCTTTTTTAAAATGTGTATACATTTTTCAGGGGTACCCTCTGTGTTTATTTACCAAAAGGCATACAATGTGAATTGAACTGTTAACTGAACACTATTACCATTTCTGTGTAAATGTGAAAAAGTATGAGGAGGCCATAAAATTTTCCTCAAATGCCTAATAAAATTAGTTAGAACCTACTCTTTTAATATATTCCAATAAACACATTTTTTTTTTTTTTGAGATAGAATCTCATTCTTTCACTCTGGGTAGAGTGGTGCCATTATAGCTCACAGCAACCTCAAACTCCTGGGCTCAAGTGATCCTCTTGCCTCAGCCTCCCAAGCAGCTGGGACTACAGGTGCCTGCCACAATACCCAGCTAGTTTTTTCTTTATTTATTTTTTCTTTTTAGTAGAAATGGGGTCTCACTCTTGTTTGGGCTGGTCTCAAACTCCTGAGCTCAAGCAATCCATCTGTGTCCACCTCCCAGAGTGCTAGGATTACAGGCGTGAGCCACTGCACCTGACCTAACAAATTGCTTCATCTCTTTTCTGAACTTGGCCAAACCATCACGCAGAAATCAGTGATGATGCTTCAGTTGTGTCTAGCCCCGGTATAACCGCCGAGCATTGCTGGCTATTTTGGCAAGAATGTTACAGATTTGGATAGTGCTCCAACTCAGGCCATACCCAACTTCCTAATTTCTTTGCATGTAAAAATATTTAGTGTACAGTCACTTGAGACAAAGATCATAGTTACTGTAGTTTGTTTATCCTGTACAAAGATGATGCCGCACTAGCATCTTGGGGAGAGGGTGTGTTTTCTAATTCTCCCCAGAATTTGTGCTAAGCCCTTCACACTATTCGCCTTGTCCCTCTTGTGGCCAACAGGCTACACTGATAAACTCAGGCTGTGGCAGTGACGATGTCTCCAGTTACCGGCACAGAACAAAAGTAACCAGGCCACACTAATGAGAGCCCGCAATTTCTAAAGCTTTGCCGGCACGAGCGCTGATCAGCAGATACCACTTTGCCCTGTTTGCTTAAGCCGGACAATTTCAGGAGATAAAGCACTAGAAAACGCCATGAAACAACACCGCCTGAAATAAAATAGCCATGGAACAGCATAGCCCCAAATAGGACACTTTCAGAGTTTTCTGTGTAAATGGAGAGCCATGAGCACGTTTTAATTTAAGCTATGAAGCCAAGTCAGAGCATTTGTTTCTAAAGCTTCCCACCAATACAGGATGGACATAAAGTTCCTGTGCAATTTAAAATAGTTGTAACTTTAAATTGCACAGGAACTTTATGTCAATTTTACATTGGCTCATTGTCATCTGCTTCTTCTTAAACAAGATCATTGCTGCGCTGTGCTTCTCAGCCCTTGGCTATGTATTAGAATCACCTGGGGAACTTGTACAATCTACAGACACCCAGTCTTATTTCCAGAATTTTTAGTTTAATCTGCCATGCACAGAGCTTAAGCAATCCTGTTTGCTAATGATCCCCAAGTGAGCAAGGGTTGAGGACCACAGCTGTAGATGTTTATGTAAAGGTAGGTCCTGATGGAACAGGCAGAATTTATGAGAGGAAAACCTAGCCTGGAGAAAATGCCAGGCATTAACTTTTTTTCTCTTTTTTCTTGGTCAATGAAGAAGTAAAGGTGGTTGTTCAATCTTAGCAGGAGAACATCTTCCTGTAGTTCTAGGATGGCTATGTTTCACAGGGACGTAGGTGAGATCTGCTGGCTCAAATGATTGGAAAGAGACCCCCAGACACTGGAAGGCAGGCACTGGCTATCTGCAGACATACCCCATGACATGGTATCAAAATGCTGCAGCAGTGTGGATGAGGAAGAAAAGGAGATGAGGCACCAGGGAAGGCTTCCTGGAAGAGGTGTTTTGTGAGGCAGCTCTGGAGTGGAACAGTTTCTAGGGAGCAATTGTGGGTGGAGTGAGGGAGCTGATTAGCTATAACAAGGGAGTCCCTCTTCCAAAGTTCAGAGCCCTTTGAATGAAAAGGAAAAAAAAGTCTTTTACCTTTTCCTTTGCTTTTCTTTTTTTAACCCTGCATTTCTACTGCTTCCAAACTAGGAAAAGTAATAACCACTAATCTTTACTGAGTTTTTATTATGTGTCAGACATTATTCTCAGAGCTTTTCACTTAAATCCTTTACATTTAAATCATCTATGTCAAAATAGCTTTATGAGCCAATTACCGCAATTACCCCCATATTACAGAGGAGGAAACTGAGGCCCAGAGAGGTGAAACAGTTCACCCAAGATCACAGCTATGTGTCAGTGTCTCAGTGTCTCTCCTATCTTCAAGTTACGGTCTTCAGCTTGAAGCCACCTCTTACCCAGCAACCCAGAGCTCCCTGGTGACAGACTCTGGGCTCCAGAAGCTGAGCCCTCTGCCGTTTACAACCAGCAACTCCCAGGAACTGGAAAAGAATCCTAGACTTACCCAGCTATGGCCCATGGCCCATCAGAGCTGCAGCAAGAGAAGGGAACCCTGGCTCAGTCATTTTCTCTGACTACCTCCTGCTTTTAAAAAATTATTATAGAGGCAGAGGTCATGCCATTCCTTTTTTGAAACTCTGTTTCTAATGCAGAAGAGTTGTGAATACTGAGTGGTCTTCAGACAAAGGACATTAAGTAACTGTTTTTAAGACTGCCTTAGAGAATTACTAAGGCGTAGGCCAGTGTGATCTTTTTTCCTTCTTTTCATTCAAATCAGTTTATTCAATTCAACAGATGCTTATTGAGCACCAACTACGGGTGGGGTTTCTAATCCAAGTAAAGACATAATACAAACACAGAAGTTACTACAACAGAAGGGAAACTGAGAAGTATCGCAAGAAGAGAGTCAAAATGCTGTGGTCATTTAGAGAGGGAAGCAGAGACCTAGTGTGGTTACCTGGCGGAGGCGGTGCTTAGCACCGGCCCTGAATTTGAAGGCTTTCAACAGAGGGAGGCTGTGGGAGGGGTGAAGGGGCAGTTAATTCGGTTGAGATGTGGGTTCCAAAGTCACCCCTTGATTGCCTGACCTGGAGTCGAAGGCCTGGAGGCTGCGTGGGAAGCCCCAGAAGAACAAAGAAAATGTTTGCTGCCAACTTCCAAAATTGCACAGGCCGCAGAGTTGGGGGCAGGGAAGCTCTAAGGTCGTTTGTACAAAGTAGCCAATTTACAGTTATGGTTACACTTGAGTCAATTAAAATGTTTTATTAGCAGGAATTTGAATCTCTTACCTTCATTAACATTTAACAGTAAATGGGAGAAAAAAGGTAAATAAAATATTATCTGGCTTTTTAAAGGTCATTTTAGACTGAGCATTATAAAATGTGAGCTGGGAAGGGCGGGATGGCCCTTTGTGTGGATTTAGTACTTGGAGCCCAAGGTACAGGTTGATCTATGGAGATATCTCCCAGCACTGGCAGGAGGAGACACCTCATGGCAGGTGAGGTGCTCAGAGGTGCATTAATTACCGTCAGCACATTTGGGGCAGAGAGAGAGACAAGAAGGAGATCTGACACGTGAGAATTTATTTTTTGCTTTAGATCTCAGATTATAAATCATTTGGGGTATGCAGCCCTTAGTAATTACTCCCATGATCAACACCTGCTTTTTAACAACCCTAGGCTAGCCGCCCAAAATTGATTAAATGGCATACCTAACGAGTCCCCCAAAGGAAAGAGGCGCAAGGGAAGCCCTGTGCCCGGGTCCCAGAGAGGACACAGAGGCCCTGGGGAAGCCCCCACCCCGTTTAGGAGATGCCATTCTCCTGCCCCAGACGCCCTGTGGACATTTTACATCAAGACCTGCTGTTATGGGAAGCCAGAAACAGAACATCATTTAGTTTGGCAGGACATAAGCATTTGACTCGAAAAGAAACGCTCTTGACTTTTCAGTTTTCCAAAGTCTAGAGCCAGAAGCAATTAAACAACCATCCCCAAGCTGCCCCGTGAATATCCTACCCCAACATGTCACCTTGCAGATAAGATCTAAACCTCAACATCATGGGATCCCAGAAAGGCAGCAGGAAGCCAAGAAGTTCTTTGCAGGAGAAAGACCTTGAAATTCTTTTCTCAGAATGAGTGGATTTAGA
Source organism: Otolemur garnettii (assembly GCF_000181295.1). Taxonomy (NCBI): domain Eukaryota; kingdom Metazoa; phylum Chordata; class Mammalia; order Primates; family Galagidae; genus Otolemur; species Otolemur garnettii. Next base: position 12,450,268 of record NW_003852406.1, read on the forward strand.
AGAAGGCCCACCTCTCCCTGATGGGCTTCTAAGGATTTTGAGATCTTGCTGTTCTCCTTGCCTGTGTGAAAGTGGGAGCAGGGAGAAAAGATGGCTCTGGGGGACACCAACCCTGGCAAGGGGAAAGTTTACCTTTCCACACGGTAATAGAAAATAGTCTTACTCAGATTAGTCAGAGCCATTTGGTGACATGGCCTTCCTGGGCCACCTTCATTGTTAGGACATATGACTTCAGTGCATCTGAAAATGGGGAGAAAATGAATTCACAGCAAAATAAATATTTCCTAATTTTAAATAAATATTGCTAATCACAGTGATTGTGTTCAAAGCACAATGCAGCTGTATAAATACAAAGAACAAAATTAGAAGGAAAAAAGAGAGTATTTACATATATAAATATAAATCCAAAATCTGACTGTAATGCGCTAAAAGCATCTGGTCTAGTTCTGTAAATGTCAAAGGCTGCTACTGGCTGGCCCTCCAGTGCTATCCCAATTAGCAGCTAAGAGATGGCCTTTCCTTTGTCCAAATCTGAAGATAAATAACACGGCTTTCAGCGTGACCATGGTGTGGACCTTTTCCTCTTCTATTTAACAACTTTATTTTGCATTTGGTCTAGCAGAGAAATGAAGAAGTATTTCTGGGAAGTAGCAAACCAAAGCTCTGTAGCTTTCCCTGCAGATTCCCCAACTTCATTCTATCCCCTTTTCTTGTTGCAGAGGACACAGGAGGAGGAACTTCTCACCCGCCCTAGGAAGTCTGGGGAGATGGTTGAACCTGACAAACCTTCAGCACTGAGCTGTGCAAGGCCAGAGTCAGAGGCAGAGAGATGAGAATGTGCACATTTTTGTTGGCATTTGGAGAAGCCAACATCCTTTGTGATGTATGATATATATTAAGTATGATAGAACATATATAATAGGTGAATATATGTTTCAATTCTTGACACATAGATCTCTGTGCTCCTGATAACCACCGAAACATTCATCCTTTAAAAAATAATTGAGCACATAGTAAAAGTCAGGTACCATATTTTTGCCTTAGTGAACGTCATAATGGTTCAGTCCTACATCAGTTGTGTAAGGTGGGTGGTGGTATCTCAAATACAGAGGATGAAGTTGGACTCAGAGAGGGAACACAGTCTTTCTTGGTCCTTCTGTATCAGCCTACATTGTTTATTTATTTATTTGTTTTATTTTTTTAGACAGAGTCTCAAGCTGTCACCCTGGGTAGAGTGCCATGGCATCACACAGCTCACAGCAACCTCAAACTCCTGGGCTCAAGCAATTCTCTTGCCTCAGCCTCCCAAGTAGCTGGGACTACAGGTGCCTGCCACAGCACTTGGCTATTTTTTGTTGTTGTTGTTGCAGTTGTCATTGTTGTTTTATCTGGCCCAGGCTGGGTTCTAACTCGCCAGCCTTGGTATGTGTGGTCGGCACCCTACCTACTGAGCTAGGGGCACTGCCCAGCCTACATTTTTTAAAGATCAATCTTCCCTTTTTCTTGAAGATAATTTGGAAGTAAGGTGAGATGACCAATTATCCTTACTGATATGATTATTCTTTCTTAGCCATTCTAGGGAAAGAACTCCACAGATTCAGTAAGCACTGAAAGGGATCTTAGAGATCTGGGCACTTCCCTCCATGGGCATGTGCGATTGGGAGTGAGGCTGGTTGTAATAGTGACTCGAGTGCAATCCCAGGGCTGTTCTATGCCGTGACAAATGATTGGTAAGGAATCCAAGGCCCAGAGTGAAGTCTTAGTCCAAGCTCCCAACTCCCCGGTCAGAGATAGTCACTGTTTCTGTAGTTGAACAATTAGAGAAGCAATATGATTTTAAAAATATAGAAATATAAACATCTCAATGTCACTTCTGCTTTCCCACGCAACCCACTATTAACTAGCTCTGAAAAGGCCCATGGCCATCTTTGCATCTCTGCCTTTCTTTCGGGGCAAGTATAATGAGCCCCTAGCAGCAATTCATACCTAGACTTTTCTGTCTTCCCAGGTAAGGGGCTCTTCCCTAGTACCTGAATTCAGCAGGAAATTTCAAAACACTCCACAAAGATGCTCCAATGTAACCAACACCTATGGGACACTTTTTATGTGCCGGGCACTGAGCTTGGTGCATGTCATTCAACTGGAACTCAACATTATGATGTAGGTACTAAGTCCATTCTACAGGTAAGGAAACCGAGGCTTTGAGTGGCTTTGCACATATAAGTTCAAGGGCTCACCTCCAGTGACTGACCCAGGTGTCTCTTTCCAGCCTCATCTTCTCTCACTCATGTCCCCCACATCTCAGTTTCATCACATCTCGGCATCAGTTGCCTCTTCAACAATAGATAGTCACAGGAAGAACCTTCCAGAGCTTAGGATTCCTTTGATCTCAGGATGAGAGGGGAGTGAAAGAAAGGATCATTGGGACAGAATTTCTAAGAACTCTGGGCACAGTTTCAGGTTAAAATGGTAGACTTGAGTGTACATGTATGCAATTCACTTGCCACAAAACAAAAATATATCCAAGGTGAACTGAGGAAAGTCAAGGGTGAGAACTCATGGTCATTTACAAGAGCACAGTCTCTGTGTCTCTGTCTCTCACACACACACAATACAGTACACATTGAAATGGCTGCCCAGGAGGGCGTGCAAGGGAATAGGAGTGAAGAATAAAGAAATAAATAAAATGAAGAGTGTAACTAACTTACCCATCTACTCTGAAGTTAAAAATATTCAAGGAAGTTTATGACAGTTTAAGCAGACTTCTAATAAAAAGGATAAAATCCCCACACCTGACAAGCCATGACTTAGTGGGGTGGAATTGGCCAGAGGGGGGAAGGATGAACTTTTCATTTGCTAAAAGGGGAGTCCTTTGCAGGAATTTTATAATTATGTGCTATTTCTGTTCATTAATTGCAAGGAAACCAGCCTGGCTCCAGCCCCTTGCCTGCTGGGAGAGCATGGCAGAATCACTGACTCACGTGAAGGATGGGCACGTGTGGACGGCACCCATCAGCGTGCGTGATAACCGGTGTGAGGCTCAGGTCAGAGACGGCCGCCCTGACTCAGGCGGCATGGAATTTAACGGTTTGCACGGAGGCAAAGCTGACCCTCACTATCTTACGCACATCAGAAGCTGCTCATTCGGAGCAACATTCTTAATTGTTTTTCCTTTGCTCTTGGGTTTAAAACAATGTGTAGCAATCCTGCAGCCTGGCAAAATAAAAAATAAATATCCTATCACGTGGCTAGTATTTAAAGTGCAAATGTTTTCTGTGACTGGGTAGTGAGAGCACATACGCACACACACAGAGAGAGAAGCAGAGCAAATACTCTGATGAATAAAAATGTGAATTTGAGGGCAAATGAGGCATGAAACATATCGGCCAATAAACAACACAAAAGAAGGGCATACTAAATTTTTTATCTAACCAGACTGGAAAGCATTTGAGCTAAGAATACATACCAAGAAAAGACTTTCAGGTCTAATAAATACAGAGGTTTGGTATTCATTGTTTTCTTATAATTCAGACATAAGGAAGTCTTCTAAGTTATACTGCCTTGTATGTTTAATGGTAAGAATCTAGGGTGGCCCCTGTGGCTCAAAGGAGTAGGGCACTGGCCCCATATCCTGGAGGTGGCGGGTTCAAACCCAGCCCTGGCCAAAAATGGCAAAAAAAAAAAAGCATAATAATCATCATAAATAAAGGTAAGAATCTGTAAAAATTTAAAATATCTAAAAACACAGGCTAGATCTATCATGAATTAAAATATGCCTAAAATGCTCCTGTCATCACAACTTTTTTGAAAATGTCTCTTACATTCCCAAAGTACTTTTTAGTCCATAAAACTCCAAAACCATCCTGTAAAAGGGATAGGGCAGGTATGATTTGCCCTACTGTCCAGATGAGGAAATTGGCACAGAATGTTCAGGGGATTTTCTTGTGGTCAGTGGCATAGTAGAGTCCAGTGAGAACGATACCTCCAACTCCTAATCTAGTACTGTCAAGCCAAGTTGTCAGTGCTGTGGTTCAAGAGTCACTGTATTTTCTGTGCATATGAGATATGAGGACCAAAAGAATAAGAATGATCGTCTCTGAGAATCTTCCACCCCATCCCCAACCCATGACATGCGCACCCAGAAGCATCACGATTGAAGGAAAACGGGTTCTTTCAAGACTTTGGAAGCCGCCTGTGCAAAGTAAGTAGGTTTCCAGCCCCTGCCACTTCTAAGAAATACCTGAGTTTTGCAAGGCTGAGGTCACCTAAAGCTCCTGGGGGGGGGGGGGCTCTCTGTCTGTACTAATTAGAGAAAGCAATATTGTTTCAAAGCATTCTCTTCATCTGTCTCCCAGCCTTGCTTTGCTCCAGGATTTGGGTGTTGGGAGGCCCAGGCCCAGTTCACACAGCCTACCAGCCCTTCAAAGGAGCGGAATAAACGTGAGCTCCCCAAACAGGTGGTGATGAGAGACGTGCCCCGACTGCCTGGGCTCCCGCTCTGCTACTTCACTTTCATTATCTTCCTCATTTGTCAAGCAAAGGCAGGCTGGCGAGCCAGGGCTTCCACACCTTCAAAAGGAAATATTGACTAAACGGCGATGCCGCTGCTGCTCTCTTTACCTGCTACATACCCACAGGGGCTCGCGTCGTCAAAAGAGGAGTCATCGTTAGACGGTTCTCACTGACATCCAGTGGCCCAAGGGAGAACAAGAGAGATGAAGGGCCCATCACAGGGAGGGTTATGAACCACGCCGAGAAACTGGAAGATTCAAAATTAACTTTCAAGGTTAAGAACATACAGACGGGACCAAGTCACTCAGAACCTGAGAAAAGTGTACTCTCTGTGGTGATAGGCGAGTATAAATTGCCCAAGAATTTAGCCACTAACGATATCCATTAATGACCCAGCCTCTTGGGGGCCTCGGGGTTTCCCTGTGTCCACATAACCACAGACTCTATTTCCTACAGTTTAGTAGAAGGGTTCTCAAATGGAGACGGCAGTGACGCGACGTTCTCACAGTACTGACATGACGATGGCTACAAAAGCAGCGTCCGGGGACAAGCTGGGTGCAAGGAAAAAAGAACGCAGCTCTGCCCACCTGACAGCTTAGCAAATGTATTTGGTAAATTAGGAGAAGGGAGGGGAGGAAGAGGAAGGAAACAGCGTAGGGTGGGGAGGAAAGTGTTGTTATTTTATTTCCTTCTTCTGGGAGTTAGGGCTGATCAGAAATTAGAAGGTCGATGTCCCAGTGCCATAGGAAAGAGAAATTCTGCAGCCCAGAGTGTTCTTGAAAAATGTGCATGGACCTGGGCTTGTGCCTAAAGGCAGATCACAGGGCGGATTTGAGTAGAGGTCACAGTTACCCTTGTCCCCATCTATCCACTCTGTCTCCTGATGTTCTTCAACTCTTTTCCTGAAGCTTCCTGGAGAGTCTCTGTTAGCCACTCTGTTAACCACACTAGTTCCAGCCCCAAGTCACCTCTGCCTGTATTCCTTTGGGGGGAGGGCTGAGGGAGGACTGAGCTCTATGTGGTCCCAGAATTGTTTCTGTCCCCGCATAAGACATGAACGAAGGCAACAGAATACGAGCTTTCTACAGAGGTTATATATAGGGCTTTTCCCCTAGTAGTAAAAACTTAGTTTATATTGAATGATCTACTCAAAAAATGAATATTTCCCTCTTGACAAATATGTTTCCCAGAAGCCACATGTTCATATGAAAATGCAGGAGCTAATCTAAAAAATTAGATACCTTCTCTGAAAAATACAGAGGTGGAGGAAACCTTTCTTTTATAATCTCAGGTTCAGTGACTACAACCCATGAATGTAACTCATGAAAGACAGATGAGCAGAAGAAACCCAGAGTCTATTTTTATGTGCCATGAAAACATACATGGGAGAAGTCAGTGATGAGTAACTCAAAAGAATATTTAGAATCCGGGTCTTATATACTATCATTACAAAGGGTGATAAAGCATGGAGAAAGGAAAGGGGTTTGGGGATTGGGGGGTAAGTTGTGAGAAAGTTACCAGAAAATGTGTGGCAAATGGGGTTTACTGATAATTTTTTTTTTTTTTTGTAGAGACAGAGTCTCACTTTATCGCCCTTGGTAGAGTGCTGTGGCATCACACAGCTCACAGCAACCTCCAACTCCTGGGCTTAGGCGATTCTCTTGCCTCAGCCTCCTGAGTAGCTGGGATTACAGGCGCCCGCCATAACGCCCGGCTATTTTTCTGTTGCAGTTTGGCTGGGGCCAGGTTTGAACCCGCCACCCTTGGTATATGGGGCTGGCACCCTAACCACTGAGCCACAGGCACCGCCCGGGTTTACTAATAATTAATAAGGTTTGTTTTGCAGATAAAAGTCCTTCTTTACTCCTAGGTATGGAAGTGGGGAACACCTTTATTTATGGAAATTTATGTCACCTTATTCAGGGAAGCACTGAAGTTGAAGGTGTGTCCTACCTGGAAAGATTGAGTGTCTCTCTCTAGCTGGGGCTCAGGGCAGGGCCTGGAGAGCAGTAGAGGACAAAGTCAGAGAGGTTGGTGGAGTTTGTATGAGGAGAGGAGCCCTGAAAGATATTAAAGTAGGCAAAATATCAGGTTGGCATTTCAGTGTGGGGAGGTCCTAGAAAAGGGAGATACTGCAGATGGAAGGACAGTGATCCTTCATCCACGAAGCACAGGTTGACTGCCCACTGTGCTGTGTGCACTTCCAGGCAGTGAGCGTGTCTGGTGAGTGAAGCCGCCACAGTTGCCTTCCTCATGGAGAGTGCAGTCTAATGGGACATGTGGGCAGTGGGTGGTACTGACTGTCCCAGAAGGATTTATGAAGTGTGTGGGGAATGTTTTCAACATGGTGAATTTGAGGTTCTATGAAACAGCCAAATGGCAAGGGACATGAGTTTAAACATAGAAACAGTTTCTAAAACTCATTTGCTCTGAAGAAAATCTACTCTACACAAGAGGAAAACTTAATTCAAGTTGGAGGGAGGAAAATGGGGGAGAGGTGACACGGGGGGAGGGAGTGGGATTGGTGTGCTCTCTCCTAATGGGCACACTGTAAGAGGTATGTGGCACACCTCCTGGGTGCAGGACACAATACCAGGGACTTTACTGACCAAATGCAGACATTGTAGCCTAGTTGTTTAACCTCATGTTAATCTGAAATTTTTAAAAAAGTGAAAACACACATACAACACAAAGAAAAAAGTTGCCAGGCACAATGGCTCACACCTGTAATCCCAGCACTCTGGAAGGCTGAGGTGGGTGGATTGCCTGAGTTCACAGGTTTGAGGCCAGACCTGAGCAAGAGCAAGACCCCATCTCTAAAATTATCGAGGCATTGTGGCAGGCACCTGTAGTCCCAGCTACTCGAGAGGCTAAGGCAAGAGCATCACTTGAGCCCAGGAGTTTGAGGTTGCTGTGAGCTGTGACTTCACAGCACTCTACTAAGGGTGACAAAGTGAGACTCTTGTCTCAAAAAGAAAAAAAGAAAAGTAAATCTTTTTTCCTACTTATGATCTGTGAAGTTTTTCTGTCTAACCGAGACATAAGTTGCCCAAGTTAGAGCACTAGTAGGTGGCAAAGCCCAGGATGTCCCCTCCAACTCTTAGGTAGAGTAAGGGATTTGGAGCCTGCATTCCAGTTCTGAGACTCACTAGGTATACTCCCCCATTTCTCCATATAAGTTAACTATTGCTGCCCAGCATTGCACAAAAGTCAGGGAACAACCCAACATAGAACTAACCTGAAATGAACCGTCATGGGGTCTCCCTGCTCCGTGAAGGAAAACTTGACCCTTAGCCACTAGCCAGCTCTTCTGTACCCCTTTGAAAGGCCCAAAGCCCCTCAGCTACAGAAACCAGCTCCATTTTATCAACATGTCTTTTAATGACATTTATGTCTTTTATTCTACTTTCTCTAATTCAGCAAACTCTCCCTCTATTCTCATTCTGCTCTCAGAATGTTCTTAGTCCTTAGCCAAAAAAAAAAAAAAAAAGATCTACTGCCTCAGTTCCTACAAAACTCATGTATTTATTAGGTCCTGCCTTAAAGCAATTCCAGGATTTTCTATGATCATAGTTTGCAAGTGTCAGAGATCTAGCAATTCAACTCCAGAATGACCCTTAACATAGATGGGTCTACCATCCAGAGTCAGGTTGTCATACGTCAGGCCTCCCAGCTATTCTATATGGCCTGCTAATTATCTGTCAAAATAGAGATAGCACATACAAATCAACGGGGAAGAAATCCCCCCAAACTTTATCTCATCCAGCTTCTGTGTCTCTGAATACCACACATATCAAGCTTCTGTCTTTCTCTGGGACGGCATGAACTTTAACACATTCCCCGCAATTCTCTGCACAGAACTGCTTCTTTTGCTACTGAAATGCCTGAGCCATTTCTTTCATTAGCCTTTCTTTCCAGAAGGCATACTGCAGTGTCATGACTGACTGTCTCTTGAACTTGAGCATAGCACTCTCTGCTTACAAGAAGAAAACTCAGGCGGTCAGAACTACTGACAGTGCTGTCTGATTCAATTCAACCTTTCCTTTGTGGATGACTGTCTGAGGAAGGGAGAGCTATCATGGCCTTTAGGTTCCAGAAAGAAGTGCTGACATTGGATGCACAAACAAATGTCAGTTATGTTTGACACACTTACCCATCAATAATTCATTCAATCAAGCTTTTTAAGAATTTTATTTATTCATTCATTCAATCAAGGTTTACTGAGCACTTCTCATACACCAGGCCCTGTGCTAGATGGATTATAAAAAGAAAAAGAAAAAAACAAGACCCAGTATTCTACGGTAAACTCACATTAATTCCCGAGGCTTACTATACAACATCGGTGGCCTTTATGTGATGGGATTTTGAATACAATTAATTCTCAATTTCAAAAGGTAATGTACCAGTTTACAAAAGGATACTCTCCTACACGCTCCATGAGGACAGGGATTTGTGTCTGTCTCATTCAGGCCGTACCCCCAGCACCAAAAACAGGGTCTGACACATAGTGGGTGCTCAGTAAGTGAGCACCTTATTGAGCACCTACTATTTGTTAAATGAATCAATGATGTCCTGGACCCACAGAAAGGGAGATAGATGATCATCTTCCAGCCTAATCCTTAACCAAGCAAGTGCTTGGGAAACACTAGCACCCTATTCTAACCAGCACACTTAGGAATATGTCTACCTTTCAACCATTGGAAAACATGATACAGATGAATTTTTAATGAGATGAACAAATGCCTGTGATGATTAGCTTCATGGAAAAGCAGGTTACAAAGCAACGTGGGTACCATTAGCCATTTCTTTTTTAGCCAAAATGTAAATAATAGCTCCTTTTCTTTTTTTTTTTTTTGAGACAGAATTTCATTTTGCCACCTTTAGTAGAATGCTGTGTCATCACACCTCACGGCTACCTCAAACTCTTGGGCTCAAGCCATCTTGCCACAGCCTCCCAAGTGGCTGGGACTACAGGTGCCCATCACAACACCCAGCTGGTTTTAGAGACAGGGTCTTGCTCTTGCTCAGGCTGGTCTTGAACTACTGAGCTCTAGTGATCCACCCACTTCAGCCTCCCAGAGTACTAAGATTACAGATGTGAGTTACCGCATCCAGCCCTAAATAATAGATCATTCTGGGTAATGGAAGCTGGGGTAGTTTGTATTTTCCTTTTTTGCATTTTTTTATGTTTTCAAAATTCCGTACAATGAGCATATATTACTTTCCTAATCACATTTTTAAGCATTTCTCTAAAAGAAAGATTGCAGTTCAGCTTTTGACCCAATTTTACTCACAGTTTACAATTTTTTTTTGCAATTTTTGGCCGGGGCTGGGTTTGAACCCACCACCTCTGGCATATGGGGCCAGCACCCTACTCCTATGAGCTACAGGTGCCGCCCTCAGTTTGCATTTTTATTCTATTCAAGCCCCTTCATTTATCTGTAGATAGCAGAAACTTGTTGTAGGAGAGAAAGGAAGATGACAAGTTTTTTTAAAAGGCTGATATATCACACCAGGTCTGCAGAGAAGAGCAGCAGCTCCTACTATCATCAGCTAATGACCAATCAGTGATTAGTGTCAAAGAACTAATTGTGCCAGTTGTAACTATGGGAAGGTCATCTATACAGGTAGAAAAGCTATGAGCACAGGAAGGATGATGAATTTGTAGTTAAAAAGAATCTTCTTGTAAGCAGGTAGAATTATGCCACCAAAATTCATTTAATGGCGATTAGGTTTTAAAAACAGACTTTTCCTAAATAAGATCAGGAACAGAAAGCCAATTCTTTTTTAATGCTGTTTCCTTTTTCCCTTTTTCCCCCTTTCTTTCTCACCCAGGGAGAAGGTTTAACTAGGATTTCAAAGCCTGGCCTAGCTGTACAGCTCTGGATTTTGGCAGCTGTTGGATTTTGGTGTCTATGTGCCAGTTATTTGCTCTGCCAGCAATGTGTTAGGATAATCACCCGCTGAAGGATTTCAACACATTACATTTCCCCAGAAGCCTTTGTCTAACAAGGTAATTTACGACCTGTTCAGGAATCTGGTCTTTACAAAACAATAAATTCACACTTGCACTGGGCTTCAAAGCTGCCATCAGGAGCCCAGTAGCAGAAGGAGTCCTGCGGCTGAGAGCCAGATCAACAGATAAGTGAGTTTTTAATGATCTCTTTCAGACAGGCTGCAAAGGGACAAAGCTGACAGCCGCTGCAGCATTTGGCCCTTGTGGTTGCAAACAGCTGACCCCCAAAATGGGTCTTCTTGACCAGGTTGAAACCATTTTGCCCACTCGCTACAGAAATTGAGATCTGTGGAATTTTGGAAGGGTCGAGGGGGAAGCAGGTGTTCTCTATGGAAAGGTCATTTGTTCCTAGTCTTGCTGGGATACCCACGGAAGCCCACTCCCCCAACCCTGCAATTAGCATATGCCCCCAAGTCTCTCTCTGGAAACTAGGGGTTGGGGCAGGGGTCAGCTTCTCAGTGTCTCCAATGGTTTCAACAAATTCTTAGGGCCAAGGGCATCTTCCTCACATACACATTTCACATAAAACCTAGACCAAGCTGTCTAGAGTGTAGTCTGTATCTTGCTGGCATAAGAATCACCAGCGATGCCTGTTACCAAAAAGCACATCTCAACTCCCAGAAGCTCGACCTAAGAATGGAAATCTTTCACAAACATTCTAGGTGACTCCTACATCTACCGAAGTTTCAGAAATGCTGAAAAGCGTGAAAATAGAAAGACAAAACCAGGACTTTAAGGGCTTCCGGATGAGCAAGATCCAGAAACAAATCTCAAAGCCACCATTGACCAGCCAAGTGCCCTTGGACAATTGTCTTAACCTCTCAGAATCTCCATGTACTCAGACATGAAAAGGAGGGAATAAATACCTCTTACTTTCATGATGAGGAGTGGCTTCTTAGCTCGGAGATGTGGTCTGCCTGCCCCTTGGGACTTCTTACAGCTGCCCGTTTTGTAGACTCCGCCTACAGCCTCCTCACTGCCATTTTGGGCAGACATAGTAAGCAAAGGAAGGAGCTTTCCCTGGCAGCTCCCAAGCTCCAGCCCCCAGGAGACTGGGAGTATGTAGACACAGGGTGTGCGGTGCAGCTAGACTGCTTGCATTTTTTCCTCTATTTTTTAAGGAGTAGAAACCATTTTTCAAATAAAATCTTTCTTAACCTGTTAACACATAAATTAGATTTTTTTTAAACAATACCAGTTCTGTGCAAAGACGGAGGAAGCTCTATTTTGAGCCCATCATTCCCCCCTCCCCCCAACGCCACCCTCTGAAGCCTCCCCAGAGCTTTTGGAGGCCCCTTGGTGAAGCAGAATAGATGGAGGGTGTGTCTGTTTCTGGGTGGGAAAGAGTGGGCAACAGACACAGATAGAAGGTGACAGAGGAGCGGGAGGTGTCAGCGTGCATGCTGGGTGTACGGGATGGGGAGCAAGCTTGCAGGGGGAAGGAATGGTGTCGGTTTCTGATACATTCAGGATGAACGCTGTGGGGGCCCTGGGAGGTGGTTGGAAATTCCCACCCAGTATCACAAGGAGAGGTCCAAGCACAAATCAATTATAATTCATTACTTCTTTTGCCAGTCAGTGATTCCCACACATGTCTGCTCTTTGGGAATACCTGGAAGCTTTCAAAGGCACAGACAGATTCCTGGGTCTTACTTCCAGAAATTCTGATGTAATTAGTCTGGGTTGCAGTCAGACATTGGGATTTTTCATCTTTGAGGGCTCAGCCAAATTTGGGAACCACTGATCTCAGTGTAGAAAGAAAGATTTTTCCTTCATTTAAGCACAGTCGTGCAGATGTAGGAAGTTTTAATCAACATCCACATTATTGGGATTATATGGAAAAGGCAGCAATCTAAACTTTACCATTATTAGTAGTTAGTATTAGTTTTCTGTGGTTGCTGTAACAAATTACCACAAACTTGATGACTTAAAACAATAGATATTTATTTGTTCATAGTTCTGCGAACTCTTGAAGAACTTCTTGCTTTTATATTAAAGCCAAAACATATCTGAGATCTCTATCATGGTCCACATGTAACCCTGAGTTAAGAGATTGGAAAGGGAGTCCCTGGGAAGAAATAATGGAGCTGGGGTTAACACCATTTTGCCAACAAGGCGGTAGCTTGTCCAAGGTCACACAGATTCTAAGTGGGGAAGCTGGAATTTGGATCCCAACAGTGCGGCTCTGATTATTCACTGCTCACATTACCTCTCAAAATAGAGACCATAACCCCCATTCTAAAAGGAGGAAACTGAGGCTTATGGGGGGTGGATTGATAACAAGAAACCCTATAGCTCCTAAGAGCTGGGATCTCTTAACCACACTATTCCACAGTAACCCATCGCATTTGAAGAACAAAGGCTCCTTAAGGCTTATGTTGCTGTCTCACTGGTTCTCTTGGAGGCATCCCGAAAGCTCTTCTCAGACTTGTGGGGCTCAAGAGAGACAAAGCTGTTCTTATGCAGGCTCCTTTCTGTAGCAAAAGCAGTTCCTGACATCCCCTGCCTAGGGAAGTGTGTGCTAGTCAGTGAAAGGCATCCGAAGTGTAAATGCAGAGCTTGCACAACTCGGGAGTCCTTAGATGATGTGATCCAAACCCACTGGCACTCACATCCAGGTACCTGATCTGCAGGTCAAACTTTGGTGTAAGAACTGGTCTCCTCAATGAGAGGAAGTTGGCTTGAGGTGAGTCAGATGCAGAGGGGTCAAACCTAAGGAGTCAGAGTCATCTGGATATAAGTCCCAGCTCTGTCATTTACCAACTGGTGACCTTAGGCATTATTTCAGCCTGGGTGAGCCTCCGTTCCCTCCTATGTAGAATAGGAACAATGATAACACAAACTTTATTGGTTTTATAAAGTTAAATGCAATCCAGGCATTATGGCGGGTGCCTATATTGCCAGCTATTCAGGAGGCTGAGGCAAGAAGATGTCTTGAGCCCAAGAGTTTGACATTGCTGTGAATTATGACACCATGGCACTCTACCCAGGTCAATAGAGTGAGACTTTGAATAAATTAATAAATTAATGAAATGTTTATTTAGTACTGAGCCTATAGTAAACAGACCAAAAATATTAGCAATGATGATCAATAATGGACCTTAAGAGCTTAGTAACTGTAGTTCAGTGGTTAGGGCACTGGCCACATGCACCAAGGTCGGTGGGTTCAAACCCGGCCGGGGCCTGCTAAGCCACAATGACAACAACCAAAAACATCCAGGCGTTGTGGTGGGCACCTGTAGTCCCAGCTACTCAGGGGGCTGAAGCAAGAGAATCGCTTGAGCCCAAGAGTTGGAGGTTGCTGTGAGCTATGTAGTCACTGCACTCTACCAAAGATGACAAAGTGAGACTCTGTCTCAATAAACAAATAAATAAATAAAAATAATGGATCTTCAGGATGTTAGCCCAAGAAATGAAGTCGATATTGGGTTACTTGATGGTCTTCTAGGTCTGTGACTAATGGGACTAATGTTAACTAAGAAATACACAGCTCTTATTTTGGGTCAGGCACTGTTCTAACTGCTTTACGGATATTGATTTTTTAGCCTTCAGAATAACCCTCTGAGGGATATTTTATTGTAATTCCTATTTTATAGGTGGAAAGACTGAGGCACAAAGGGAGATCAAGTACCTCGTCTAAGGTCAACAGCTAGTTAAGGGGAGCCAGGCCCTGAGCCCCAGCAGCCGGGTGTCCTTACTTATAATCATGACAGTGTCCGTGTCTTCACTCGGAGAGAGATCTTTAGTGACACAGCAGTAGAGTACTCACTGGCCTTACAGGTAATTTCTGTGATTCTGGCTTGCCAATTTCTACAATCCATCCCAGTGTCAACATTCTGAGTGGAAGGCAAGGAGAAATTTCTGACTTCCCCATTTATGCCTGGATGTGAGAAATTCAGAAGTCAGTGGTTCCAGCTGCCAACCTCCTGCAGCCTTTGGGCAAAGGAACACACTTGCCAGTCCCTGCAGTTAACATTGGCCTTAGCCACCTGGTCGCCAGATCCATGAAAGCTTGTGAACAGAATTCAGGAGAGTCTGATGTTCCCACCCAGACCATCTCTTTGAACAGGCTGCAGCTGCCTGTGTCGGCCAGAACATGGTCCCAAAGTTCACACTTAAACTGCATTTCACGGGATTTAAAAGAAAAAACAACAGAAGCAAGTGGAGTAGTAGTGACCCGGTCACCTTTTGCCCCTAGTGGCTGTTTCAACAGCTGGGAAGAACAGGCCAAAGCCACTGCCCGAGCTGGCCTACCTGAATGGGATGCCTACAAGGACTCGGGGCACAGACAAGCAGCCCTCAGCTGGGGAGGGAATTGCTGCTGGAACTCAGATCCAGCTCCAGGGGGGACAAGAGTCTTAATTTGAGGAGTTGGAATTTACCAGCAAAAGGTGACTTAATCAGTTTGTTGTCAAACTAAGAAGATCTCTCGTGTGTGTGTGTCAGGGGTGTGTGTGGGGGGTGTGTGTGTGTGGTGTGGTGTGTGTGGGGGGGGGAGTTCCTCAGGTTCAATGAGGTGCAGTCATCCTCGCAGAGACTTAAAGACTAAAATGTTGGTTTTCTCATTCCAAGAACAAAGCAGTTCAAGAATCTGCCCATTTCAGTTGCTTTGTCCTAGGGCTATAATCTCAAGAGAAAATGAGATCATAAAAATAGTGGGGGTAGGATGGGGTAGGAGGAAGACTTGTGGGGACAAATAAATACTGTGATGCCCCAATTTGAAATCAGGAATATTTAGATTTGAAAGGAAAATATTATGTCACCTATTTTGATATAAACTACTAAATTCAAATGACAAATATTTTAGTGCACCCCCCCCCCACATCTTACACGTCATTCTATCCTTTTCAAAAAGGAGCTTTTGGAAAATATTCTCATTCTTTTCAAGAGTTACTGACTTCTTTTTCCCTAGGGTTATATATAAGGTGACTAACCATCCCCATTTGCCTGGAACTGAAGGAAACTTCTAGTGTTAAAACAAGAAAAGTCTCCCTCCTGTAATCTTAGCACTCTGAGAGTCTAAGGCAGGAGGATCAGGAGTTCAAAACTAGCTCCAGTAAGAGCGAGATCTTGTCTCTATAAAAAATAAAAAAATTTAGCCGGGAATGGTGGCATGCATCTGTAGTCCCAGATACTGGGGAGGCTGAGGCAGAAGGATTATTTGAGCCCAGGAATTTGAGTCTACTGTGAGCTAGGCTGATGCCCTGGCACTCTAGCCTGGAGCAACAAAGTGAGACTCTGTTTCCAAGAAAATGAAAATAAAAGCCAGAAAGTTGCAAGCCCACTAGTAATAGTCACCTAGTGATAAAGAAAGAAAATTATAATGATGCATAAGGAATGAGATCGACTCTTCTGATGACTACTAAAGTTATTCCACCATAGTACTTATTATAATATCACAAATAAGGTCAAATCAGATCATCTATTTCTAATATTGCCTCCAAAACAATCACTGTAATAAAATCACCAGCTTTAATTTTAGGGAATGTTTTATTAATTCACATCTCTTCTCTTATGTCAGGATCATGACAATTAATAAAATGGCCACCAAAATAGTGTTACTAGTAGCAGCAAGAAAATTAGGCCATTTATCTCATTTCAAACTAAGAACATCTTTTCACAGAAATCATAGTCTTAGATTTGTTTTTAAAGTTTAATTTAAACTTGTGAAAGCACTATTCATTTTCCTCAAGGTTACTGAATTTTATCTGTTCATAAGAAGGAGTATTTTAATACCAAGATCTGCTGCCCCATATTTCTCCCTCTCTCATTCACTCAATACACATACCCATTAGTGCAGAATTTTGAAACCTTTTTTTTTTTTTTTTGCAGTTTTCGGCCAGAACTGGGTTTGAAACCACCAACTCTGGCATATGGGGCCAGCACCCTACTCCTTTGAACTACAGGCACCGCCCTGAAACCTTTTTTGGAGAGAACCTCCTTCAGCAGATTTAACCTGTGCCATTAGAAAAATCATCAGCTTTAGAATCAGAAAATTTGACAAAGAAAATGCTTAATTCTGCCCAGAATTCCTCCTCTAAAGAATAGAATTATAGTTCTTGCTACAACTTAAATTACTGGTAATATGCTCTAAACTATTTGCTTAGATTTCAGTAAAAATGCTAGTGTTCGCACTATAAAATATTATTCTCTATCTTCATCTCTTTAAAAATAAATGGCACCCTTCAATAGCACCCATTGTTGGACTTTTATTACAGCAATTGCTTGTAAAAAGTTCACAAATAAACAGTCAACCCTCTTGTTACTATGAATTAAAACTGGAACTAACAGCAAAAATGAATAACTGGTAACACTTCGCAATTTTCTGAATTAAAAAAGTTGAGGCTCTGAAAAGACATTTATTCTTTTCTTCTTGCAGGGCGGGAAAACTATGTTTTTTACAAAGTTGTGCACCCCTGTGATAAGAATGACATTAGAGATGATGACATTTTGATGTCACCAAACAAAACTAGCTCCAATTCATACAGATTTCAACCGTGCAAAGTACGTGGCAGTTGTGACACTCTGAGGCACTGTGACAAACTATTTTCTGGATAAGAAATAACTGAATTACATTTTCCATTGTAACTCTTCACAGTGAATTTGAGTTCTAACACGCAATTTTATTTTTGTATTCTAATTGGCCCCAAATGTTATGGAGTTGGCCTCTTAGTTTGTATATTATATAATAAGTTAGCATGTAATTAAAAACACTATTTGTTGAGTAGTAGTCATAGAAAGTGGAACTTTGATGAAACTATATAAAATATATATAAATGAGTGCAGGTCAGTCCATGGGAGTTTAGTAGTCCTTACAAAAGTTCTTCTGTTTTTTTTGGAGACAGAGTCTCACTTTTGTGGTCCTTGGTAGAGTCCCAGCTCACAGCAACCTCAAACTCTTGGGCTTAAGCAATTCGCTTGCCTCAGCCTCCCAAGTAGCTGGGACTACAGGTGCCTGCCATAACACCCAGCTATTTTGGGGGGGAGGTAGGGGTTTAAGTTTTCGTTGTTCAGCAGGCCGGGGCTGGGTTCGAACCTGCCAGCTCCATTGTATGTGGCTGGCGCCCTAGCTGCTGAGCTATAGGCGCTGAGCCAAGTTTTTTATTTTTTTTTTGTTGTGATCACTTTTGTTGTGATTTGGGACTGTGAGGAAAAGGAATGTACACTTACTATTTTGCTCAAGCACACTGTTATTGGTTCTCCTGCAAGGTATTCCATCCATGCACCATCCTGAGAGAGAACAACCCTCAGTTCCATTCTTTAGTGACAAATCTGAGTCAAAATCAGCTATTCCTCCTTTGTCAGCTTTGATTTCAGAGTCTATGCTCTTTCTAACACTCCACAGGGCAAGCCTGTTTTAGCCTGTTTTGTCCATAACAGGTACCAAAAGTCAAGGTGGGGGTGGTTGGTAAGGGGTAAGGTATGACTTATTTATGAAAAATCTCTTACAAGAACCATAGAAGCTTAAAATATTGTCAGTCCCAGTTACCATTTATATTCAAAATATAACTATCAAGGAGGGGTGTAAAATTTGAAAGTTTGCAAAAGTAAATTCTCTGTCTCCCCCACCGAATCTCCTTTTATTTTTTTAGCCAAGCCTCCATTAGAGGGGGTAGGAACAAATGAACCAGCTGAAGTGCAGTCTCTGCTCAGTGCCAGATGCTTCATATCACATCACCCCCAAAGGAAGGTGTTAAAATTTTCATTACAAATGGGAGAACTAAGGCGAATGGTGTCTGCTGTCACACCCCGGCTGTCTGAGGCCAAAGCCCATCTTTTGATTACAGTGGGTCCTGCCATCTACATACAAGGTAAAAACTTGGAAGTCGGTCCAGACTTTTCCTTCTGACTTCTCACATCTGCTTGTTGCCTAAACCCCATTCATTCTGACCTTCAGACATCTCACCATCCCCACTGCTATTGCTTTAGTTGGGATCCTCATTTCTCAACAGGTCCTTAGCAAGATCCTCCCAACTGAACCCTCCGCTGCCTGCCCTCCCCCAACCCCATCACATATACCCCACAACACTCTACACTACTGTCTGAATAAACTTCCTAAGCTTGTGGCTTGCTTACAATCTTTCAATAGTTTACCATTCTTGTCTATACGAAGTCCAAATTCCTTCTGGCATAAAGAGTTCTGCCTCATCTCTCCAGTTCTTTCACTCTCTCGGTGACTTCCTCAGGCAACCCCACCAAACCCCAGTGTTCTCAATTCAACTAAACAAATATTTTTGAAGCTCCTGCTATGTGCCAGGCACTCACTAGACCACCGAGATGCAACAATGAACAAGGCAGAGGTAGACCTGAGCCTCCTGGAACTAAGAGTCTGAAGCAGACACCAGCAAGGACAGACAGTCCCCCTGTTACAGGTGACCCCACTTATGGAGACTTGTATTTACAGACAGGCTCCCCATAATGTATAATTCAGTAATTAAATGAATAACTGGAGGATTGGATTCTTCCATGCATGTAAACAAACCTGGGTGGTATAAGAGGTTTGCTGGTGTGGCATCCTTATGCCCATGGCTAGTCTCATAGAGAGAGAGAGAGAAGCAGCTGATAGGCACATAAGAACGTGAAGAATCAGGAGATCCAGGGCCACGCAAGTTTACAACAAAAGAATGAGCTGAAGCCTTTTGCTCGTTGAAGCAGGATTTGCTAAGCTTGAGGAGCAAACTGAGCAGTTTACAAAGGTTCACTGTGCAGTTAGCCAGTGGCTCCAAGGATGGTTATGTGGAAAAACAGAAAAAAGATAGACCTGCCATTCGATCCTATAATTCCTCTATGAGGTATATATCCAGAAGACCAAAAA
>NW_003852406.1:12470699-12491653 GCF_000181295.1 Otolemur garnettii
AAGCAAGACGTTGGTACAACATTAGGTGAGTGGTAACTTTTAGTATTGTTTTTTTGAAATTTCTCCTACCTAAATTTTTTGTATAAGTTTACTTTTATGTTCTGTTTGTTTGAATTAAAAGGAAGAGCATAGTGGTTCCCTTAACTTATTATTACAGTACAGGCATATTATTATTATACAGTATTATACTGTGTTATTACTGTCACACATGAGCCATTATACTATTGTTGTTGCTATTATTATTGTATATGTGCTGCTTATCAGGGTGCCAAGTTATATACAAATCCGACGTAAAGATGTTCCAGAGACCACCTAGAAGCACCTATGTGGCAAGTACTACAAAATATTAAGTGTAAGAACACATGGAAGCAAAATGTGTCAGAGAAAGTTCACTGTCAAAGTTGACATTGAACCTGAGATGTGGTCCAGCAAAGTTCACTGTCAAACTTGACGTTGAACCTGAGATGTGGTCCAGCAAAGTTCACTGTCAAACTTGACGTTGAACCTGAGATGTGGTCCAGCAAAGTTCACTGTCACTTGACGTTGAACCTGAGATGTGGTCCAGCAAAGATGAGAGGAAAACCCCAAGCAGATAAGTGCCTTTGACATAGTTCATACAGGTTCCTATGGTGCGTCAGGCTGTTTATCTCTGCCACCCCCAGGACGGTGACGACCTCTTACACACAGGGGCGGTGCACTAGTCATAGTTTGTACCCTCCTCAGCTACTAAGCCAGGCACGACTGAGTGTTCAAATGTTTGTTGGTGATGACAGGGATGACACTGGGGAACTTATATGTGATATGACTGTGGTATATTGATAAATTTTATAATTTTCCCCAAATAGGTGATACATTTAGATTTACAAATACAGAAACTGAGGTCTAGAGAGGATAAACAAGTCTCCAAAATTAAATAAGTAGCCAATGAGATACTCAGTTTCAAGTCCAGATCTATGTCATTTCACAGACTTTCCATTTCCCTGAAGTATATCACCACCTAATACTCAGAAAAGAGTATTATGATGTGATACTCATATCACTTGTGATGATACTCAAGCTTTGCTGTATGCTAAATACCAGGAAAGAAAGAAATTCTGCCTACTCTTGTGTTAAAAATGTGGCCTTCCATACCACTTGAAACTTCAAAGTTGTCCTATTGCCAAGGATATTCTCATCTCTGGATATACGGGGAAAGTCTAGTTTCTCAACCTTTAAGACTGAAGACAGGATCAGACATCATGGCCCACGCCTGTAATCTTAGCACTTTGAGAGGCTGAAGCAGGAGGATTGCTTGAGGCCAACAGGTCCAGACCAGTCTGAACAGCATAGCAAGACCCTGTCTCTACAAAAAAAATTAAAAAATAAAAATAATAGCCAAGTGTGATAGCATGTGTCTGTAGTCCTAGCTACTCAGGAGGCTGAAGAAGGATTGCTGGAGCCCAGGAGTTTAAGGTTGCAGTGAGCTCTGATGATGCCGCTGCACTCCAGCCTGGGCGACAGAAAAAGACCCTATCTTTCAAAAAAAAAAAAAGACTGAAGGTAAGATCAAAGTAAGTAAACCTCAACTAGCAGCCATTCTTTAGGTGCTTCAACTATTAATAGCGCCTTCTGCCAAACTTCGTCTGGTGTTAAATGCTGCAGAGAAGAGTCGAGAATAAAGATGCCCAAGAAAAGGCCATTGCATTTGGTTCCTGATAACTGGAAAAGAGTAGTCAGGAGAGTGGTAAGAAGATGAGCCGGACCACAAAGAGCTGAGGAGGGAGAAGGGAGAAGGGAGAAGGTGATGGGCAAGTGGAAGTATGTGGGACAGCAACAGGATGCTAACGGGAGGCGACAGAGAAGCTGTCAGAGCTGGAGACACCGGACAGTGTTGAAACCAGAGAGAGGAGCTAGCAGAGCAGGAGAGCCCCAAGGTGTAAGAAAAGTAAGCCTCAGAAGAGGGAAGATCACAGAAGAGCTGGGTGGGTGTGGGCTCAAGGGCACAGGGCGAGCCCTGGCCTGATGAATGACACTCCTCTCCAGTACATGGGACAAAAGGAGGCAATGGGAGAATCCCCACGGAAGGGCTATGAGGTCCTAGGAGACTGGAACCCCCAGCATGAAAACAGGATTCCAATTGTCCTCAATTTCTTTAACTGAAGATTCCATGAAAGACTTTAGCGGCTACAAAGCCCCAAATCCCAAAAGGTGAGTATCAGGGAACATTCAGGTGTGATTTTGGATGAAGAGATAAAGTAATAAACTCTGCAAAGCTGCCAGCAGCCAGACTAACATGCAAGAACATATCCCATTAGGTGGTAAAAAGAATGGGATTGGATATGCTGGGGACTAGGGGCAACTGAAAGGAGAGAGAAGAAAATTAGAGGGACGACAGAAATACAGACGTTCGGTGTTTGTGTTCATCAGGCCTTGCTGCATAGATACGGAATTTTTCCTCCTTCATCCAGAACATTGCCGTGAGAAGACCACCAACCACAGCAAATGCTATTTAGAAACCACAAAGAAACTCAGGTTGCTATTAAACACGTGGGTCAGTAGGTGGATGGCCACATGGGTAGACGGATAAATGGGAGGACAGGCGGAGGGATGGAAAGGCAAATAAACCACTCAGAGGAGAAAGACTAGAAATACGTTATATTGGAATAGTTCCAACGTGACTTCTGATTAGAAGATGGTCAGTGCTATATCAAGAAGATAAGGAAGATGGAAAGGGTTTCGGCCACCCCCCTGATCTTCTAATTTGGCCAGTATCAGGCAAGAGAGTCAGAGAATGGAAAAGAGGGTTTTATTTGAAGGTGTTTATTTAGAGGGAGCTAAGAGCAAGGGTTACACCTGATGAGTATGTTTTAAGACATCACCGAGGAAGAGGAACAAAAAAGGCTTTATTAACTCCCTAGTTGAATCAGGCAGTCTTGGTGACTGGAGATCACGGAGAGGGAAACCGGCTCAAAGACTGGGAGCAGTTTCCATAAGAGAAGGCAGAGCTCTTCTCCAAGTTAGACAGCAAACCATCACTGAGGTTAGCGGGAACTGACACTGAACTGATGTGAGGGAGGTGATAGCCAACGCACCTTAGGGTTTAGTATTTCTAAATTCTTCCTCCGTACGTTACTGACTTAAGTTTGTAATAGATCTGTAGGTGATTGATAATTACATATTTGTCTTGCTACGATTTACCTTTTGAATTTACATCTTTATTTTTATGGAGAATTCATCTATATATTTTTAGAAAAATTCTATTTCAGTGTGAATGTTTGAACTATTTCTTATCTCTTCGCCAAGCTAGGAGGATTTCCTTTTCAGGACAGCAAAATCATTCTTGTTTGGGATTCATTAGGGAAAACACGGGTGAATGGGAATTTGTAGGAGAAAAATAATTGAGAGATAAGGACCGTGATGAAAAAGGAAAATATATTTCTATCTTAAAAACTTATAAAATATCTACATGCTTATAATTGCCCGACAGATAGCAACAGCCTTCCTTGCACCCTCAATATGGACTTGATTTTCCAATTGCCTCATCTGGTTGCCTTGCATACTTCTCAAATTCGGCATAGCCAGGATGGAGCTCCTGAATTGCTCCTTCAAACTTGCTCCTTCTGCAGCTGTCTCTCCTTTCTAGAAATAGCAATTCATCTTTTGAGTCATTCAGGCCAAAAAAACTGTGGAGCGATCCTGAACCTTACATTTCATTTCATATTCCTCATCGGATTCAACAACAAAACCTTCCCTCTCTCTTTTTAAAGCACACAGGGCACTGGTCTCCCTGTTTCATTTCTTGCCTCCTTTGGTCTATTCGCAATGCTCAGTCAGAGCCACGCTTTCGGAACAGAAGTCATATCATGTCACTGTGTGCTTATAACCTTCCCCTGGCTTCCCACTGTCCCTGGACTAAAAGCCTTACCATGGTCTACCAGGTCCCGTGGCCTGGCATTTGCACTTGTTCTCTTTGTCTGGAGTGTTTTCTACCATATCCACACGCCTCCTCCTTCATCCTCCTTCAGATCTTCACGCAAGTGTCACCATCCCAGTGAGGTCTTCCCCGGCAACACTGCAAACTTTCCTCAATTCTGCTTTCCCACTCCCTGGTACTCTCTGTCCCCTTTACCTGATTTATGTTCCTCACAGTATTTAGCAGCATCTGACATTTATGTTTTATTTAGTTATCTGAATTACTGTCTGTCTAGTCCCACTAGACCGGTAAGCTACATGAAAGCTGTTTTGTTCATTGCTGTATTCCTTGAACAAAGCCTAGATAGTAAGCAAGTAGGTGTCCAATCAGTGTTTGTGGGAAGAAGAAAGGAAGGAAGGAAAGGAAGGAGGGAGGGAGGGAAAGGCTGGCTGATAAATACATTCAAATAGTGTCTGTTGAGTGGTAAATATAAAAACAATTGTTGGAGGGGGAACTCAATAATTCCCGAACATTAAATTCTGAAAAGCATTGGACGTTAAATATGAGACTCAAGCAGAAAGACTGCTTAGTGTGCACATCTGTAAATACACACACACCATGAGTTTACAAGTCTTGTACTGAAACTGAAAAAATGTTTCTATAGAAAAAGAAATGATCACTGGAAACCAATGGTACAATTTCATTATTACTCGTTGAAGCACGTAAGACGTCATTGAGATTGTCTCTGTTGAAGGTGTTGTCTCTGTTGTTTTAGTGAACACATGACTATTTGTTGGGCTTTTATAGATTTGTTTTCTCTCTTGGCTCCCCAATCATATTTTCCTCCTTAAGTCATAAGTTTCTTAATGTCAAATTGTCTTATAATAGCACAAACTCCTAAACTGTAGTGGGACTTCCATCTTCCTTTCTAAGTCTAAAAATAAATGAGTTACCCTCTGTTGGTGCTCATGAGTCTTCTGTTGGCACAGCTTCTAATGAGTGGTTCGTGGTAGGCAAGATTTCATCTCTCCTCAACCCATGAGTGAGCAGACAATGTCACTATCATTTCCTTTGACCACATGAGCATCCAGATAGATAACAGCCATAAAAATGTAAAAGAATAGCAAAGTAAACTCAAAGAATGCAGAGAAATTAATACAGATAAGTGGCAATGTATGCAATAGAAAAGAAATATATGATAGAGATCAACAAATAACAAGAGTTGGTTGTTTAAAAAAGGTTAATAAAATAGACGAGCCACAGCAGAAACTGATCAAGAAAAGGAAAAGTCACAATTAAGCAATATAAGGAATGAAAAGGGCTACATTGCTATAGATTCTTCAGAGAATTAATAGAAAATGGGGATGTTAAGAAATACTTTCTATGTAGTTTGGTGATTTATTTATATTAAGTGGAGATGTTTTTGGAAAACTTTGATTGACTCAAGAAGAAATAGAAAACTTGAGTAGTCACAAAACCATAAATTGAATTAAAAGTTTATAAAAAATCTTCCAATGGGCTCAGCACTCATAGCTCAGTGGTTAGGGTACTGGTCCCATACACTGGGTCTGACAGGTTTAAACCTGGCCCAGACCTGCTAAACAACAATGACAACCACAACAAAAAAAAATAGCCAGGCGTTGTGGTGGGAACCTGTAGTCCCAACTACTCAGGAGGCTGAGGCAAGAGAATCACTTAAGCCCAAAAGTTTGAGTTTGAGGTTGCTGTGAGCTATGACACCAGGGCACTCTACTGAGCATAACAAAGTGACACTGTCAAAAAAAAAAAATCTTCCAATAAAGAAAATGCTAGACTCTGATGGCTTCTCCAACAAATTCTACCAAACATAAAATATGATTACATTTTTACATGAGCCTTCAAAGAATAGAAAAAGAGAGGACATCCTTAGCTCATACAAAGCCAGAATAACTTTGATTCCAAAACTTCACAAGAACCATAAGTGAGAAAGGCAAATCACAGGCCAATCTCACTCAGAAATATTAATGCAAAAAAATCCTTAAGAAATTATTGGTAAGCAAAAGCAATATTATTTGAAGAGAATAATCATATATTATGATCAAGTGGGATTTATACCAGTATAGAAGTTCAATATTTGACAAGGTAATTTTTAGTAAATCAGAATTAGGCAGAAAATTCCTTAATCTGATAAGAAATGTCTATAAGGGTCTGAGAGTAAACATGATATTTAATGGTTAAATATTAGAAGCTTTCCCTTCAAGATTGAGAAATAGATGAGGATGCTTACTCTCTTTCCATTCAGCTTTGTACTAGAAGTCCTTGACAACACATCCTTGACAACAAAAAAGTTATAAGGATTGGAAAGAAAGAAATGAAGCTATCATTACTTAGAACAATATGAATGTGAACTGGAAGCAACAAATTTTGGAAGCCCAGTTTGACATCATCTCATAAAGTTGGAAATATCCATAGTCTTTGACCTAGCAACTAAAATACATAGCAAGTATTTTAGTTCCACTCCTAAGTAGATATTTTCTTAAAATCTTCCAATAAGTTACTAGAATGAGCGTGAATTTGGGAAATTTGTAGATCCAAAATCAATATACTATATAAAAATCAATTAAGAGAGAGAGATTAATGAAGATTTGCATATTTGGAAGGATATGCCATATTCAAGAATTGGAGGGCTCACTAAAATGGTCAAATTTCCCTCAATTTATTTATAGATGTTATTGGTCTTACAATTCAAATTTCAACAGCTCATTCTGAAATAATTCAAGATGATCATAAAATTCATATGGAAATGCAAGGAGCTTCAAAAGTCTAAGAAATTTTCCAAAAAGAATTCCTGAGTGTCTCAGGCATTGAGACATTAAAAAGCTGTAATAATCAAGATACTGTGGAATTGGTACAAGGATAAACAAATAAATCACTGAAACAAATTAGAAAGCCCTCAAATAAACTCTTCCATATGTGAACATTTGATTTTGACAGAGGTAGTAGAAGAGTAGGAAAAGGATAAATCTTTCAATGAATGATGCTGCAACATTGAGCTTTATTAGGAGAAATTGAAATGGAACTTCTATTTCATACTATGCAAGTAATAATCGTGGATAGATCAAAAAACTAAATGTAAAAGACAAAGCTGTAGGTATTTTAGAAAATAATATAGGTACGTATTTATGAGAAGGGTTTCTAAATCAAGATACTCAAAAATACTAACCGTGAAGGAGAACATTGATAAATTCTACTATGTTGAAACTATATTTATCAAAGATAGCACTCAAAAACCGAAATAATTTTTGCCATAGAATGAGTGAAGCTAATTGTCAACACATATAATTAATGAGGGCCTAGTATTCAGAACACATTTTTCGAACTCTTATCCACCACTAGGAAGACAACCCAAGAGAAAATTTGGCAAAAGACTTGGACAGGGACCTCATCTAAGAGGAAATTCAAATGGCAAATATGCACATGAAAATGTGGGCACTCTCAGTTACCAAGGAAATGCAAATTTTATACCACAGTGAGCAAACACTTTCCTCCCTTCCTACTGGAAAAAGCGAACAATTCTAATCATAGCAAGCCTTTGACCTTGGAAGCCCTTTGGAAGACCCTCAGCCCTCATGAAGTTGAAGATATCCATAGTCTTTGACCTAAGCGCAGACAGGAATGCAGACTTCTATGCTGCAAGTTACAGTTCAAGACTTCCTAGCAGCCCTTTTCACAGTAGCCCCAAATGGAAATAACTCCATATTATCTAGAGTGAATCTGACGGCTGTGATACCTACCCCCTCAAAGCCTCGCTTGACCTTATAAAACCTGATTTTTCCATTTCCATGTTAGGCCAATGTGGATGCCCTCCATGAAGGGGCTCTCTGAGACAGCTCTCATCACAGTGGTGATTCAGGAAGCCCAGGTTTTTTCTATCTTGTGACTACAATCTTCCACACATGGTTTGCCAATGGTCACCTTCAGTCCGCATGGAGGGCAATGATCCAGTGGGGATGAGGTGAGTGTATGGCCTAATCCACACCCCAGGTCCACAATTGCTGGGTCCAGATGTGCCCAGGAACAGCCTGGCATCAGCACAACACAGGGCTGATGATTTTCTCTTAATCTCTGCCGCAGCCCAAAATGTCCAGAAACAAAAGAATGAATAAATCATCACACATTCATATCATGGCATGTGACTTGGCAGTGGAAGTGAACCACTACATCAATACACATCAACAAGGATGAATCGAATAAAAATAACGGGCAGCGAGAGAAGCCACATCCAGAAGGATACTTGGGAGATGGTTTCCTGTCTTCCTGTGTGTACATAAATATATACAGTTCAAAAGTAGACTGAACTCTGCCATGTTGCCTGGAGGAGTGTACATGGATCGTAAAAATATAAAGACAAGCAAGGGAACCAATACAGTAAAAGTCGGGATAGTGCTTCTGGGGGAGGGGGGATTTGTGCTGGGAAGGATACGGGCATGTCCCAGTTCCTGACCGGAGAAGCACTTCCTCGGGTGTTTATGTCCTTTTCCTTGTATGTATTTCACATACACAGGCAAAAGTTCCACAAGCCCAATGTGTCTGCTGCCTTCCCGCAAGAGGGCCTGCTATTTGGCCCACAGAAAAGCACCTGGCTGGAACACCTTTGCCCTCTGGCAAACCCAGCTTCGCTGCCTCCCCTCCTGGAAATGGACCCCCCTCCAGACCTGACTTTCACTAACATGCCATGTTGGCGTGGAAGGCAAATCTGCGCTCCCATTTGACATAATTGCCAAGCACCGATTTCCTCCCCGAAGGTCCCTCCGTAAATGTTATCGCCTGCTGTTGTCTTCCGTAATTGCCACCCCTTTCCCGAGGTGATGAACAGTTTCTGCCACCGTCTAGTTTTACAGTTTAATGTGATGCCAGTTTGCTACCAGTGTCACCATCCACTCCTCTCATGAGCTCTTTATTTTTGTTTCCTATAGTAACTTGTAAATTCCAGTGACTCATTTCTCTCTTGTTCCAGACACTTAACTTTCAAATCTGCATTTTTCCACCCCCCAGTGGGCAATTTGTTTTACCTTCTGTTGCATCTCCCCTTTCATCATCCTTGAATTCTGCAGCTGGGAACAGCCTTCATCCCCTTACCCAGCCCTGAACACCTTTGTTTTTTCATTTCACAGACTCAAGAATCCGTTCTCGGGTAGCGACTCAAACACTCAGGCTTTTGAAGGTAGATAATTTGAAGTATTCCCATGTCCCCTCGCATAAAAGGCATTTGTACTGTGGTGTCCTTCAGCACAAACTTCTCTCTGCCTCCTACTGAGATATCCAAAGGGCCGGTTGGCTTCTAGCCCTCGGTTCCAGAAATGGTGGCATTTCAGTGGCAAGATTCCCGCTACCTCTTGATTCTAAAATGGATTGGAAGGAAACGTCCCATGGAAATGTAACGTGAGGATAGATTTGTAGTGTCTCGGCCCTTGGCTTCCTCCTGAAAATGCTTTAGCTGTATCTTCCAGGCTACCTGTGAGAGGGACAGCAGAGACCCAAGGTCCGGCCAAGTTCTAGAAAAGCCCAGCTTGGAAGCTCTGTTTTCTGTCTCTTTCATCTTTACAGTCACCATCTGCTTTCTCCCTGCCAGTCACCCTCAGGAATATCTATTTGAGACAGTAGCCTGAGAGGGCAAAACGGGGGTGGGGGGGATGCATTTCTTTTTCTTTCTTTTCTTTTTTCCACTCTCCAAGTCAACTTAAAGAGGCCGGAGAGCTGGTGTTCAGGCTATTTAGAGTTTAACACCAGCTAGGTTGACACAACTTGTAGGCACACCCCCTGCACTGAATTACCTCGTTAGGAAAAAAAAAAAAAAAAAGCCAACTGTAGAATTAACACTCATAAACCTAATGAGGAAATAAATGAGCAAGCCCCAGAGTTGGGAAGCCATATAGAAATCCCCAAATTGAATATAATTTCTTATTTTTTTTTCCAACACAGTTGAACCTCTCTACAAGTTGACCATCCAAGGGACTGTAACAAACTGGCCAACATACAGAGGAGGTCAACATCAGGAACTAGGCCTTCTGTACTGATACGTACATGTGGTGCATGTCCGGTCTATGAAAATTAGATCAACTTAAGGAGGTGGTCCTTGTAGGGAGATGGTCAACTATGGAGGTGCTACAGTAGTTTAACAATAGACCTGGCTATCAATTATTTTCACAGGGTTTGCCTTCAGATTCAAGTTTTCCCTTTAAGACAGATTTTTAAAAGGATATTTTGGGGAGGAGCCCCCTGTTATACCTAAGTGAGATTTTATGAAGGGCTTTCCCCACGGGGGCACACATTTCTTTTCATTGGAAACCACTTTGGGCAGGCCTAAGGTAAAGAATGTATAACTATTCTGATTTTAAACAAAAGTTGGTGTTCATTTTGTGTGTGTGTGTGGCACTTAGCACTTTTAAAAACAGATTATCAAAACTAATGTAGTATAATGGTTCACAAAGTCTAATCAATCTAGAATGATTCTGTTTATCACTATGGGCCTTTCAAAAGATGGTTTAAAAATGTCAGAGTTGTCTTTTAAAAAGGCTAGAGATTCAAAATTGTGCCAACTAAAAAAAAGAAAGCATCTATTTTTTTTTGGTTTATCCATTTTTATAATAGAAAACCAAAATTAAATCTATATGATTTTTCTCATTACTTAATTAACAATAATAAAACATAATGTTTAGCTAAAATAAATATTATTTATGAATTAGAATATGATAAAAGACACAGTATTTCTTCTTTCTAAATATTGTTACTGCACCAGGCCAGTCCGGTTCAACACTTATGTAACAAAGTTGTAAACTATTTTTCAGTTCCATGGACCCCCAAGTGGAAGGACTTAACCTGAGTATGCCCAGATGAACCAAGGGTGCAATCATGGTAGAACCTAAATGCTAGGACTGAAGAGTTAGGACTGAATTCAGAAGGGGACATTGCATGGCAAGTTCCAGGATCCAATCAGAACACACATCCTGGCATCACCCCATTGCAAGATCTAATTAGATCACCCCTCATTATAAAACCTATGCTTATAAGAAAGCATCTATTTTGATATACCTCCAGATCTCAGACATTAAATTGACATGATTTTCATGCTTATCATATCATCATCCTTACTTATGCACGGCCTAACTGAAAAAACAACTGATTTTTACATAGGCATGGTAATATTTCCTAGAGAAAAACATCAAAAATTCCGACTAATGGAATGCATTGATCATACAAAGGCGTATCAGTCCTGCCAGTTACTTGGCACTTTAACAGTGCTCTGAATCCTCGTTGACTACTTAGAGGCAAAGTAATTTTAAAAGAATTGTATAGGTAACATTCAAAATACCTACACTGAGGATGTTTTTTTTTTTTTTTTTAAATAAAAAGAACTTCCCCCTACCTGACCTGGATAAATTTTTAAATGTGTTTTCTTTCTAAAAGAGGAGAAAGAGGATTACTTAAGTGACATTTCATAAATTACCTACAGCCAGGAGAAGATAAATTAAGACTACTGGCTACTAGACTCTCAAATTAGGTGCACACACACACACACATTTCAGTGATATGTTGGCAATTTTCTCCTTAGATTGTCTAGATTTTCTAGTTAATCTCACATACTGAATCATAACATGAAGTGCTTTGAGGTTGCCATTGCTTGCTTTGTAATAATGGCTGACGTCTCAAACAAATGAGGTTTTTGAGGAAGCCTGACTGTTTCACAGGAAGGAAGGTTGAAGAAGGAACATTCACTCCCTGCCCTTTTTAGTCTGCCCCCCTCCTCTCCTATAAGTGTCCTCTCTGATAAAAATTTTCAAGGGGCCCTAAAATTCTGTAAATGGTAAAATGAAATTTAAGTAGCAGCAGGGTATCAGTGGATAGGGGAAGGGAAGGTGAGAAGGACTTCAGCAGCTCATCCTCCTTCAAGGAATTAAGTCTGGTTGGCATCTTTCTCATGCTTCCCCAGAACAGCCAGCCTCTACTCCTTGGCACCCCCAAAACACACAGGGTCTCTCCTCTGGGGTCCCAACCCTGTCCAGTGTACTGGATCCCCCCCCCCATCCTGTGTGTTAGTGCAACCAGCTCCGGGCTGTGCCCTAAATACTGGAAAGTCACAAATCACTGGTTCAAACAGAACGGCTCCTTCAAAGGAGAGAATGGGGAGTGTTTGGGAGAAGAAGGAGGAGAGATGCTTAAAGTGATTTACGACCCCCCTGGGAGAGGGTTTTGGCACCTGGGCTATTATGCTCCGACAAGGACTATCTGGCAAGTAACAAGAGACATTGAAATGTATGAGGGGCCGATTAGGATGGTTCAATCTTCCCTGGATTAGTCAGGCATTTGATATAAATAAGTAAACACCCAACTCACCTCCACCACAGCCCAAAATGTCTCTTTCCCCTTTCACTCTCTTTCTCTCACTCTCTCCCCATCTCTTTTCAAAGAGTGAAAAGGGACCAGAGATTAGAAACAGAGGTCTTGTGTATTCAAAGTGCTAATTCAGAACTTCTTTCTCTAATGCACTCATGAAACATTTTAATTGTCTGACTTTGCATTCAAAAGCCTTGTTTGCAACTCCTAATTGCAGGCTGCTTTGAACAAATAATTGAAATGCATGACTTGTGGGGCCTGCTTAAACAATTATAATGTGCTTTGCCGCTAGGTGCCCGTCCCCCTCCCACTCCCGTCCCCCTTTTTGCATAATGACAAGCAGCCAGCTTGATATTTGCAGCCAAGTTAAAACCTTGCTAATTTGCTGCGCTGCAATCTGGGGCTGTGGCAGTGGCCGTACCTGCATTAGTGCTTGCAACAGCAAAAAATGGCTCTAATAGTTCAACTGAATGTTAAGAAGACCTTTTCATTTTCTGCTGAGAGAATCCCACTGGGGTTTTGTTTTCAAAATACAAATCTTTCACGTGCCTGTTAGTTTTGTATCCACACACCATGTAGGGAGCTGTTTCCCTGAAAATTCTCCCCAACCTGATTTTTAGCAGAGTCCTCAACAAATAGGTTCCTTCCTTTCAGGGGGCTCAGGTTTAGAAATGAAACAAAAGTGTCCAGCTCCTGGGAATGCCGGTCACTGGCCACAGTGGGCGGCTGAGGACCACACACGGGGACGCGGCCTCTGAAAAGCTGCTCTGGCTTTAAGGATCTAGAACACGGTGCCAGAGGCGCCTCCTTTCCAGCCCTGTCAGGACTCAGAGCCTTGAGCAAAGTAAGGCTGTGCTCCTTCAAACATTTAAACATTTTGTTTTACGTTTAAAAATTCTAATAAAATACACATAACCTGAAACTTAACCATCTTAAACGGTTTGAAGAGTTAAGTGCACTTGCGCTGCGTGGCTACCATCACCACTATCCATCCACACCATTCTTTTCACCTTGCAATACTGAAACTCCTTAGCCATTAAACAATAACGCCTTATACCCCCTCCCCTGGGGACCCCCCCCACAACCACCATTCTGCCTTCTATCTTTATAAATCCAACTACCCTAGGCTGAACCTTTAAAAAAAAGATCCCACCTTATGTGTTTTAGAATTGAAAGAATAAATATCTTACTCTTCAAGAATAAATTATGCCTGCATCGAAATCATCTAGCTCAGTAATTCACAATGCTCACATTATCTGGCTTATTGCGATTTGCGGCGTTGAGTACTTAAGGCATAGTTTAAAAGGTACATTTTAAAAGTCCACTGTTTTCCCCAACAGTAAAAAAATAAATAAAAGTCCACTGTTTTAAGGGACCAACTCCACCTGGTAGAAATAGCCCTGCAGATGGCTTCCTTGTTCCCAGGGTCTCCCCGGTGCTCTCAGTGGTCCTGTCAGGGTGGCCTCAGAAGGGAGCCTCTGGTGTGTATATTATTAGTTTTAGGTGCTGACAATGAGCCGCGAGATAGATATTGTCTCTCTTTTACAGATGGGAAGATGAAGCTCAGAAAAGCTGGGTAATTTGTCCAAAGTCACACAGCTCCTCTGTGGGAACACTGGGATTCCAGCCGGGTCAGTGAGACTTCAAAGCCCTTTTCAAGACACTGAGCCGCACAGCAGGGAGAGCCACAGGAAGTGGGACTTCAAAGACATTTGCTGTTCAGCTGGGGGAGCAGGGATTAACACCAGCTCCTCCCAAGACACAGGTGTAACACGTGCGTGGTAGGGGGGGATTGAGGGAGGAGAAGGCCTAGTCATTGTGATGAATACCCAGCATCCCCTGGGCTAGGCCGCACCCAGCAGGTGGTATTAGAACCCTCCTTGATAACTCTGGCCTGGTGTTTCTTGGTTTTATTAACTTGCAGAGAAGAGCCCAAAGATTCTCTTCATAACCCACTTCTGAGCTAGGAAAGCCATTCTTCCTGATAACAATAGCTGGCCTTGAGTGAGTGATTCCCATGCACCAAGCTCTGTATGTGCCACATACAAATGCAGGCAACCTTGCTCTCAAGTTTGCTCAATTAACACAACCCTGGGCAAACCATAAACTGCAAGGAAAGCCACAGCGCCCATTCCACTCCCTACGTCCAGGAGAGAGCCTGTGTGTATAACCCCGGGACTACTGAGCCCCGGGGAGATGTTCTTCTTAGTGGCAGGCAGACCCAGCTATCTGACCTGTTTGCTTATTTGGATCTTCTAAGTCACAGCATGTGACAGGAAGCATCAGCTTTGCTTTTCTAGGCAGGTGCCCATTCAAAAAGGTGACCACAGCATTAAAAAAAAGATATGAATGAATATCATCTGTCTTGGATGGAAAAATTTGTAGTAGTCACCTTATTGCCTAAAATATCACCTCTGGTGTTCTTCTGCTCCCAAATTAAAAATTCAGATGTGTGCTACTGAAATCAAATGATGTAGTAGTTACCTACCACAGATTTCTCCTGGAAGTGTTCATTCACAGTAGAACAGTTTAGAACCACAACCCTGGACCCTGAGAACTCAGGTTCAAATCCTGTGTCTTGTCACTTATTACCTGTGCAATCTGGAGCAAGTTACTTGAACTTTCTATGCCTCAGTTTCCTCATCTGCAAGCTGGAGATAACACCAGTACCTCAAAGAAGTTGTTGAAAAGGGTTATGGAAATTGAGCACTGAGTAAACACTACTTACTGGCACTATTTTAACTTGAAAGGTAATTAGGCTTTCAGAATATTCTTGTCAAAAATATGTCACCAGGGCAGTGCCTGTGGCTCAAAGGAGTAGGGCACCAGACCCATATGCTGGAGGTGGCGGGTTCAAACCCAGCCCTGGCCAAAAACTGCAAAAAAGAAAAAAAATATATCATCAGAATTTAACCAATTTTTTGTTCCTGCTTGCAGATTTCAGAACATTCAAGGGGTAGAAGAACAAGATAAAGGATACCACAAGGAAAAGATGGTAGACAATTCCAGAATTGTGATGCAGTCTATAGGACAACTATCCTTCTACCAATTATTATCCAACAATGAGTCTTCCAGTTGGTCTAATGCTTCCATGTATGCTGTACACATATTGCCTTGGTTAGCACCATGAGCCTCTGCTGGGAAGGTGGCAGGTGCATTTTGTGGCTAAGGAACTGGTGCCCTGTCCACTAAAGATATTATAGCTGGCTGCCTTGGTTGGCAAAGAATACTGAGGGAAGAATACAGCATTCTTTCCCCAACACCTGTTTCTCTCAATGCCCCTTCACCTCCACCCGCACCTCAACTACTGTGCCTCATGTGCTGAGACATTTTGATTAGGCTTTAGTAACTACGGTTAGGAGAACAGCTGAAACAGAACAAACACAGAGAAACTGAAACCCACCCAGCATCTCGGTTCTGGCTCACCTTTTGTAGATTTGAGTCATTGGTTACCTACCTTCTGCTGAACTAGCTACCTGGCTGTGTCCTTGGTAGGCCACAGCTGACTCAACTTGCCACGCTGGCCTGGGGAAGGAGGGCCCATTCAAAGGCAAACCGACTCACTCAGCACTTCACTCTTGATTGTTCACTAAGACTTTCAGGACTTACCTCCTAAGTGTTCATGGAAGAACCCACGTCTGTGAAGGTGGCCCACCTCGCCCAGCGTCTAGCCCAATACCAGGTACAGTCCAGTTCTTAGATGTATTTTCTATTGAAGATATCTTTCCATTAGTTTTCATCTTCAAACTCTGAGCCAACTTGAAAGGACTCCCACAAAGTTGGGACCATTTAAAACTCAAAATGAATAACTGATGGTAATGGATTGAATCACATTGACTATGTAAAAATTTCCATGTCTATAGTGACACTCAAAAAAGAGAAAACAAGCCAGCAAACAAATCCTCATTCATTATCACTGGAGTGGGCCATTACGCCAACTCCTAACTCTGGAAATGGGTAAATAAAAGGAAAGAATTATATTCTTTTCTACTCGGATCCCTATTTAAGATGGTTAAGATTTAACCACTAAATCCCGGTGGATGAAGTAAGGCCTTTTTATGGCTGAAATCTAGTTATTAAATGTAGAGGGAATTGTCAAGGGTCAGAATATGCTACCCCCAAATATGACACCTTAAAACTGAGAAAACTGCAGACGTAAAAAGGTCGCTGTCTGACTTTCTCCTGCCTTTCTGTGTGAGAGCTGGCTGTAAAAGAGTTCTGTGACCTGCCTCCCCTGAAAGTAGGTCATAAGACCCCCATGTGACAGGTGTTCCGACCTACGCCCAGAGGGAAAGGATGAAGACCCAGAGATGCCAAGAGAAATCAGAACAAAGAGGCCTTGCTAAGTTTCCCCAGTCAATTACCATTAGGTCATACCCTTTTTGTCCAGTTGTTTTTCTCCGTGGCTATCCTCTCTCCATGACACCTAAGCATAAAAATACACAAAATCCCCTAGGTCCTTGGGGCCTTCATTTCTAAGGCTACCATGCTTTGTAAAACTTTGGTAATATCAATTGGTTATGCTTTTTTCTTGTGACTCTGTCAGAGTGGTGTCAACCAAGAACCCTGCCATGGCTGAGGAAAAATTACTTTTTCTTCCCTACAGAATAATGAAAGTAGAAAAATACCGTTTTGCAACCCCTAGAGAACTAAAAGATTCGAGCAAAGATTATCCATGGACAATGGGGGGAGGTTCAGTTCACATAGCATCAGTGTACTAACTCACCCTGTCCCCAGACAGATTTCCTACTGGTCCTAAGTCACTGTTTCTATAGGGAACCATCAGGTTGTCATGACCTAAACCAAGGGTCAGTTTTAGCACCACCAAAGTAGGACATCATATACTTCTCTATGAGATGCAATACTAAATTCTAATCCCCCCCCTGCAAAGAAAAACATTTCACCCAAATCTAGTGAAGACTTCAGACACTAATTCCAGGTTACAGGAAATACAGGAGGTAGAAAAACAAGATAAATGATATCAGGAGAGGAAATGAAATCAGATAATTCAAGAATTATTCAAGTCCATAGGACTTGAGGCCTTGTATCCCCGGTAACTTAATGTCATAAAAATGGAGAGGAAACAAAGAGTTGAATCCTGGCATAGATAATCCACAAGAATTAGGATTGTGGAGTTCTATTGCCTTCTAGAAACCAAATTTCTTCCTAAAACAGTGCCCCGTGCAAGAACCAGACCATCTTAGATACTCCATACACACTTGTTAAAGGTAAGAATGGATGAATGAATGAATGATATTGACGAGAAAAAGAGGCTCAGAGGGTGCAGTGCTGTGCTCAGTGGCAGGCAGCAGGCTGGTGGCAGAACTCGGAATAACGTGTGATCCTTCAGTTCCTGGTCTGGGGCTCATTGGCTCCCTATTTTTGCTTTTTCACGTATAATTGAGTTCAAGATTTAAAAAGCCTTGAGAGACAAAGCAAAGCAGATGTGAGGTGCGGCGCCTAGCTGGAACCTGCTTGGAATAAACCAGCTACGAAAGACATTTGGAGGGAAGCTGAAAAACTGAACAGGAACTGACTGCTACAATTCTGTGGGGTAAGAGCGGGACATTGCGGTTACACAGGAAGCAGTCTGTTCTTACCTTCCAGAGAGTCATCCTAAAGTTTTAGAGGGAAAAGGCATGGCCTTGCTAATTTTCTATGAAACATTCCGGCATAAAGAATTTGGTAAACCATTTATGGTAAGCTGTTAATTACTAATTAACCTAGGACATGGATGTGTCGGGCGGTATTAGGTTCTTCCTTCTTCTGTTTGAAACATTCATTGTTGGGTAGGTGGGTAGATACATGGAGACCCAGAGACCCAGCCAGCAAAAGCCTGGAATTCTCTTATATCTCACTGGAATGAGCAGTTCTGCTCAAGTAGTATAGGAAGGATATAAAAGAAAATTTCCTCAAGTAGCTATTTTCTAAGGAGGTTGACTTTAATATTAACTTAGTTATTCATAGAAACAACACTATCCTTGAGCATTTTCAAGTCATATCCATTTGCACATGTTTGGAATAACAAGTTTAGAAATCACCGAAGTGGCCCCAAAACATTTAAGATGTGTTTACCAAACATGGCGCAGAAAATACTATTCCTCCTGATGTTCCCTGAGGCCATCAGCGTGGGGAGGATGCTTGGGACCGTGAGTTCAGCAAACCCCAGGCTGGAGCAGCCACTCGCTTTCTGACAATGAAGGATTTGAGACAGAGCCTGGGAGGGGTGGGGAAAGGAAGGGAAGGATGAAGAGAGGTTGGTTATGAGTTGAAAACACAGATAGAAGAACGAGTCCCAATGTTTGATAGCAGACTACAGTGACGAGGCTTAGCAACAGTATTATGTATGTTTCAAAATTACCTGAAGAGAAGACTTGAAACGATACGACACGTAAAAATGATAAATGTTCAAGGTGATGGACACTGGACACACCCTGGTCCTTACACACCTATGCAGGTACCAGACACTCACACAGACCCCATAAATAAATGTATCACTAAAAAAGAAAAAAATAAAGCAAACAGATTTGAGGAGACACTAGTGGCTCTCAGTGAAAGCACTTTGCATCATGTTTGAGTAGTGATTCTAAGATGCCCCAGAGAGGCAACATGGCCTCTGCTTAACACTTTGCTGACCCTGAAGAACCCAGCCACTGGTCAGCTCCGTGGATGGAGAGAGCGAGCTCCTCCTTCCTTCCCACCCCGTCTGCCCCTGCACGACTCCGAGTTTGCCCCAAGTTTGTCTGTCTGTGTGGCTGTGGGGTTCACATCCCCCTGCCTAGTGCTGGGACATCTCCCTGTGTGGTGAGATGACATCACACAACTGAACACGAGAAAATGTGTAGGAAAACAGTGGTTTATAGCTATGTGACTTGAAGAACCAAGTACAAAAAAATGAAACCAGGAGGAGGTTGTGGAATGAGCCCTGTGTTTGGCAGACCTGGGTTTTAGTCCTAGTTTGGGCTCCAACTGGCCATCTACCATCAACACTGGGCTTAGCCTTCTTGGGCCCTTCAATCTCATCTATTAAGTTGTCTATCTATCTATCTATCTACCTACCTACCTATCATCTATCTATCTATGTATCTATCTGTCTGTCATCTATCTATCTGTCCATTTCTATCTGCCTATCTGTATCTATCTATCTACCTATTATCTATCTATCATCTACCTATCTGTCCATTTCTACCTGCCTATCTGTCTATCTAACTATCTGTCCATCCATCCATCCTCTCACTCCATGATCGTTTTTTGAATGCTCAGTATGTGTCAGGTACTACCCTAGGGAGGCCTGTCTGCTTTCACGAAGAGACAGACCTCCAAAGCAGCATAAATCACTCACAGATTATCTTTCTCAGGCTCCACTTCCCCTCCATTTGCATAGGCAATTGTGACTCTCTATAGGCCCTTTGGAGAAAGCCAGATTTCAGCTAAACCATAAGGAAACTTCTGAGTGAATCTAAATGCAGCAGGAAAACCACACACTAGTTCTCTCACGATGGTGCATCTGACACTGTGCCACCTTGTTGGCTGGGACGCACAACCTCTGCCGTGGCCAGGCCAGCTCACGGGGTGCTCTGCTTAGCGTGTGTGGTGCATCTGCTCTGTTATTTTTCTCATCTCACAAGACAGAACTGTCTCTCTCCACCACTGTCTTTATCAAAAGTCAGAAAATCAGAATAAAGAATGAGAGAGGTTTTCAGTGGGTTCTGCCTTTTTGTGTGTACGGGTTTTGTATTTTTTGCTTGTTTGTGTTTACACACCCTGTCTGACTTCTACGGCTACTGGGTTTGTGAGGCTCCATTCTAGACTAAAAGACAAGTTGGTCTGCACCTTGATTCCCAAAAGGGTCTTTTGGGAATTTGTTTCTAATATGAGGGGTCGGGGTAGGGGAGATGTGGAAAACAAGGAGAGCGTGCCCCTCTCTGTGGGACTTCCCAGCTGCAGCAGAGACAGACGACTCTCACACTGCTCAGGCTGGGACAACCTGCGGATGATCTGGTCCAATCCTTTATTTTGTACATGAAGAAATTCGGCCTCTGAGAAGTCAGGAGGTTGACCTAAGCCAGACAGCCCAGCCGGTACAGCCCAGCCAGTCTCCCGCCCCTGCCGCGCGGTTTCCTCCTCTCCTTTAGATGCTTCAACCTCAAGTGAAAGCGAAACTGCAACTTCTATGAAATCGTGCTCTTCATCACCTCTGAGTACCACAACTTTTTGCACATCGTTTCCCCTCCAAGTTGATTATCTAAATGAGATTGCTCATTCTGTCCTGCACAAGAAGCCCAGAATAATGAGCCCCCGACAGTAGGCTCACCGGCCCTGGGCTTTGTAAGCATCTGCAGTTTGCTAGGAAGCACCTCAGAGCCCGTGCTCGCCCCCCTCATGTCACAGGAGAGCACGTGCTCTTGCAGAAATGGCGCAAGTACAAAGCAAAGGGACTTGGGACGGGCAACAGACTTCAGTGCTAAGAACGCAGGCTTCTGAGTCAGACCAGAGTTGGGGGAACCCTTTTCTTGGCTCGGTTTCCTTTTCTTTAACACTGAACAAACTACAGTGCCTATTTCATATTGGAGTTGGTGGAATTCAATGAAATAGTAAACAAGATAATGCCCAGCCACAGTAAGTGCCGAAAAGATATTATATTAGTTACTACAGATAGAACTAGGTGAACAAATGGATTATGTGCTTC
>NW_003852406.1:12492001-12499405 GCF_000181295.1 Otolemur garnettii
CAGGTTTGAACCCACCACCCCCAGTATATGGGGCCCGCGCCCTACTCACTGAGCCACAGGCGCCACCCTAGTTGTTTTTATTTTCAAAGGACCAGAGAATCAAATTTTTTTTCCATTAGTAATTTAGATATTGACGCTCCAACAGAAGTTTTGGGCAAAGATTACTAAGAAAGTAGAAAATCTCCCAACACCAATCTATCTTTTCCTACCTTCCTTCCTTCCTTCCCTCCCTTTCTTTCTCTTTCCTTTCTTACCTTCATCTTTAAGGGGCCTTCAAGCAAAGTAGAAGTTGCCTAGGTCGGCAACTCTGGGGCTGCTGTCCTGTTGTCCTGTATGATGTTATACAGGATGTTCTAACAGTGTGGCATTCCTTCTCTGCTTTAATCAGCCAACATGGAGCACACATGTGAAAAATGCAGCACTGTAGCAACACCCCACACACACACTCATTCCCCAACAGGTATACCATGACATTTGATTTTTTTTTTTTAACAGTTTTTAGCCGGGGCTGGGTTTGAACCCGCCACCTCCAGCATATGGGGCTAGCACCTTACTCCTTTGAGCCACAGGCACGGCCCCAACAATTGATCATTTCCATATCAAACTCATCCTTCACCGGCAAGAGTCCTTCAAACTTGTGGATAGCCCCTCTCCAGCCAGCTTTCCCCTCCAACAAGTCTTTGAAAGTCTACAGCCTTAACAGTCCTAGAATGCTGAGCGGGTACACAAAATAAGGAGGATACGATAAATCTGGGAGCATTTGGTGATGGAACAGGAAAGCAGAGCCGTCTAATTGGAACCTGTTCTAGTGTGGGAGCACTAGGAACCACCTTAAAAATGCCAACAAGGAAAACATCAGCCACTCACAGAGTGAGTGAAGCCCTAGCCTTTTCCTCTGGCATAGACAGTGTGTCCTAAAGGCCACCATACATCAGGGGTCCTCAAACTTTTTAAACAGGGGGCCAGTTCACTGTGCTTCAGACCGTTGGAGGGCCGGACTGTGGGCCCCGGGATGAGTCGGCTGCTAAGCAGGACAGGCAGCGGTGGCAAAAACACTCGGTGGGCTGGATAAATGTCCTAGGCAGGCCGCATGTGGCCCACGGGCTGTAGTTTGAGGACGTCTGCATACATACATAGGGAAATGGGAAATTGTAGCTAAACATACCTTTATTTACAAAATATTCATTATAAAAGTTTACCAAGCTTTTACAAACTATTTCTCTACATGTTGATATATAAATATAAAACTAGTATAAAGTATAACTTATAAAATATGGGTTTGTTAATTGTCCTATGTAAAGGAACCTACAGGCAACCTTTGGGACACCCCTGGAGTTTTACCCTCCACTAGGAGTTTGTATTTTAACCCTC
The DNA here is from genome assembly GCF_000181295.1 of Otolemur garnettii. Taxonomy (NCBI): domain Eukaryota; kingdom Metazoa; phylum Chordata; class Mammalia; order Primates; family Galagidae; genus Otolemur; species Otolemur garnettii. The sequence goes on from NW_003852406.1 coordinate 12,493,373, forward strand.
CATTAAACTACACATTTATTTTTTTTTGCAAAATAACGTTTTTCTTACCAGCCCCTCAAATACTGAGCTCCTATCGAGGAGTAGAAGTTGTTTTTCTGCTTGAGGGCGTCGCTATTTCTGTCATCCTGGAAACTCAAGAGAAATAAATGAAGGGAAAAACCCTAAGTGAAACTTCCGTGTGGAGTTTGCCAAGTTGCTGCCCAGGCCTGGCAGTCCCCGAACCCCCAGGTGAGTGGCTACGTGTGGGACGTTCCTACAAGAGCTTCTTGTTAAGCCCCAGCGTGAACACACCACAGAGGAGGACTGTGAATTGTGGCTTATTAGGATGAGTGATCTCTGCCAATGACTTTCCAGGAGACTTGGCTTCTCAGAAGGCCTAAGGTGTTTTCTAACAAAGTAAATTATCACTGAAAGTTTAAAAAAAAAAAAAAGGAAACAGTTATAAAAGACTGATTACCAACTCTGTGGTATCAGTCCAATCTCAAGTTCATTTTTAAATTCATATCTGTATTCATATTTTTATCTCTGGATAGACCACAAAATGTTTATGACTGCTGTAACTTTCTGCATAGTGAGATAATGACTAATTTTTTGTTTTGTTTTGGAGACAGGATCTATTTCTGTTACCTAAGCTGGAGTGTAATGGTGCAATCATAGCTCGCTGTAGCCTGGAACTCCTGGGCCCATGTGATCCACCTGTCTCAGCCTCCCAAGTAGCTGAGACTACAGGTGCACACCACCACACCTGAATACTTTATCCCCAACTTTTTGTACAGATGGGGTCTTGTTATGTTGCTCAGGCTGGTATTAAACTCCTAGCCTCAAGTGATCCTCTTGCCTCAGCCTCACAAAGTTCTAGGATTATAGGTGTGAGCCACCAAGCCCAGCCAATAATGGCTAGATTTGTTTTTGTTTTTGTTTTTGTTTTGAGACAGAGGCTCATTCTGTCACACTGGGTAGAGTGCCATGACATCATAGCTCACAACAATCTGTTGGTCTCAAGCAATCTTGCCTCAGTCTCCCAAGTAGCTGGGACTACAGGTGCCTGTCACCATGCCCAGCTAGTTTTTCTATTTTTGGTAGAGACAGTGTCTTGCTCTTCCTCAGGCTAGCCTCGAAATCTTGAGCTCAAGCAGTCCACCCACCTCAGCCTCCCAAAGTGTTAGGATTACAGGCACAAGCAACCTCACCCACCTAAAAATGGCTCTTTTTTCTTTAACTGTTCCTTTATTAATCTCTATTTACTACTTTTGTCTATAGTAAACACATATTCCTTATGGAAAAAAAAATCAAGTATAAATAAATTGAAGCATTCTGAGGATCATAAGTAGCTGGGCTACTACGGGCAGAACAACTATGGTTTCCACAGAGGCCTGGCGGTGGCTCCTTCTCTTGGCTGGCCTAGCAAGGAAAACTCAGTTATGAGCTGGAGGCCTAATGTGGGGCAGTGATTTTTTTTTTTTTTTTTGGCAGTTTTTGGCCAGGGCTGAGTTTGAACCCACCATCTCCGGCATATGGGGCCAGCACCCTATCCATTTGAGCCACAGATGCCGCCCAATGATCTTTTCATGTTCCACTAACCATGTCAGCTGAGTAGATTTCACATTCGGACCTGCCTATATTTACAAACCCTTGAGTCCATGCCTACCATGTTTATCCTTTTTCTTTGGCAAAAGGAATTGCCGTGAGAAGGAGAAACACTAACTTTCCACCAGGGAATAGCTATGAAGCCATATTCTCAGCAGTGCTTTGCTGTGCGTAATTCTCCAGGTCCTGTGGTCTTTTCTCCAGCCATCCTTCTGGTTTAAGGCAGTGAGAGCCGATGTGCTCTACCAAGTGGGAATAAGAAGAGAAACCCACCAGAATTTCAAGCTCTGGTTGTTTGGTCAGAAACACAGTAAGCAATAAAGAAGAGCTATGTATATCTGGGCTCATTAAAATTTGGAAACTAGGTTTCTAGTGCTCCTTGATAAATTTCCTGAGCCTTTAATGATGTTTTGAGGCCTGGGCTTAATTGTCACTTTTTTGAGAATACCCCTCCTGCCTGCTCAGATTGGCTGGTCTCCCTGTTGTACTTCATCTTTGTACTTGGCCTTTTCATTCTGGCATCTGTCATTGCTACACTAAAGTAATTATATGTGTAATTGTTTGTGGAACTGCTTCTCTCTCCACTAGGCTATGAGTGGAAGGACCATATCTGTCTTTTTGCTGTAATAGTCCCAATACCTACTTCTGGGGCTGGAATATAACTAAGTTTTGACTGAACAACTGGAAGAATCAATGAGTGAAATACTTCTCCAGCCCTTTTCTGGAATCCTTTTCTGCTTTTCTTGGCATCCAGCTTTGTATTAATTGCCTAGCAAATTCGTAATATAGATAAAAATATGAATTGCTCAGTGCTGTATGGTTATTTTGGATAAAATGGTTCTTCCCACTTTTCAAGTACATTTTGAATGCTGAGGGGATGAGCTTGTGCTTGTTGTTACCCTAAGAGGCTCAGCAAACGACTTACCCCATCAAAGTTAGACAGCTAGAACCACAAACTGCAGGTGCTTCCCACAGTACCCCCTGACCCTCAGGAATGCAGTGACTCCTGTCAGCAGCAGTCCCCACTCTGACGTCCTTTTTCTGCACAACTTCTGTTCCTGGGCCCCCTTTCTGTTTGAGGTTCATGGGTCTGAGGATCAATCATGTTTTAAACTCACACCAGATAAGATTTGTATTTAAATGGAGGCCCTTGGGATAATTTTGACGATAGAAGAGTCTTATTTCTTAATAGTTACAAATTTACTTTGATGCAAATTAGGAAAAAGTGCCAACAGACACCTTACACGTCATTTCATAGATATTACGGCTTTGGGTGAAGGTAAGTATAAAGAAGTGTCAATTTAAAGAAAAAATAGAAAAGTAGTTTACAGATCTAGCAAATCTTAGGAAAATAGTATATAAATAACTGAAATTTGGAAAACACAGTTTTAACTCTAATGGTTGAAGAACTAGAAATGTATTATCACAGGTCCTCTGTAAACGTCCATTACTATTTACTCAGCAAAAAATGTGTTGAGCTCCTACTCTATGTCCTAAGCCCAGAGAAACAATGGTGAGCAAGACAGCTAGACTCCCTGCCCTCGCCACGCCATGGCCATTCATTTAGAGGAATCGATAAATGAAGAAATGAATGAGGCGGGGTCTTGATGGGTCTCCAAATACCATTGTTGACTGTACTAATATTTTGCAGAGAGGGAAGCATATAGACCATTTCATTTTACTTACTTTCCTTTGGAGATTCAACAAAGATAGATCTTTATCATGGTGTGTTTGCTTCTACCAGTATTGGAGCTACTTGGCAGATATTTTGGCTGCCATGTCATCTTAATGCATTAGACGTGCAGATGTCCCAGAAAGCCACAGAGGCCATAGAATGATCTCAAATGACCTCTGTTACCTAGATTCTAGGGCTTAGAAACTTTGATGGGTGTGACACAAGGAAGCTTGGATGCTTTTCCATCACATCAAAGGGAGGAAATCTATACAAGCAAGAGTCTACGCTAGAAACCTTGGGAAGACGTCCAACATAGACATTAGATCGTCTATTTTTTTAAAAAGCAAGTACCTAGATAAGCATATTTGAGAAGAAAGCACAGTAAAGCCGTCAGATCTGATTATGGATGTCAGCTCAAGTTTTTAAGTTTGAATCTCTGCCACTCCACGTGAAATCCATCCTTCCTTCCACCAACATTCCCTCGCAGTAAGCATTTTCCCCAGTTTACCGTTGCCTCCTGATGAAGACGGATGGATCTGCAGCTGGCATTCTAATTAGATTAGAGAATAATGACCAGGAAGATCTTGGGGAAGAGCGGGTAATTTATTACTTACATTACTTCCACCCCATCGAAGAGGTGTTCAGAAGTAAACTGTCTAATTCTCCCAGGATTCACTTATCATACTCGGAAAACAAAACCCGAGTTGGAAATGAGGACCACCTCCCTGCTTTGGCCCTGTTTCCCTGGGGACCTGGGAGGAGCCCTTGGATATTTCTAACCATTTCTGCCAGCTTCCTACCTGGAGAATAATGTTACCTGTAGGAAGAAGGGAAGGCAGTTGTAGCTACTCTTATTATAAAGTGATGTGCGCCAGGCTTATTTAATTCTTCAAATAATCCTTATGAGCTAGATGGAATTAATCCTATTATACAAAAGAAGTGAATAGAAAATTCAGAAAATAATGTATCTAAAGTTAGGCAGCTGACCTTGATGCATTGGGAGTTTGCACTGAAGTCAGATTCTACATCCACATCTTTGCCTCGCTGCCTCCTTCCAAATGAACACTTGCTGTGTATTCTAATTAGTTCACATGACACCTCGCAGCCCTAGCCAGAGCATCAAGTCCCCAGCAGCAATTTGCTAGAGCTCCTTGGCCTGCAACAATAGTGACCAGGAAACACAATGGCTTGTGGGTCATTTTATTCATTTCAGACCAAAGCCTGAATCAACAGGTGAGGGGCGACCGTGCTCTAAAGGCGGGTGGCCAGGGCCCTCCCACACGGCGTTGACTGTCCTCCTCCGCCCACACCTGCTCCGCTTCTCAGCAGAGGCCCCCTCTATCTCCAGCCCGCGGTGCTGCCCCTGGTGATGAAACAAACGTCCCCCACCGTCTCAAGAGCTCAACTGGCTGGTAGATTCATTCTCTCCCATTCCGTCAACCTGAGGATAGAGGTAGTTTTGATGGGACGGAAAGAGGACTTGATCATACTGTGGCTAGACTCTTTCCCAGGAGGGGAATTTGGGGTGAATCATGTAACAGCGCGGTCTTCAGCTTCCTATCTAGAACAGGACCTACCTCACGGGTAAGATGCATGATACAGGATGAACTGACAGAACAGGAAAGGATGGAGACAGTAACATTGGACACCCCTGACGTGCAAACCTCCTTCGTTCGTGCGTGATGTGTATAAATACGCCCGGCACGCTGACCCCTTGTTTCCGCAGTTTCTCACAGCAGTTTGTCCGGTAGGAACCATTACCCCCTTTTCAGATGAGGAACAGGACAAAGTGAGGTCACCTGACCTACCCAGGTCCACAGCTAGTTTGCCACAGCTTTGGATTTGAGTGTGACAGGTGAGTGTGACTTGATTCCCACAGTCACGCTGCCTCTCCCTATGAACACCAGAGGTGCTGTTTGGTGAACCCACGAGTCAGAGGAACAGAGAGGAGGCTACTGAGGCCTGAGAGTGCTGAGCGCAGGTAGAAAGGGACGCCTGAGGAGGTGGGAGAGGCAGGGAGTCGCAGGACCACACGGGGCCTGTGCACAGGTTCTGGTAAGGCATGGGAATTTTATTCTACTTGCCCGGGGAATATCGCGAAAGAATCTAAACTGGAGGCTCTTGACTGTGCCCCCTCTTACTGGGGATTCATACAAACTCCTTGCATGCCCGCATTTGCATTTTTCAAAAGAATTAAGAAATCACCACCCTGTGAATGACCTAGGTCTTCACAGATTATGACTCTATCTGACCTACTATAATATCCATCTATTTGCATTGGGGCAAGAATGTGAATTCTCTTTGGCAGGCACTGCCCATTGTCACAGAGTAACCCCTGGAAATCTCCTTGTTTATCATAGGCTCAGAAGGTTTTTGCCTATAAAGCCACTGACCCCAGCTTGTTGTCCCCTCCACTCAGCAAAGGTTGTCACCCACAAGCACGCTAGTCAAGTCCAGTTTACACACAGGTATATATAGACTCACCTCCTCTAAACCTTTCCCCCTCAGCAAATAGGAAGTGCAGGCTTCAGAATCTTGTAGTCGTGTTATAAACGGGATTTGAACTCAGACGGGCGGATAATTTAGAATCCTACGATTTGCATCAAGGGAGTAAACTGCGTGGAGTTTTCCTTATCTGCAGATGGTGATAGAGAAACCAAATCTCACGGGATTGTGGTAGAATGAAAAGACGATGGCATGTATGAAAGCGCTCTGTGCAGTGCTGGCCGTGTAGTAAGGGCTCAAAAATGTATGTCAAGAAAAAATTGGAA
>NW_003852406.1:12499603-12500123 GCF_000181295.1 Otolemur garnettii
AAAAAAAAAAAGGAGTTAAATATTAGCATCAGCTAAACTTGAGAGATAGAAAAATGAATAATAAATGCAGGTAGAAATCTAGAGTTTTGTTTTATGCATACAAGGGGAATAATTAACTAATCTCAAAACATGCAAATGAGGGCTTAGGAGCCTTTTCAAAACACTATATCCAATTCCAGCTACATATGCGGAATTTGCTACATTATAATAATTAGAGGAGTTTTTTTTTTTTACAAAAGATTTATTTATTTTGAATAGAAGTATTAAATATTATACTAATTACTGGTTATTTTACTTTGTACCCAGGGAAAAGAAATGAATATTCATTAGCTCCTTAAGCTACTGATACTCTACTGGGCTAGACAGATCTTAACATCACCAGGAAGCTGCGGGTGGGTGGAAAATTCTCCCTGCCAAACCAGGCCTGCGCTACAAATCACAGCCCAATCTATTCTGCTAATGTGCACAAGCTGTAACCCCCAAGTGAGTTGCCTTAACATTGCACCGACCAGAGCTCCCC
>NW_003852406.1:12500286-12502747 GCF_000181295.1 Otolemur garnettii
TTTTTTTTTTTTTTTTTTTTTTGGCAGAGTCTTCTCTGTTGCCCAGCTAGAGTGCAGTGGCATCATTGTCACTGCAAAGTCTAACTCTTGGCCTTAAGTGATCCTCCTGCCTTAGCCTTCTGAGTAGCTGGGACTACAGGCATGTGCCACTATGCCTAGCTGATTTTTCTATTTTTTATAGGGATGGGGGATCTCAGGCTGGTCTTGAACTCCTGAGCTCAAGCAATCCTCCTTCTTTGGCTGTTTAGGGTGCTACGATTACAGGTATAAGCTACCATGCCCGGCCTTGATCATTTTCAGACTTGGCTTTAGATCCTACTCTAAGGGAGAAAAAACCAGCTTCAGATTTTAATTTATGAGGTATTTTCACCATAGTTCAATAGGCAAACACTGTGTATTTTTTTTCCTCCAACGAAAGGAAAAACTGATTAAGCAATACATTTTTTAAGACACTAGACTATTTAACTTTTAATCCTTGTTCACTTTAGGACACTCCTGTGTTAGAGTTGAAGAGCTGTTTGATTTTTGTTTTTTGGTTTAAGCTTTATAAACCAATTCAGTGCTTGAGCACGTCACAGATGGGCTGGTGGCTTTGGAGAGAAGCTGGTCTTGCAGAAGGGACCACTGGTTTCCCCCATGGCTTGGCCTGTGATGCCAACTGTCAACCTTAGTGGGGCATCTCTGCTGGGGAGATTCGGTTAATTCTGCCAGATTATGCTGGGAAAGAGTGACTTGATCAGGGGGACACACGGTGATGTTGGCTAACAGGGAAAACAGCCCTGGACCTTCCTCCATGTGGTTAGAATATCAGGATGGAAGAACGCAAAACACAATCACTCGATAGAGACAGCTTCACAGAAAGCTAGAAAATAAGCAACAACAACAAAAATTAATGGAAAGTGAAAAATAGAGAAGGCTCTAACTTCACAGGAGGTTTCAAATTTCTGGGGGGTTAGGACATAGGAGGACTGAGTCAACCGATACCTCCTGAATACAAAGCCTGGGCTATGCACCCTTGCTACTTGGTGTGACCCTGAACCAGCCACATCCACACAACCTGGGAGCCTCTTAGAAAGGATGCAAGTTCAAGGATCTACCTCAGACCTACCAACTCAGCATTCTCAGGTAGTTCTTAACGTTAAAGTTTAAGAAGAGCTACTAGATACCATATTAGAGGTTCACTATTGACCTCAGTATAACGTATTATAAAAATAAAAGTCCAGGCCACACACTTACCAAAACGTGTTTACGGCACGACCTAAGATATAACTGTAAGTCATTGTAAGGGAAAACAGCAGAGAAATTTACAGTGACATGAGGTAGTCAGGAGCCATTTCCATAAAGACCAGGAGTGCTGGGCCAAGGAAGAGCCTGGCTTCAAGGCAAACAAGGGTGCCCCCGACCCACCTAATGCAGTTAAGCCAACATTTCTAAAGTCAGCTTGGAAAGGCTTCCCATATACCAACTCTAGACCCTAGGAAATAAAGCCCGGTCTCATCTGGTTTCCAGCTGGCAGTGAGAAAGGCCAGAAGCAAAATTACCCAATTCATTCAGCTGGCTGGTTTGCTTCGGTCTTTCACTAGTCCATGGTCCGTGCATAGGAGAAACCACGTGAGATAGATAAACATCGGGGAGGGGGTGTCTCCCCTGATTTCATTGGAGAGTTGTGTTACATTTTATCTTCATTTTCTGCTCTAATAGATGCTGGTAATATCCCCTGACAGGTTGTGTAGAGCCACAGATTTTCCAAAGCCAAATGGAAGTGACTTTAAAGATATCGTAGAAATTAATGACCCGTGAGGATTTTCTAGGGACTTAGACCTACTCTCCCTGGAGCTTGCTCCGGGTCAATCTTCATTAACTTGTCTGTTTCCCACTATCTTACTTGTGCATTCACAAAAGTTTCTATCATAATTACAAAAGCCAGGCGTAAATTTGTGCTTTGGAAAAACTTCAAACAATACAAAATATAGACTGCAAAAAAGGGGAAAATCCTCTTTACTCTCCTACTTAATCACTGCTAACATCAGGATGCATTTTGCTAGACCTTATTCTATGAACTTCCATTGTGCATGCACAGATCAACATGGAGCGGCTCTCCGTGCTTAAATTATATGATATTATTCTGCAACTTCCTTTTTTAACTTTTCTTACTTTTCCTTCCTATACAATTTTTAAATAGGCACACGATATTCTATAGAATAGCCAATCATTCTCTATTGATAGATATTTTGGTTATGTCCAGTCAATTTTTAAACAACTATAATAGGAGAAGCTAAGATGGCCAGATAGACCAGTCATAGGAGAAAACCAAGAGCTTCCACAGACTTCATCAATAACTAATTTAGAAAATGTAACTTTTCAGAAGTAACAAAAGAAATGTGCCAGAACAATATAAAAAAACTGCCAATTTTATTGACTAACATGAAAGAAGGTCAGATAGTACAGAGATATAGACCTC
>NW_003852406.1:12503263-12503574 GCF_000181295.1 Otolemur garnettii
TTTTTTTTTTAATTTTCTCTATACATATGCCTGTGCTTATTTGGTTTCCACTTTTTGCCTTCACAAAATTAAAAAGGCTTAAAATTGAATAACAATAACAATGGTTAAGATAAGGACTAGAAACAAAAACCTCGTAAAGAACGAACGGAGATAAATACGTTTAGAAAAGAAATCAGTTGATTGCTACAATGAAATATTGAGCAATAATAATAATAATAATGCCAAAAAAGTAACATTCACATTGTCAAATAAGAGTATGTCTATCATAGAATGCTTTGACTCTGAGGTTCAGTATAGAGTCATCAGTTAAC
>NW_003852406.1:12503634-12505839 GCF_000181295.1 Otolemur garnettii
AGATGGATTGTACAGGTTAAGCAAATTTGGTTTACTTCTAATAAACATAAGATAGGAACCCAGAGCCACAATATAAGCCATGTTTTTGGAATGGAGGCCAGGAGATGGGAAGAATAAGGAGAGAAAAATTAAAATCTAAGTTAAGACAAACTTGCAAATCAAAACCAAAAACATCACCATTAATAAAATCAGCCAACAAAGTAAACATACTCTTTGTGACCCGTGGTCAATTTACAGCAAATCTTAAAGAATTGTTTGAAAGCAATGTAGGTTCCCTCTTTGTGGGCCATAATATCATAGATACATGTTAATCATCAAGCTTCTTGATTGTAACAACTAAAAAACACTTTTTGGTTTGTTCACTTGATATGTCGACTCCTGAAGTGTAGAAATTTTTAGAAATTTCTTTTAATCTTTAATGGAAAGTTTTTCAAATTTCTTTCTCATTTTTAGTTTAGAACTGTTTTCTTTCCTTACAGTTTTGATTTTGCTAAGGGTTTTTAATATATGAATGAATGTTGACCAAGTATTTTTACTGCATTCATTCAGATGACCATGTGGTTTTCCTGTGTAAGGGAATGTAGCGAATCACATTACTTTTTGAATAGTCAACCAACCTTGCACTCTGAGAATGACCAACGTTGGTCTGTAAGGATAATTGAAGAAGTCAACACCATGTACGTAATTGTTGCACTTGGTCATAATGTGTCATACTTGTCATTCATCCTTGGATTTAGTTTACAAATACTTCATTCAGAATTTTTGGACCTTTTCTTAGAGGAAAGATTTGTCTCTGAATTTCCTTTCCGGAAATGTCTTTACCATGTCCAGATTTGGGTATCAGGTTATTCCAGCTTTATAAAAACCGTTGGGAAGTTCCTTCTTCTTCTATTCTCTGAAAGAGTTTGTGTAAGATTGGTTTTATTTCTTCTCTAAATGTTAGGTAGAACTCACTATTGAGATAGTTGGGCCCAAAGTTTTGTAGGTAGAAAGTCTTTCATTATAGATTTAATTTATTTAAATGTTTTGGCATTAGATAGATTTTCTATTTCTTCTTCATTTTGAAAAGTTGCATTTTTCTAAGTTTGTTTCCACTTCATCTAAATTTTCATGATTCTTAGTATAAAGTTATTGTTAATATTTTCCTATAATCTTTTCAATGGCCTGCAAAGTTTTTGTAATGTTCCCATTTCCAATATTGATTACTCAAGCATTCTTTACTTTTTCCTTGACAAGACTCACCATGGATTTAACCATTTTTGTTTGTTTGTTTTCATTGTTTATTTTTTATTGTTTGGGATTCATTGAAGGTACAAAGAATTAGGTTACACTGATTGCTTTTGTTAGATAAAGTCCCTCTTATAATTGTGTCCTGCCCCCAAGAGGTGTGCCATACACCGTGACCCCCTCCATGGCCCGCCCTCCTCCCCTCTCCCCACTTGCTCATTCCCCTACCCGCCCCTTGTATTAGCTCATCTACTGACTTCATATTAGAATTGAGTACACTGGGTTCTTGCTTCTCCATTCTTGTGATGCTTTACTAAGAAGAATGTGTTCCACCTCTATCCAGGTTAATACAAAAGATGGAAAGTCTCCTTGTTTTTTAGTGGCTGAGTAGTGTTCTGTGGTATACATATACCACAGCTTGTTAATCCATTCCTGGGTTGGTGGGCATTTAGGCTGTTTCTACATTTTGGGGATTGTAAATTGAACTGCAGTAAACAGTCTAAGGCAAATGTCCTTATGACAAAAGGATTTTTTTTCTTCTAGGTAGATGCCTAGTTAATGGGACTATAGAATCAAATGGGAGGTCTAATTTGAGTTCTTGAAGGAAATTTTGGCTCTGTTGATTCTCTTGTGCATTTTTTCCTGTTCATTAATTTTTGCTCTCATCATTACAATTTCCTTCCTTTCATACTAATTTTGTGATTCTGTTTTTGACTTCTTTAGATGCATAGTTCATTATTTTCATCCTACCTTCTTTTTTAACATCTGTTGTTAGGACTATACTTTTTTCTCTAAAATGGCTTTAGCTTTACCTCACTAAGTTTTAATATGTAGCATTTTCATTATCATATTTAGTTCAGAATAATCTCCTAATTTCCTTTGTGATTTCTTCTTTAATTCATGTGATATTAAGAGATGTATTGGGCTCGGCGCCTATAGCTCAACCGGCTAAGGCGCCAGCCACGTACACCTAAGCTG
>NW_003852406.1:12506081-12534685 GCF_000181295.1 Otolemur garnettii
GTTAATTTTCAAACATATAATTTGTTTTCTATTTTGTTATTCCTTCCTAGCTTAGTGCTAATGTGCTCAGAAAACATATTCTTTAGCTTTTGAATTTTTTCAAATGTATCCATCTTTGCTTTGTGGCCAGAAATAATACATTTGGGAACGCTCACTTGCGATTACAAAGAATGTAGTCTTCAGTGTCGAGTTTAGTATACCGTATATTTCAATTCAGTCAAGTTTGTTAATCGTGTTGCTCTAAATGTCTCCAATCTTACTGATTTTTAATCTACTTGTTCTTCCAGTTATTGAGAGGGATAAAGTTAAGATGTTCCACTCTGACTGTGGATTCATCTATATATATATATTTGTTAATGTACTGACAAAGTTATTATTTTTATATCTTCTAGGGGAGTTGAAGTTTGTATCATCATGAAATGCTCCTCTTTGGCTCATGTTTACTTGTATATTTCTTTCTCAGGCAAATTTTACCTTTAACTTTTTCATATCCTTATATTTGAAGTCTGCCTCAGATTAGTAGCTTATATTTGTTTTGTTTGTTTGTTTGTTTGTTTGTTTGTTTGAGATAGAGTCTTACCTGGTAGCCCTTGGTAGAATGCCGTGGAGTCACAGCTCACAATTACCTCAAACTCTTGGGCTCAAGTGATCCTCTTGCCTCCCAAGCAGCTGGGACTACAGGTGCCCACCACAACACCCAGCTATATTCAGAGACAGCAGTCTTATTCTTGCTCAGGCAGGTCTCAAACTCCTGAGCTCAGGCAATCTACCTGCCTCAGCCTCCCAGAGTGCTGGGCTTACAGGTGTGAGCCACCTTGCCCGGCCTTAGGTTTAGTTTTTATAACTAGTTGAAAAAAAAATTGCTTCTTTTTGTTTTTTTTTTTTGTTTGTTTTTTGGGGTTTTTTGAGAGAGTCTCACTATGTTGCCCTGGGTAGAGTAGCATAGGGTCTTAACTCACAGCAACCTCAAACTCTTGGGCTCAAGTGATCCTCTTGCCTCAGCCTCCCAAGTAGCTGGAATTACAGGTGCCCCCCCACAATGCCTGGCTAGTTTTAGAGATGGGGTCTTGCTCTAGTGTAGGCTGGTCTCGAATTCCTGAGCCCAGGCAATCCACCCATCTAGGCCTCCCAAGGTGCTGGGATTACAGGCATGAGACACCCCGCCTGGCCCAAGATGAAAATTTTTATCTTTCAATTAATTAGGATATTTATTTCATTTTTCTGTAATGAAATTTCCAATATGTTTTGGTTTAAATACATTGTCTATTTTTCCTATTTATACCTACTCAGGTTTCTGTGTTCCTGTCTTCCTGCCGTCCATTGGATTGAGTTTATTATTAAGAGATTTCATTTCCTCTTCATTTAGCTTGGTATTTATAAATTCTTTTACTATTCTTTCAGTGGTTCCCCAAAGATCATAAAACTCATTCTTATTTTATGCAAGGTCTAACATAAATTATTATTTTTACCACTTCCTTCACTCATTCCTGACCTATATGGCACGGTCATTATGTATTTTATTTATTTTTACATATATTGTTATAATCTTCTTAAACTACCGATATTTATTTACATTTATCCCCATTTTTATCATTTGTGTTCTTCATTGTGCCTTTGTAATCTCCTACTTGGTATCATTTCCTCTTACATAAAGAACAACTTTTAGTATTTCCTTTATTACCAGTTTATTTTCTGTCTGTAGATATTCTTATTTCACCTTCTTTTTGAAGGATTTTTCTGCTGGTAACTAGTATGCCCTTTGAGAAGGTACTGAATGGAGGAGAAAGGAGGGGAACTCAAAAAAATAAGAACAAAGGGTTTTTATTTTGAGACAGAGTCTCATTCTATTGCCCTGGGTAGAGTGCAGTGGTGTCATCATAGCTCACAGTGACTTCAAATTCTCAGGTTCAAGCCATCTTCCTGCCTTGGTCTCCCAAGTAGGTGAGACTGCAGGTGCCCACCATGGTGCCTGTCTGGGTTTTTTCTGTGTTTAGTAGAGTCAGGGTCTTGTTCTTGCTCTTGCTCAGGCTAGTCTTGAACTTCTGAGTCAAGCAATTCAGCTGCTTCAGGCTCCCAGAGTGCTGAGATTACAGGTGTAGAAAAAAAATAATCTTGTTCCAAGAATATAAAGATAACAACCTTCCAGAAATTAAATGGTGAAATGTACGCCCAGGTAAAATAAGCTAAAGAACTATTTTAATCAAGTAAATAAGCAAAATGCACATGCTAGGTGTTACAGTTGATGAGGGTAGGTAAAAATAATTGGATTTCATGTTTTTAGCCACCACTGTGCAGAGAGAAATATCATTTACATGTTACATAGTTTCCATGAAGAAACACAAATTAAATGCTCAGTAGAAGACCCAATAAAAGTGTCTCAAGAAGAAGGGGAAAGGGGAGCGGGAGAGGAAGGGAGAGGGGAAGATGGGTGGAGGGAGGGTAATTAGTGGGACCACACCTATGGTACATCTTACAAGGGTACATGTGAAATTTACTAAACGTAGAATACAAATGTCTTAACTCAATAACTAAGAAAATGCCATGAAGGCTATATTAACCAGTTTGATGAAAACATTTCAAAATGTATGTAAAACTAGCACATTGCACCCCATGATTGTATTAATGTACACAACTATGATTTAAGTTTTAAAAAAGGGGAAAAAAGTGTCTCACATATGTCTTCATAAAGAGCCCACTGTGTGCAAAAGGAGCTATATTTGGAAGATACTCAGGTAAACTTTTGAAAATCTTCAAGGCGATATCATATATTATTTTCAGGCACTTGAACATGCACTAAAAGCATTAAAATGTGGACAGGAAAGGCACAAATCAACTTTGGAATAGTCGTTACCCCTAGGGACTAGGATGGGGGGCATTAAAGTAAACTTACAACATTTTATTTTTCAAAAAGAAGGCAGATACAGCAAAAAGTAAACTTTTCATGGGATCTATTATTTTCTCTATGCTTGAAATTTTTCAGAAAGAAGAAATTTAAAGACTTGCATATATCATGTAATGAGCAGATTTCAACAACCGTAAATTAAACACAAGGTCTTTCGGTCATCTTTCTTTTTAACACTGCTCCATGAAAGCCAATGGTAAATTTATGCCAAAAGACGTGTAATTAAGTGTAATGATTGGTGAAGCAGGAGGTTATAAAAATGATCCTGACGGGGTACCCGACTCTGGTGGTCTGCCTGGCTCCTGCAGTGGATTATACCACGTTCGCTGAAGGGCTGACCGTCCCTTCCTTCAGGAAATCATGCACAAATATGTTTCTTCCCAGTTGAGCATTTGACAAACAATAGCCCTGGGTTCAAAGTTCTATTCCCTGCTAAGTATTTATGTCTTCTGTTAATTTCAGGGGCTTGAACATTCAACCAAGCAAACATCAAACAGATGCCCTTCTCAGGGGGTTGTGGAAACTCTTGTGATCAGAGACAAATGCCTGAATGTGAAGTGTCCCCAGAGCAAGAAGCGCTAAGTGTCCCTGTGGGCAGAGCGGGCCTGGACTCCAGGCAGGTGGGTGGCATGAAGCCAAATTTCTATGGAAAGTCAGATCACTATCCTTCTATTTCTTTTTCAAATGAACAATTTAATCTATCATAACTGATCAGTCGGGTTTTTTGTATGATATTTAATAAATGCCTAAAACAAAAAAGAAGTTTAGGCAATTATATTAAATATTAAATAGTAGAGCATACTAGCATGAAGCCTTTTCTGTATTCTTTATTGTTATTATTTTCATCACAACATACCAGCAAATGAACACCAAATTCACCCACAGTCTGGCATTTTGAAGCAGATGTAACCAAACTGTTACCTTGCTCATTAAAATACTGTTGCTAAAAATTCCAGAAAGGCAGCCACAGTCCTGGAGGACTAAGCGCACACAAAGTTCCCTTTAGCTCCACCCTCATTATCAGGAGGGCAAAGGATAATACTTCCACCTGCTCATCCCCGTTCATTTCCAGGACTATTCGCTTTAACTGACTGGACATGGATAGTAATTGGGAAAAGCTCCATGTGGTATTCCTGCTCCCCATTCCCACCCACAATCCCTGGAAATTGCCACTTGCATAAATTAACTTTTCTAAGGAAGTCCTTTATAAGCATTCAAATAAGGGGCTTTACTTTGGCAGTCTTAGACCCTAGAAAAGTCTTCAGGTGTGAGGCTACTCAGGAGCCCCAAGTTCAGTTCCTCCCATCCGAGTCAGATAGTTACCAATCCCCTTCCATAGGTAAAGAATACTGAGGCGTGCACTGCCTGAACCAGCGAGAGTATGTGCCTGTGGTCTCGACCATCACTGCTCAAAGCGTGGCCTCCAGACTGTCAGCATCAATCCCAGAACTTATTACAAATGCAGATTCTCAGCTTTGCTCCAGACCTACCGAATCAAACACTCAGGGCGCTGGGTTCCAGCAATCTGTGTTTTAACAACACTACCAAGTGATCGTGATGCTTGCTAAGGTGTGAAATGTACGGATTATTCTCCACTCTGGACCACCCAGAGGTAGCGGAGCAGCGTAAGGAGTGGTGGTACTGGAAGCAAAGCTTTCTGACTTCAAACTTCTGGTCCCCTGCTAACGGTACGGTATTCCACAAATGGCTACACCTGTCTGTGCCTCCATGTCCCTATCTGTAAAATAGATTTGTAATAGTATAGCCATCTAGTGGAGGGTTTTGAGGATTAAATTGTTTTAATAATTGTTAGCTCATTTTATTGGGTCAAACTAATTGTTGGGGTGACCCCCAAAGAAAAGGGAGTGCTGGTGTGAGTTCTGCTTTGGACAAACTCCTTTATCTGTCTGAGCCTCTGTTCACTTCACTTGGGAAATGGGACAATCACATCTAAACCACTTGCATCACCGAGCTGGGGTGAAGACCAAATGAGAAAACATGTCAGCGTCTTATAAACCAAAAGAGCTGTGCAAGGCAAGGCAGTGAAGGCAGGCCACGCTCACCAGCCTGGCTGCATTGATTTTTCCCCTCATCAGCTGCGGGGCAAATCCAATGAGCCATCTCTTAGCTTTTTTCCACCAGCTGATCACCCTACCATGTTTTTAGAATGATTCATACTGAAAGCAGCTGCCACAGTCGGCAAGTTATTTTTCTGGTATCTTGTGTAGTATTTTTTTGGCGATCAGACATTCTTTCTCTTCCTGACATTATTCTCACTCAGTAAACACCTGTGACTCCCCCAGTGGTTTCCATCTGAGTTGAAAATATGCCATAGTTAGCATATCCTTCCAAATTTTAGAGTGACTACAGAGAAGCTTTGCAATAGTAACCATTCACTGGGCAACTATAAGGAATAGTCCTGAGCACTGGGCCACGGCTCCACGCACCTTACTTCATTCATTCCTGGGAACAGCCCGGGAAAGCAAGCACTCCAAGTATCCCTGTTCTACAGACTAAAAAACCAAGGCTGAGAGGTTAAGTAACCTGACCAAAGTTTCCTAGCTAGGAAGAGCTCTCTGCTTGTAAGAGTTCTTTCAAAGGCTCCACCCTGTCGTATAACACCAGCTTGTCGTGTAACTCTTTGGGCACTTTGAAAATTAAACATGCTAAGGTGAGGACAAAGGCTAATGAACCAGCTCATATTATGTGCCTCTCAACAAGAAAACCCACATCAGAGTAGGGTTCAAGAGGCATTTTAGAAATGAATACTCCAGGAATATTTTATCCTTTTCCACAATCTGCCTTTGCCACCTCAAAGATGAAGGCTGTGCTTTGGATGGGCACCTGACTTTCCCTAAATCTGCCCAAATCAAACTGCCACTCCTTCCCACATGTTACAATTATTGTTTTGTAGTTTAAACTTACCACACTGGCTTATGTGTTCCCCACCCCGACTCCTAGGGTACATTGATTTTTTAGCCAACAATTAAAATGATATTCAAAAACACCTTTTAGTGACTTAATTTTTTTATATGCTTTTCATCACTGAAAGAAGCCAGGATGCAAAGGCTCTTTTGCATACTATAGAGCTTAGGCACCTATAAAACCTTGAAGTTTATCTAAACATGTGATCTACATGACAGAATTCAATTTACTCATAATATCATTTTAATATTTGACAGAAAAATGTTCGAAGATCACCAATTGGGTGTATATAAAACTCGAGAACTGCAGAAATTTAAATCGAGGCAGAAGACCTTTTAACCGACCTCTTGGCTTGACAGGTGTGATCTCTGGAGGCTTTAGAAGCAGACTCAGCTACGGTGCTGCAATTGGTCGAAAGCAGGCTCCAGGCTCGGCGCCTGTGGCTCAAGTGGCTAAGGCACCAGCCACATACACCTAAGGTGGCGGGTTCGAATCCCCAGCCCAGGCCCGCCAAACAACAATGATGGCTGCAACCAAAAAAAAAATGGCCAGGCGTTGTGGCGGGCGCCTGTAGCCCCAGCTACTTGGGAGGCTGAGACAGTAGACTCGCTTGAGCCCAGGAGTTGGAGGCTGCTGTGAGCTGTGATGCCACAGCACTCTACCCAGGGGGATAGCTTGAGGCTCCGTCTCAAAAAAAAAAAAAAAAAAAGAAAGCAGGCTCCAAACTCAGTTTTATTTAAAATTTTTTGGGGGGGGGCTTTGCTTTGTTATAGTGCCTTGAAAAAAAAAAATCTCTGTAGTCTCCCAAGCATACAGACCTGAGAATTGCCCTCCAGAAATATTTGAATAAATTAATTTGCAAACTCAATTGCAAACGACCTGTAATTCAGTGGCTCTTTCCATCCCAGGTCTGAGCTTTCCACGAGTTCTGCTCAGGTTCAGACTACCTTTGTTTTAACTTTTGGAGGAGATTTTTTTTTTTTTTAAGTTTCTTAGCTGTTACCCCTGGATGGTGTGAATTTATGGAGTGCTAGTCTGGATGAAAATGGCATTATAACATAAAATGCATCATTAATACTTTAAAACCCAGTATGATTTATATTTATATAAATAACATAAAGAAGCCAATTAAACCAAAGTCACTGGAGTGTAAATAACATAAAAAACTTATTGTTCTGTAAGCTACTGAAAATAAACTAATAATGAAAGTATTTATCATATGTCTAAAAACCAAGCAGGTAGGAGTGGGTTAAGCAGACAGCAGGGGAAAATATCTTTATTTCCCTGCCATCTTCTAATGCGGGCCCCCCATTTTATCCAATTCAGATTTATTAAAAACACGACGTTCTAGCTGAAAGTTACCTTTTATCCATTTGAGTGATTAATAATTTAAGTGTAACAAGGACATCTCGATTCAAATACTTTGTAATCCAACTAAGAGGATATTTAAAATTCATTACAGTACATTAAACTTGCAGCGAATAGTGAGATTCATTGCCAAATAAATAAATGGCCAATTTGCTTCAATCAGCAGAAATTTTGGTAAAATCAGCAAAACACCAATTAAAATGTGAAAAATGTCACCTACAGTAGTTATTCTAATGGAACGTGGACTCAGAGGAAGGAACTGATTCAATGTTTATTTTCATACCAGCTGTGGCTTCCAAATGTAAATCACTTCACTTTTTTTGCTACTGAAGGCCCCTGGCCTGGGTCCTATGGGTTGAATAATTCGTTGGTAGTATTACATAACAACGTCCCTCTGCTAGGAATGCGGTTGAATTCCCTAATGGTCTGGTAAATCGTTGTGTTAAGTGGCCTACCAGTCTTCTCATGTTCTGAGTGTACTGTTAACTGATCAAGGTGGAAGCAGTGATTGATTGACTAGCCATGATTTTTCCTGGAACATGTGAGCGCTGTCATGGATTGACAAAGTCTCTTTTGGAAGAATCGCGACACTTTGACCTTTCTTGTTATATATCGGTCATTTTAGTTTGTTGGTACAATGCCACCTGTCCACAGAACTCAGCCTGCTGTCACAGCATGGCAAGTTCAAGTTCAGAGTGAGTCTGCTTATTTCTAGTATTTAATCCAGTGCCCGGTGCCTGGCAGACGCTGAGCACGTGAGTTCTAGGCAGACGGAAGAGGCCCACTCGAATCTCAGAATGCAGAAATCAGTTTTCGGTTTCTTAGTGTCTTCAGAATGAAAGAGAATAACTATGGTGCCGAAGAGGAAAAAGCAAGCGAACGCTTCATTGCATGCCCTGCTCATGGAATGTTTTTTTTTTAAGAACAAAAACAGAGTCGTTTCGAACTGCAAGATGGATTTTCTTTCCTCGTCTGCCCTTTCTTCTATGTCGGCAGTTTCTTCTTGACAGAAACCACGAGTTCGTTTCTACCAAGCACCGTGGAATCTCTGTCAGCTCTGGCCACTTCAGAAATCAGTAACAGGAAAGGAATGTGCAAAAATGAAAACAGGGGTGCCGCGTCGTGGGTGCTGTTTTCTTCTTCTGAATTTTCTCAAAATGTTGCTTCATCACCTTTTCAATAATTAGATGCAATAGATATTTAAGAAGCCACGTTGGTGATGAGACCCTCCTCACGGAACCTGGCCCCCTTACAAATGAACTTGCTCGTTATCCAACTAGGAGATGGAACCTAAGTTTAAGCAAATTCATAATTCAAGTCCCCCTCCCCCACATTAAATTTTAAAACCTCAGGATAATCCCTGATGAGTTTACCATGAAACAGCAATTTTACTGAGTTCCAAACAACTAATGGTTTGGGAGCTGCTGTCACTCATTTGAAGTGTTGTCCAATGATTGCTATTGCATTTCATGCCTGGAATTTATATTTTTGCCAGAATTAGGGGGTTCCTTTTAATAATAAGAGGATGTGACCCAATCTGTTTGCCACTAAGATGAGCTTGCATATGCCTTAACACCTCAAAACTTAACCTTAAATGTATCCATTTGGATTTAAGACGTAATTTGTATCCTTACAGAAAAGAGACACACCACCCTAGCTGCCCTAGCTGCAACTAGTTGTTTATTCCCATTTGATTAGAACAGAAATGGTGTGGGAGTGCGATAAAAATGGTCCTTCCCAGCCACCACCCCTCTCCAACACATTGGCTGCACTCTTAGGCAAGTACCATGACCTCTCCAAGCCTCATTTACCTGTATTTGTAAAATGAGATAACAATACACCTAATTCACAGGATTGTCGTGAGCATTAGATGATCATAAAGGCAGAACATTTATGTGCATTTACTCAGCACACAGTAATCACTCAATAAATTCAAGCTACTCTAATGAGTCACTGCCACGAGTGTCTCAAGAACAGCACGAGGCAAGTTAATAAGATTCAAGGTCTTGGTCCTTAAGCAGGTTACCAGATTTGGCAAACAGAAACACAAGATGCGACGTTTGGCCTGTGCTTGTGCTAAAAAATTATTCATTGTTTATCTGAAATGCAAATTTAAGAGGGCATTCTGTACTTTATCAGGCAACTTAGGGTTTAAGTTCTGGTATTTATAAACCTTAAGATTTCATGTGTTTATTTAATTACTTGGAAATCAAACAAAGGGAGAGTTAGAAGTGAAATGTTTAATTCTTCACTTTAGGCACAGAGACAGAAAGTTTCCACTGTCACTCTGGTTGTCCTTGGGACGCCATGACATGCAATCAACATCACCTGTGCCGGCTGATAACTCAGAGGCTATGACGCCCTTATTTACAGCACCTTCAGTTCCACAGACATTTTTACTTGACTAATTCACTGTTTCATACCAAGCAGGGGGTGGAGAGGAAATCATTCAAACTAAATGCTACTCAGAAGTTCAGTTACTTGGCTGGAAAACAGATAAATTGATAATTGCAAATGGTCTGAAATTTGAATGATTCTTTTTCCACTTCAACTAAATCTGTTGAGCACACCCAAATAATTTAAAAGTGCTGAAAATAAGCAGTATTGGGGATTAATGAAAGCAATATATACACTCTGTTGCATTTATTATTTTTAAATTATAGTACTACCACGTGAAGAAATGCAGTGAGGTTGAAATGAAGCAATTTTGTTGTTAAATATTGTCATTTAGAATAAAATGCATGTGACTCTGGAACTGAAATTGCACAAGCTGTTGCTGTTTTCTGTCCACTCTTAGTTATTTTCAAGGGAACAACAGCAAAAGAAGTAACCAGAAGGCCCTGGGTCTGAACGACCCTGCAGGAGGTTAACTAGACTTGACAGAGAAGTCACTTAGAACATAAGGCCCAAGGAGGTACAGATGGGTGTCCAGACCATGGCAGCTCCTCTGGGGGCTCAGGTAGGAAGTCTTTTTGTTGTGGATTGGCCCTAAAGTACCTCAAAGAACATAGTGGGGGGCATGGGAAACTTTGGCCTTGAATTCAGAGGGACCCAGGCATCAGGAGGTTCCTTGGGGTCTAGACCCATCCTTTTAGAACTTACTTGCTCGTGGGAAAGACAAAAAATTACAATATTTTATGTCCGATGATGGTAAGTGTTATGGGAGGAGAATGGCTGTGTGACTTTGGGCAAATCACTTATCCTCTCTGATCTTCAGTTTCCACATTGGAAGAATGGGAGGTAATATGTACCTCTCAGGTTCATGTGAAGACTAGCAGTCATTTATAGGGAAGGCATGGCATTCCTGGAGAGTAGAAGTAATAAATGAAATTGGTTTTATTACCCTTATTTTAAATTATTTTTCCTTCTCTAACTTGTTAGAAATGAAAACCTGCAAAGTTAGGGTCGACAAAGTATAGGTTGCCCAGTTAAATTTGAATTTCAGGAAAATAATGAATAATTGCTGAGCATACATATGTCTCACACAATACATGACTATACTAAAGGCAAATCATTCATTGCTACGTGAAATTCAAGTTTAACCAGGAATCCTGCATTTTTAATCCAAAAGTAAGGCTCCCTAACCAAAAGGTCCCTTCCAGAAAGGCTGTTAAAGTTCAGATCCTTCTGAGTCAAGTATGCTTTTCCTACTAATTTTGTCCATAACTTTGATGTTTTCTTAATCTCATTTAAAAAAAAATTTGTGTGTAATAGCAAATTCTTCATTAAGAAAAAAGGCATTCAGTGCTAATATCTTCACAGTAGCTCTGTATTCCTTACGGCAGAGTTCTGTGAATGTGGGACTGCCAGGAATGCGTCCTAATTTGTAAAATGGGGTGCACAGTAACAGTGACTGACCTTGTAGGGCACCGCTGATGGTGTGTGCTCAAGTGTGTGGGAACTTGGGGTGGGGCGTGGCCCAGAAAAAGTGCACAAAAAGGGAAGCTAGCATTGTTACTAGTCGCTCATTCCTGCAACATTTATTGAGTTCTAGGACATGGCAGGCCCTGTTCGAGGCAGTGAAAAAACGTCCACTGCTGGGAAATTCCACAAGGCACAGACCCTCCCCTCACGGAACTCCCTTTCTAGTGTCAGCAAATACAGTTACCTTACATCCCATGATGGTAAGCGCTATCAATGGGAGAAAGGGAAGGTGGGCCAGAGAGTGCCAGGATGTTCTTGTCCTCAGTAGGGTGGCTGCGGAAGGAAAGGAGCCAGCCTACCTTTGAGAAGGACCCTCAAGGAAGTTAGAGAGCAGGGCACACAGATATGGGAAGACTATTCCTGGAGGAGACAGCAAGGAGAATATTCCTGAGGCCATACGCGCTGACATGTGGAAAGAAAGTCATTATGGATGCGTCTCATCAGGAGAACGTACTTTGGTCCCAACAAGCCAGTTTACCTGGAAGACCTCAGGAGCTCATTGTCAGCTCATCTGAGGCCACTGCTTGAAGACCTTACTTTGGGAATCCTTGTTTGTGTCTCGAGGTCTGAAAAAGTGCCATACTTTTGGAGTCTATGCTTAGGGGGAACAAACACTCTCCCAACCGTAGCCAAGGCCTTGAGCCGGCCCATGGACACAGCCGGTGATGCTCCCCAGCCACCCGGACATGGTTCTCCACGTAGGAGCTTACCATGGGAAGACAGCTGCCAGCTCCTCCCACCCAGCTCTGTTTTGGCTTCCTCTTTAGTCATGTTTCTTTCTAGAAATATTTTGCTTTCTAACCTTTGCCACTCTTAAATGCTTACTACAAAATTATGTCCCTCCCAGGGGCTAGTGCAGAACCTGAGTTCTGGCATTTGTCTATGTCCTAGTCATTGGGCAGAGGGCGTAACTTGGCAAGATGACCTTCAGAAAGAGTCTAGTTTACATAAAATCTTGGGATAACGCAGCTTGACTAGTTTTTTAGTACCTTCAAGTCTTCTTTCCCCCAGAGCTCTGGAAAGTGCTTTCCAGAATACAGCAGAATCATTTAAAGTAATCAAATTCTTTTTTAGGATGCCAGTGGTTCTTGGGTTCCAGAGTTGTCTCTCGCTCTGAAGTACAATAAGTGTGTCTTTCATTTACGTTGCTTGTTTCTCCTTTTGGTCTATATAAAATGTATCCAGTAAGTTAACACCTGAGGATCTCTGCATTCAATGTTGTAAAAGTCTTCTTACTTTTAAGGTTCTTTTTATTCTCTTCGATACGTATTTTCTCTCTGTGATGTTGGATAAAGTAGATACTGGGACATTGTTCCCGTTGCTGCTTCTGCTGGGATTAACCGTAATATCTCTAGGATACGGGGCATGAAATGCTGTCTCTGAGAGAGCTCTGAGGAGCAGTTAGAGACCCCGAAACGTTGGTTCCTTGGACTTTCTGCACGGCACTAGTTTATTCTGTTTTGACTGCTATTACCAAAACTTCTGAGTCATTTCTGGGCGCTATTTATGCTACAGAGCCCACTAAGGGGAAAGGGTCATTCAGGCTAGAGTTCCCTGTGTTGAATTCTGTAACCTGTTACGGGGTCTGCAGGGACAAAGAGTGTATAACTAAGCAACGGCGGCTAGCCGAGTCACCCTTTGGGGAGGTAAGGCTCCTCTTCCTTCTGCTGAGATCCTTGCCTACCAAGGATTTCCATTTTCGTGACAAATGGCCACCATTTCATATTTCCTCAGATTGAGACCCTTAGCTATAGTTTCTATCAGCCTCAGATCTGCTTCTAACTCTCAACATGGAAGTCTTAAAAAATAAAAAGAGACTCTCAGCCTGATCTGTAGGGGCTGGTTTTATGTGGGAGACTCGGCTTCTAAGAAAAGTGCCTGCCTGCCCTCCAGAAGTGGCTGTTATTAATCAAGCACCCACTTGCCTTTGTAATTATCTGCCTTAAAAACAATCCTGCCTCCGTGTGGAAGGGCTCCTAAACATTTTATCCTGTGACACCGAAAATAAATCTCCACCTCCCAGAACTTCTTCCCTTGCCACCATGAAGAGGCCGCTGCTTCAGAACAGCAATAACGATCCCCTCCCGCCCCCCAAAATAACCTGGAGACTGAAACAGTAGCTTCTTCTAAGCAAACACCATGAAAACTTCATGTATTTATTAGTAAAGAAAAATAAAGTTTCCTCTCCATGCTGTTCAGTTATCCTGTTCATTTCTTAATAGTCCTCTATTCATAAAAGGCCAAAGGACTCTGCCCTTGACAAGCTAACTGAGCAGGAAAAGGCAATCATGTGTACAAGGCTGTCACCCACCCCACAAATTATGATAAAATATACCTCAGGATGAGAGAAAAGAGCTGCATATCTCCAGTGACACCCACAGTCGTGTGTTGAAGGATTTGAATGCAACAGCAATTTATTTTGCACTAACATGTTTCATGGTTATCATCAAGCGTTATGTCTTCAGAGACTGAAAGGTGAGATGTTGATGGACTTTGGTTTCTTGTTGCATGATCTTCGCAGCTCAGAAATGATCTCCTGCTCATTTTTTAAATTCCTCCTTTCCACCCCCTGCCATTGCTCCTTATTTAACAAAGCAGCTGTTTTTGTTAAAAAAATAAATAAATAAAGAGTGGGGGGTGATGTGATAAAATGAATGTACATTAGACAAAAGGCACGAACGAACAGATTTCCAACCCTGAATAGTTTCAGAATGAATGATTATCTGGCTAATTAGTGAAATAAATAATAATAATTGCCTGTCCCTCCTCATTAGAGCCCTTAATAGCAAATGGAAGCCCAGTGCAGAGTTCCAGGGAGCTGGATTCCCAGCTGAGGGTTTAGTTCTGAGTTGAGACAAGAAAGACACAAGTCTGCCTTGGCCACCAGCCAACCCTAAAACCGGAAGAGCAAGAAAAATCGGGGACTTCGGGATCTGCAAGGGAGATGGCTTGGGGGATGGAGGGACTATTTCTGGCTTCCCCCCATGTTTAAGAATTATACGGGGCATCCAAGAAGTGAGAGCTGAGGTCTGTGAACCTAGGCCCTGAGGGCCAAAAATGGAAAAAAGGATTCTCACTCGTCCAAAGCTCACCCAGCAGCACCCATGCTCTTAAAGTCTGGTCCTGTCCAGCTGCAGTATGATTTACCCAGGCTGCGAGTTACACCTGCAGGGTCTGGGGTCACTCCCGGAGACAGTGACTCAGCAGCTCCGAGAGGTCCGCCTGCTCATCGGCACCTGAAATTAGGGACCTCACCACAGGCAATGGCTGGTGAGATTCAGCAATGCTGAGAAATAAAACACATCTCGCCTGGTAGGAAGGCACTTTAGCAGGAAATCTCATCAGCGTTGACTCTCCTCTTGCAGAGATTTTTACCCTGTGGTTCAGCCACAACATCCTCATGGTCAGGGCAGCGCTCAGCACCAGCCTTGCCTCAACGTCTGATATTAATGTCGAGCCTTCTTGCTGTTTCTCTCCCTGGAGCCAGCCCAGCCTAACATATTACTCAGCACTGAAAGCATTTGATTGGCTTCTAATGAGGCAGCAGATCAGCTTTTAGGGGTCTGTTCTCTGCGTGATGGACGAGTTGGGCTCCCGCTAATGTTAATCAGCCGGGAGTTCCTA
This sequence comes from Otolemur garnettii, assembly GCF_000181295.1. NCBI lineage: Eukaryota > Metazoa > Chordata > Mammalia > Primates > Galagidae > Otolemur > Otolemur garnettii. The sequence continues at coordinate 12,520,825 of NW_003852406.1, forward strand.
CCGCTCAGCCTCCTGTCTAGTAAAGCTCATGCTACTTGACTACTTCTCAATATTTTTACATCTGTTCTTCTTCCTAAGCTTTGAAGTCTACCGGTGTTCAGATACCAGTAGGAAATGCGAGTAAAAAGACTGTCTTCAAACTTCTCTCATTTTCTGAATAAATCTTCCTTCAAGATGTCCAAAGGCCCCATCCACCCTGCTCCCTCTACCATGATACATTTACCCAAGCACACTGAGTAACTAATTCAACTATAACATGCTTGGGATTGGGGAGATGAGGCATTTTTTGAGCGTGAAGAACTTAGGGTCTAGCCTGGGTAACGGGAGAATGGAGAATTGGAATAGTGCGGTCCACACAGAACAGATTGTGTGGGGTCTCAAACAATGAAGAGGAGTGACACTTAAGAGAAGAAGATACTCAAAAGAAGAACATTCCAGCAAAGGAAGGAAGAGCTTATGCCAGAGCCAATGTATCCAACAGGCTCCACCTTGTCTGAGCCTCCCACAGCAAGCAAGGTACCTGGGGCTGGGATTCTCATAGGAGACCGTAGAAATGATGTAGTTCTGATTTAAAGTCAGAAGAAAAAATGAATAATAATAAATAGATATATAATAATGAACACAGACTGGGTTATACTTGTTTTTATACTACTACAATTGTAAAATGGATGTTTAATACTTTTTCTTTTTGAGAAAAGAGTCCCACTCTGTCGCCCTGGGTAGAGTGCCATGGCATCATCACAGCTCACAGCAATCTGAATCTCTTGGCTCAGGCAGTTCTCTTGCCTCAGCCTCCTAAGTAGCTGGGACTACTGGTACCCAGCTAGTTTTTTAACGTTTTCCTTTATTTTTTATTAGAGATGGGGTCTCACTTTTGTTCAGGCTGGTCTTGAACTCCTGAGCTCAAGCAATTCTCCCATCTCGGCCTCCCAGACTGCTAGGATTATAGGTATGGGTCACCACACCCGGCCTGTTTAATACTTTAATAGGCAGAGGAGTCCCATGAAGGTGAACATGCCCAAGACTCTGAAAAGTCATAATGCAGCCCCAGCTTAAGTCCAGGTGAACAGCAGCAGCGAAGACACACCGAGCCTCTACTCCGCGGGAGGTCTTGCAAGTCTTAACCTCTTTAATCCTCATAACTCAATAAGGTCCCATCACCCCCGTTTTATAGGCAAGTAAATTAAGGCAGAAGAAGATAAGTTCCCCAAAGCCATTCAGCCATCCAGATAACCAGGCCACATATCTAGGAATTGTGACACCAAAGTCCGCACACTTAAGTTCTTTGAAGACGCTCCCCCAAATTATCTCATTATCTGTGATAATGGCCCATTTTCTTTATTACCTATGAGTCACAGACCGATAGCTTTGTAAAGCAACAATAAAAATGAATGCCAGAAAAATGAAATGCAAAAAAACCCTCACAACCCACCCGCCCCAAAATGCAAGCCAACTGTTTTAAATTAATAATTAATTATTATTTTCTATAATTGCCCTTGGATAGTGCAGTCATTTCAAATTTAGGTAGAAGGTTCTCAGAACTGACTCTCAGTGTGTGGCACAGCCGAAAGGCGACAGAGAGCCAGCAGATCAGCCAGGTCCCTGAGCCACGGGTCAGGAGCACTGCTCTGGGCCAGAGAACTGCCGCTTGCTTTCGGCGTAGTAGAGGAGGGGAAGGGGGCCCAGGAAGGAGAATGCCTCTTTCCAAAAATGTTGGTAGAGGGCACGAAGAAGGGGAGGGGGGTGGACTGGCAGCTCAGAATGAATTAAGGTGTACACCTTTTTTTTTTTTTTTTTTTTTGCAGTTTTTGGCCAGGGCTGGGCTTGAACCCACCACCTCAGCATATGGGGTCAGCACCCTACTCCTTTGAGCCACAGGCGCCGCCCAGGTGTGCACCTTTTCAACCAACTTGGGGCCCGCTTCACCTATGACAACCAGGGCTGGGGGCCATGTGGTCTGAGCCTCCATCCATTATAGCTTCAAAGTTTAGACTTTGGGTTCAGACTCAAATGAGTTGATACCTACAAACACGGAGGCATATTCCCAGAATCAAAAGAAGATATTCAGTAACAAATTGAACATTGTGACCCATTAACTGCTTGTATTCCCTAGGGCACACTATATAAACTAATATTTTAAACTGTGACTCCTTCGTATGCCTTCTAACTCATACAAGTATGTTACAACATAAAATTTTACATAGAGTTAGTAATTTATTAAATATAAACATAATACATACCACAATTGCCCCTTGCCTTTCTCTATCTTTCTTTATATCATAAACACATCCCTGAGATGCAGGGTAAAGCAGGATTTTGGTTAGCTCAGCCGTATGTTAAACATCCCTGGAGACACGGTATCAGATTTTGTTTATAGTGAATTCTCCTTCCTTGTCTGCAAAAGGAGTACAGTGATATGTTCGATGCCAAAGAGTTTGAAAACCTTAAGCTGTTGTTTTTAAATTGGTGGTATTAATAGGACTCGCTTTTGTAAATCCAGGCTTTCACACATTTTATATAAAAGGAAAAGCATCTATATTTGCATCTATGTCTTGGTATAGAAATTATAGTAACTGTCTTAAGCCACTTACTGCCTCCCATGTAAATCTCAATCAGGAGGCTGTGTGGTAGTCATTGTCCTTAACAAGACAGGACTTAACTCAAGCGTCTGTAGCAGTGATTTTTTAGCCAGTGTGCCATGAGAGAATGTTAGGTGTGTGGTGAAAATATTTAAAGATCATTAATTAAACTATTTTCAAAAGAAGTTCAAAGCACATTCTTTTTTCTTTGATCAACATAATTTAAGTGTGCTGCTGAAGCTTAACTATAGGTTCAAGTGTGCTGTGAGATTAAAAAAAAAATAGTTGAGGGTAGCACCTGTGGCTCAAAGGAGTAAGGCGCTGGCCCCATATGCCAGAGGTGGCAGGTTCAAACCCAGCCCCAGCCAAAATAAAAAACTGGTCTATGGGAGAGATTTGGGGGGGGTGTATTGAATTCCATTTCCTGCCTGAATAATCTTACTATCTGATTGCAATCCTACTATGTTTTCATTTATTCACTTCCCTTTTCATCAGAAATTTCACCTAGATCAGATGGTCCTATTTGGTAATGGGAAAGAGACATGGCCTTCTGGGATTGGGGCGTTTAGAATTTGTTAATGATGAAATAGGGGCTTTGTTTTCTTTTCAGATTAATAGGAGGGTAGGGATGATTAGGTTACATGGTTTGTATTTGTTGGGTAGAGTCCAAGTTGTAGCTGTGCCCTCCCCCAGGAGGTGTCCCATAGACCCTTACATTGGGCCTGTTAGGTGAAGGGTTGCCAATTCCTCTCCCTCCTTCCTTCTCCCCCCCAACTTGAGTTTCATTGTGGGTATGTATTTGTTCATCTACTAGTTTCTATTAGTGTTGAGTATATTGGATACATGCTTTCCATTCTTATGATATTTTACTAAGTAGAATGTTCTCCAACTCCATCTGGGTTAACACAAAAGATGTAGAGTCTCCATCTTTTTTTAAGGCTGAATAGTCTATCGTAGACACATACCACAGCTGATTAATCCATTCATGTGTAGAGGGGCACCTGGGTTGATTCCACATCTTGATATTTATGAAATGAGCTCCGATAACCATTCTGATGTGCATGTCCTTATGGAAAAATGATTTTTTTTTCTTCTAGGTAGATACCTAGTAATGGGATTGCAGGATCAAATGGAAGGTGGACAATTGTTTTAACTTAGGCAGCTGGACCAAGACAGTCACTATCCTAAGAAAAGAGTAAGCTAGCCATGGGAAACTAGGGCACCTACACTTCTTCCCAGAAATAAACCGACCCAACCATTTTAAGAATGCCGATAGAGTGATTCTAAGAAAGAGGAGGACCAACCCTGGGAAGAGGAATCATAGCTCCTCTTAAGAAAACAGAAAAACACTCGTTCTCATCCCAACCACACAGAAGCTATGGAGAGGGCCAGGAGGCTTGGAGACCTTTCATGCTGAAATAATCACTTTATGGTGTTCTTCTAAGTCCTTACAGATAACCACCTTTTTTTTTGATTCTCACAACAATGCTCTGAAATAGGTACTGTTAGTTTATAGGTAGAGTAATCAAGGCATGAAATGTGTATGTAACTTCCCAGAACCACACAGCTAGCAATTGGTGCTGCTGAGATTTCAATCTGGCAGGTAAGTATTCAATATAATTGATTATATTGATTGGATCCATGTGTTTCCATGTGGATGCCTTACACAGCCCACTGACAGCCCCTCTTTTTCAAGACTATTACCAGAAATTCACATACAAAGACAGGCAGTTATCAGTAAGACCAAAAATCACTTTATAACAGAGACATTTGCACAAGAATGTTTATTGCGGCCTAATTCATAATCGCCAAATCTTGGAAGCAGCCCAAGCGTCCATTGACCCATGAATGGATTAACAAATTGTGGTACATGTATACCATGGAATACTATGCAGCCATAAAAGATGGAGACTTTACCTCTTTTATGTTTACATGGATGGAGCTGGATCATATTCTTCTTAGTGAAGTATCTCAAGAATGGGAAAAAAACCCCAGTGTACTCAATACTATTATGAAATCAATATATAATCACTCATACTTTCATACAAAAGATATAACACAATTATAGCCCAGAAAGAAGGAGAGAAGAGGAGGGTGAGGGGAGAGAGGGGGGTGGCAGGAGGGTAATGGGTGGGACCTCACCTACTGTGCATATTGCAAGGGTACATATCAAATATATTAATAGTAGAGTATAAACGTCTAAACACAGCAAATGAATAAGTGAGGTGAATGCTATGTTAACCAGTTTGATGTAAACATTCCAAATGGTATATAAAATCAGCACATTTGACCCCATAAATGCAGTAATGTACACAGTTATGATCTAATAAAAAAACAATAGTTATCAAGAGCATGTATGTGGTAGGGAATGTTCACTATGTATGTATGTATTTCTCTGATAGCCTGAAATCCATATTTTGTTATACCTATATCACAGGAGAGCCAAGGCTGGCTCTGAGAGGTTAAGTAGATACTGGCGTCACGCACCTGATCGGAGATTTGCACGAGCTACTTAACTGCAATATTGAGACCACGTCTAGTTCTTCTCCATTTCCTAATCACCATTCTATGGTGTCTGGAGACAAACTATCACTATCTGGTGCCCAGGCCCTCGTTTCCAGCCCCTCCTCCAAACAAATACATTTTCTCCAGGTTCTCTTGACCTGACTTACCTTTGTCACACCTGAGGGCTAAGATGTGAACTATTTAGACACTATTTTAGGGTTGGGAAATATTGCTATACCCTGTGTCCCCTCCTTCACTGTGAATCAGGCAGTCAGAGACGCTTCCCAAAAGACACAGATGATTTGATTTGTAGAAGCTTAAACCAAAGAACCCAACTCCTAGCACTAATAATTACTGAAATTTGTTGAGAATGACAATAGCTCGGTAAAGCCCAGTGTTTCCCTAAAGGGCAAGTATAATAGGCCTATAACTTCAAACGTGTAAGAATAATTTGTTATTCATGTTAATCCCCTCGCCATTGCCAGCCACATCAATCTTTTTCAAAAGGGGAGCACCGGAAAAACCACTGAAGTTTGAAGGGAAAAAATAGACCTGTAAGGTGAAGAGCAGCAGATAGAAAAGCAACTCTGTGATTCTGCTGGTCGCTGCCGGGGACTCCTAATGTTTCATTAGGGTTCACCCATCACCCCATTCCCAGGTGACCCCACCTCCCCTGCAAAGCAGAGAGGTGGGCCCAAGGGAAAATGCCACCATCAGACCATTAGTGCATATTCCTAAAAGGATAATGGTTTTTGAGAATTTTTACCACAGAGGTCCAGGCAAAATTACTAGCCCTTATTAAAGTTACCCTGCGTTCTTGGCTCATTTGCAGGTCGGTTTCAGCTCAAAACCAGGGCCGACTTTGAAACATGTATACACACTCAGAGAAGGAGACTGGGTTTCCAAGACTTACTTTTCACAGTTGCAAAAAAGGAAAAAGGATGCGTAGGAATAGACAGTAGCCAACAACAAAAAGGAAAAAAGATGCACTATGGATGGAGGTGACGGAAGACCAAGAATTCAAATGGATTGAAGGGACAGCCCCTGGGCCAACATCCTCCGGGAAAAGAAATGAATGGTGTTGGTAGTTTCAATGGCATCCCGGCATCCCTTTTACTTAAGTCATGAATGAAGATTTATAGGAGGCTGAATGGACTCTCGGTCACAGACGAGCTTCTATATAACTTCACTTTGTGCCATGCACATGAACAAGGTTTTTTGGTTTTTTGCACTTTGGGTTGCCTTGGCATGGCACCAGAAAACGGGAACATTAGTGATGTCCAGCTATCTCAGCTCTCAGCCTTTGGGAGAAAAACAAGGCTTCTTCCTAGTTTGGCATAGACCCAATGTCCTAAAGCATGGAACTCTTGGACTGTTCAGCTGCTATAACAAAATACCTTAATCTGGGTAATTTATTAATAATAAAAATTCCTTGCTCATGGTTCTGGAGGCTGGCAGTTTTAATGTCCAGTGAGGGCTGTCTACTCTATAAACGGCACCTTAATGTTGCAGCCTCACGTGGTAGGAAGAGTGAACAGCTTCCTGGCACCTCTTTTATAAAGTCACCAATCCCATTTCTTAGGCCTTGTGACTTGATCACCTGCAAAAGTCCCCACCTCTTGATACTGTCCCGTTGGTGATTAATTTTTAACACAAGAATTGGCAGGGAACACATTTAGACTACAGCACTGGGGAAAGTAATGTTTGCTTTCCTCAAACCAGGACATTTGCTCTTCGCCTGCCATTAGCGTGGAGCAAGCCACACAACCTTCCAGGCTCACAGAAGGGAAAGCTCAACCACTGTCCCCCCACAATTCCCCCGGGTCTCAACCACTGTCCCCCCACAACTCCCCCGAGTGTTTCTTGATACAGTATCCTCTGCAGCCGACACAGAGGCTACTTCCTGCATTCTTAGGCTACTTCCCACAGTCTCTACTTGTAAATCACTAGAGGTAGAGTCCTGTTAGGATGGGAGACTGTGGAGGGCCCTGTATGGTTAGAGGCAGGCCCAAGAGACAGCATGCTATGCACTGGGCATATGGAAACAGAGCAGGCACCAATAGTTGTCTTAATAAGTTATTCTGGATTTGCCATGTTTGTATCTCACCAGTTATGAATTATTTTTACTTCTGAGGTATATTTGTTCTTTTTAATTATTATTTTTTTTGAGACAGAGTCTCACTATGTTGCCCTTGGTAGAGTACCATGGTGTCACAGCTCACAGCAACCTCAAACTCTTGGGCTCTAGCAATTCTCTTGCCTCAGCCTCCCAAGTAGCTGGGACTACAGGTGCCCACCACAACGCCTGGCTATTTTTTGGTTGCAGCTGTCATTACTATTTGGTGGGCCTGGGCTGGATTCGAACCCGCCACCTCCGGCGTATGTAGCTGGTGCCCTAGCCGCTGAGCTACAGGGGCTGAGCCTCTTTTTAATCATTTCATAGCTTCTTAAATGAAAACATTACAATCCCATTATAAAATATTTTAACAACTGAAGTGTACAGATGAAAAGTAAGACTGTTTAAGTCTCTTGCCCCCTCCGTGATCCAACTCCTTAACACTGTTAATACTCAGAGGCATGTCCTTCCAAAACTTTTTCAAAGCACAGATATATTGAATATCTGAACACTGAATATATTACTGTAGGTTTTTGCTGCCAGCATTCTGTACCAATTCTGCCTCTCAAACCTATGTCACTCTGAACTTGCCTGCTGTCTTTCACTGCCCTGGCCTCCAACCTTGGACACACCCTTAAGTGCATGTCTGCCACAGACCCTTGGGTTAGGTTCCCATCCACAATAGCTGGACCTTGACAGTTTCAGTTCAGCCATTTATCAGGTTTAAGCCATGTTTTCTATGCACTTTCTATTTATTTTTAAAGAGTTATATGACCTTCCTTCCTCTCACAGAAGAGAAGAGATAGCTACAGAAGAGATTTAGCAGCAGTGTTTTGATAAGCCAAAAATGCAAACAAGAAGTTGCGAATGAGACATTCAAGCCTAGAGGGAATAAACAGTATTTCCTAAACTCTAAGAAAACATTGATACAAGATTTAATAATAGATAGTATGGGAGAAAATAACAAAAGACTATATTAAGCATATTTATGGATCGTAAGATGGTTTTATGAACCATAAAACATTAAATTTTTTTTAATGTGCATAATGTGCATTTTTTCTTAATGTGCATATTTGAATCCACTTTTCATGCTGTGAACTAAGATCCCCATACACTTCACCTTTTCTTGAGGTGTGGTCTTCCCCACTATGTTATCTTAGATAACCATGACCTTCAGATGGAGTGGCTCAAACATTAGATGTTTCATGTGAGCACAAGTTGAGCCCTGAATTAGACTAAATCATCTTGACATTTTGCACTGGAAAACCCATTTTTGCTATGAAAAGGTTGTCTGGGATGATTTTCCCATTAGGAATCCTGCCCATGGGCCTTTAAAAATAAATCAGACCTGCAGGTTACATTCCTTTGTAGTTATGGCAGAAAACATGGGTCTCAGTTGTAAATCTAGACGTTGATGACATGGGTAGAATCTACAAACACCAAAGTCTGGAAAGAATTTAAAAACTCAGAGAGACCTCTGAGACCTGTTTGAAGATAAGGTTCCCAAGTGAGGCTATGTGATAAGATAACTGATCAGATAGCAACAGGTACCCCACAGACCATTTATTAGTTTCTTCTTACCAGTTGATTCCTCTAACAAACAGAATTGTCAGTTGCGTGCATGCAATTTGAGACCCAGCAAATATCCAGGACCCACTCAACTCATCTAAAATTCTACTACTAGAAATTAACCTGCCCTTAAGGGTCACCGTTGAGTCCCTAGGAAGAGCAGTAACTTAACCTATTGCCATTTAAGGAATGCGCGCTTAGAAAGCTACTTGGACCGAAGGTTGAGAAATAAGAGTGGAAACCCCAGGAAGGAGCAAATGGACATTTAAGGGGAAGTTAAGGTGTCACGCAAACAAATGGCAGTCTCCTTCATCCTGTTTGTGGTTTTCCCTTTTGGGGGGAGAATTTTCTTCCTGGAAGTGGAAAAGCCTTAGCATGAAAAATGATTCGCGCTAAGGAACCTGGAAGAAAATGAATTCCAAGCAGATACTTCTATACTTTTGAGCCGAAAGGAGAAGCCTCTATGGATTCTGGCCATCCTGACCCTCTTTTCAGCATTGCTGTGAATTTCAATGACAGAATTAACACATATACACAGAGGGAGCCCATGTGGAGGAACAAGGGTTTGAACTGAATCCAACCAACAGACACCCTCACTTGGTTTCAGGACCCTCCTTTCTATGGGGCCAATTTCTAATAGAAAACAACAAAACTTGAAGAAAAAATTAATAGAGTAACCCATTAAATATTTCAGAGAACCTCATTAAAACATTTTACTCTTTGCCCTGATTATCATGTGGCTGCTTATACAGACGCTCATAAATCTGACTGCATTAGCTTCTCAGGCCTTTATTTCAGTTAATTTCTTCTCCCTATGTGGACTTGCCCAGGAAATGAGATTTAATGAGTCACCGTCCTCCCTGATAATCACAGGAGAGCTCATTAGCTTTTTGTCAGATTTGTACCCACTATCTGCCCCCGATATGCCCATGACTTCTTTTGAGTTAAATATGATGTTACCAAAAGGGAGAACTCAAAAGAGCATTTCTGTACCGAAGGCTGCAGTCTTGAAACACTATATAAATATTTTTACATATGTTAAAAGGCATCTGAGAGCAGAAGGTAAGAAAATAACAAAAATACAACATTCCCTGTTGATGGCGCCAGTATTTAGATGACACACATCATTAAAAAGAAATAAAGTTTGACATTTACATGTTTGCAAGTCTTTCTGAATCTGTTTAAACGCCTGAGCTGAGTCAAAGCGAAAGAGGGTTCAAAGGATAGAAGCAAACAGCCTGATGATTCTTAAAATTCACGAAGTTCGGGGAGTTCTCTATCATGCATCTTAGGAAACTCCATGAAACTCTCTCAAAATCATGACCTTTGGTTTCCCTGGAAAGACCAGAAAGCTCTCACGGCACTTCATGGGAAGGGCAAAATGTTGCATGCTCTCAAAGGAAAGCGTGAAGTGAACCTTCAGTCCTCCCAGAGACCATCTTAGTAATGAGAACAACTCACCCCACACTCACTTGCTCACGAAGGAAGACATGATAGTGATGGCCTTCGGCAGAAATCATCAGAGTGACCTTCTGGGTTCTCTTTTGGGTCCCTCAATAGGCCACATGTCCTTTCTAGACACAGAGAGAGTCACCGGGATGAGGGTGCTGCTCCTGCGTGGCTGAGCGACTGTTATGGAACAGAGCTCAGCTCCCCGTCAATGTTAATTAAGGTAAACAAGAGCTGTCAAGCCTATGTGGAATAAATAAGAATATTTGGCTTTATAGTCCTTACATCCAAACAAAAGTGGTTCTTAATCTTTTTGAGGCTTCTTGTCTTTTTTTTTCTTTTCTTTTCTTTTTTTCATGTTTTTTAAAAATGGGATCTGGCTCGGTTGCCCAAATGGCATGATCATAGCTCACTACAGACTCAAACTCCTGGGCTCTAATGATCCTCACTCCTCAGCCTCTCATGTAGCTAGGACTATAGGTACACACCACCATGCCTGCCTAAGTTTCATATCTTTATAAGAATCTGATGAAAAATATAGACTTTCTCCCAGAGAAAATGTACCACCACTTACAAATGCACCCACACACATACACATGCACCATCTGGGGTACAATTTTGAAGAGTTCTCAAACACCTTGATCTTATTTCTAGATTTCTTGAGGATTCTGGATCTAAGATTAATCTTTGTACACAGATTATGCTATCAAGGGATATGATAAAAAGTAGCACTCATTGATAACTTACTGTATGTCAGGCACTATTCCATCCCATTTAACCCTTACAGCAAGCCTGGGAGGTACACCTGCTCTGATCTCCATTTTACAGATGAGGAAACCGAGGCAGACACAATTTAAGCAACATACCCAAACAGCTAATGAGTGGCAGAGCTGGCGTTTCCAACCCAGGAGCTGGCTCTACAGTCTGTGTTATGAACCTTTAGGTAAGGCTGCCTCTCTTACAGACCACGTTTTTTTTATTTTAAAGCATATTCACTTCTGCTTTCATATTTAATATTTGTAACCACCCTCTGGGAGTTAAATTAGGTAGATAGCTCCATTTTAGGAGGCATTGAGGACATTTTCAAAGTGGAGCAGGGGATTTGTTAGCCGCATTCTTTTCAAACAAGGAAGTCACAGTTGATGGAATTAAAAATTAAAAACCAAATTTCTGACTTGAGCCTTCTCCCTCCATTAACTCCGGGTCAGAACGCTCTAGGAACACTTCAAATTCCTTTCTTCACAACCACTCAGTGCCTTGAGGACTAAGTCAGCACGGTAAGGTTTTGAAGCCATGTGGCGTTTCCTACAGAAACCTGGCTTCCTACGGTTCACAGAACACAGGTTTGTTTCTACAAAGGCAAAGGCGTGGGGAAGAATAGAAAGAAGAGAAAGTTGTCAATCTGCAGAAAATAAAGACACCAGGTAGCTATGATGTGCTGGACATTAGACGCATAGCTTTGCCTTTATGCAGAGCCCTAAATGTAACTACCAGGTAAAACATTTTTATCTGCACTCCCTCTGGTATTCTCAAATGCTTGGGTGTTTCTACTCTTGGGTGAATCTCTGCCTCCTCAAAACCTCTGTCACTCTGTACTGCCCATTCCACACCACCATTCAGCACCTGACGTCGGTTCTGGATTCCTGTTCTGTTGAAACGACAGACTTCATGCCGTCCCAATCTCCTTCTTCTAAAATTGGAGAGAAATCCTGGGAGAAATGTAGCAAAAACTATTCTGAAGTCGAACTAAACCAGTAAGAAAGAATGAGAAAGAGAAAGGAAAGAAGAAAGAAATCCCCAGGTATTATCAATGAAGAGGGCCACACAGCCAGAGCCACCACCTCGCCATCTGTGAGCAGGTGCTATAGCAGCCCAGCAAAGCATGGGTCTAGCTACAGCCCATACAGGCAGGGGACTGGGGCCGAAGTGTCCACTTAGCAAAAGGAGAGGCAGAAGGAGGCCGATGTGAGGTGGGAAGCTAGAACCGATAACTGATGCTAGAAGTTACATCAAAGGGAACAGATGAGGAACATCATCAGTTACGGGAAATCAAAACCCCAAGTCTGCTCTGGGGCACGCAGGTGTAGGATCTAAATGCACGTCATCCACCAGAAGTAAGGAAACCTCAGTAAAGAAATTAAAATGAACATTGGCTGCAGACCAATAAAACCACTGAGGTGCCCATCATAAGAAAATCCAAAGCTACTCTATAGGAACATTTTTATAATCCAAAGACATCCCCAAGTTGGACAAAAGCCCCTACCCAATGTTAAGTTCACTATTAAAAGAAAAAAAAATCTGAAATCACAAAAGAAAATGATCTTCCATTAGAGATGGTAACAACCAGAACCAATAGGAAGATAATTTAGTATGAACTTAGGCTAACAGAACAACCTGACACAGGCAATAAAGCTAAGGATATGTAAAATAACTGAAGAGATTTTTAGAAGATTAGAAACCGTGATGCAAGAACAAGACACCCTACAATAAAAAGAAAGAAATTTGGAAAAGAATCATGTCATGCTTTTGAAAATTAGAAAACAACAAAGCAACCAGAATCATTAACATTTAAAATTCAATAAATAGTATTTTATTTTCCTAGGGCTGCCATAACAAAGTACTACCACAAACTGAGTGGTTCAGAACAACAAACATGTATTGTCAGGAATGTAGTTCGTTTTAAAGGGTGTAAGTCCAAAATCAAGGTGTCAGCAGGGCCACGCTCCCTCCCTCTGAAACCAGCAGGGGCCGGGGAGGACCTTTCCTGTCTCTTCCAACTTCTGGTAACCCCAGTTGTTCCTTAGATTGTGGCAGACTAACTCCAATCTTCATGGGCCTTCCACTTGTGTCTCTTCATGTAGTCCTCCCTCTGGACATATCTTTGTGTCTGAATTCCCCCTTTTTGTAAGGACCCCAGTCAGAGTGGAGTAAGGCCCATGGAAACAACTTGATTACCTTGATAAAGACTCAATTTCCAAAGAAAGTCACATTCTGAGGTGCTAGGAGTTAGGGTTTCATTTGTTATTGTTGTTGTTGTTGTTGTGTAAGCCACAGTTCAATCCATAACATAACAGACACAACAGAGGAGGGTCAAGGAAAGAGAAGACAAATCGGGAAATTACCTAGAAGGCAGCATAGAAAATTAATTAATTAATTATTTATTTATTTTTTGAGACAGAGTCTCACTATGTCACCCTCGGTAGAGGGCTGGGGCGTCACAGCTCATAGCAACCTCAAACTCTTGGGCTTAAGCGATTCTCTTCCCTCAGCCTCCCAAGTGGCTGGGACTACAAGCACCTCCACAACACCAGCTATTTTTTTGTTGCAGTTGTTATTGTTGGTTAGCTGGCCTGGGCTGGGCTCAAAACCATCAGCCTCGGTGCATGTGGCTGGTGCCATAGCCACTGTGCTACGGGTGCCGAGCCAACAGCATAGAAAATTTAAGAGACAGAAAATATAAAAATTAAAAAGTTATGTAGCATAGAATAAAAAGATCGGATAGATATCGTCTGAGGAAAGACGAAGTTAAAAGGATGAGAGAGAAACAATATTCAGGGAGACAATGGGTGAGATTTTTCCAGAATTTATGAAGACACATTCTTAAATGAAGAGAACAAACTCAGAGCAAAGCAAATACAAATAA
>NW_003852406.1:12534847-12615048 GCF_000181295.1 Otolemur garnettii
GGGCATCTTGGGGCAGGCCAGGGACAGAAGAAGGGACTTTCTGGGGTGCCCTCTATGTTCTGATCACATGTCTTCATTGAGCTGTACTCACGATGTATGTGTTTCTCTATATGAATGCTATACTTCAATGAAAATTTTCTAAAAGACCAGAAGAAAAATGAATACTATCTTCAAAGTTCAGAGGAGAAATAGTCAGCAAAATTATTACTCAAGTAGAAAGACAAAATAAAGATGATTTCAATCACATGAAGATGGGGGGGAGTTTGCTATTCCCTGATCTTGCTGAAAGGGCCACTTAAAAATGTATTGTAGTAGGAAGAAAATAGACCCTAAAATAAAGGAATAGGATTGCAGAGAGCAAGGGGGAGGCAAGAAATGGATGAATAGGTGAGGCGATCTAAATAAACATCCTCTGAAAAACCAACAGTAAAGATGACTCATTTTTAACCAAGGAAGAATCACAACACCAGGGGAAAAATATCATGGATGATGAGAGGGATCTTTGGGAACAAAGTTTCTTGTATTATTTTGAGAGGAGGGAGATATATAAAATTTGACTTTAAGTACGCATGTTAAAAGTTTAATGACCACTTAGGACATAGATGTATAACTTTCAAACCAGTGTGTGTTGGGGGTCAGGGGGTAGAAATGAAGAAAATTCTGTCTATTGTACATAAGCCAATAAAGGAGGGGAAAAAGCTAGTAAAAGAGAGGGTATACGGAAACAACAAACAAGATTGTTGAAAGAAGTTCAAAGAAATCATGATTTAAACCATGAAATTTAAACAGACTAAATTGGTCAATTAAGGACAAGATACTCTCAAATTCTTAATAATCCAGTTATATGCTATTTGGAAGAGACATGCCTGAAATAGAATGACACAGAAAAGTTGAAAGCAAAGAGTGGCGAAAGATATACCAGTCAATACACACACTGGCCTAAAATTTTAAAAGACTAAGATCAGAAAAAAGAATTTAAGGGGGAAAGAAAACTCTTAGTAAGAGTTGAGAAGGGTCATTACTTTAAGAGAAAGAAAAGGACCAATTCTTCAATAAGATATAACAATCATGAGATTGAATGAACCAGAGAACATTGCCTCAAACCACATGAAGCAAAAAATTTAGCTAAATTACAAGGAGAAATTGATCAATTCTCCATAATGCTGGGAGATTTTTAATACTCCTATCTGAAGTCCGATAAGTCCAATTTGATGTGTGCACATTTTATCTCCACAACCTAATTGTATGGTTCTCGAGGTCAGAGTGGGTGTCTTCAGCCATGTTTCCTAGTATGAAAGATGTATTTCCTCTCCCCCCAAAAGTGTTCAAATACGTGTATGTGAATACCCCTGCAAATATAAATAGATGGAAGGCAACGTGCTTAGGCAATCTAAAGCACAGAAGGTATGTACTAATAATTGTTACTGATAATAGATATTTCTTGTAACAAGTAAAACTATTACAAGTAGAATAATTAATGAAGTCATAAAATAATGGATTGAAAATAAAATGATGTCACTATACTTCTTTTGAAGCATTTATGAGACACCAAGTTCGTTTCTAAAATTATTAAATTACTGTATAAACCAATTGAAAGATCACTTATATTCATCCTAAGAGGGGGAAAAAGTGCACCTCGAAAGATTAAAGAAACTATAAAGAGAATTTGCCATTAGTGGACACAGACAGTAGCGATGATGCTGCCCCCTAGTGGCAGAGACCAGCAACCCAAACATGACAGCGATGTTCGAAGTTACATCCTGTGGGGCATTTTCCTAACAAAAGTGTTAAGCTCTTAGAGTTGATTGTAGTAAGTGTTCAATCAATGTCTCTTCTTGTTATTGTCATCATTATGATATCATCATCATTTTTGTCATGCCCCGCCTATAGCCAAGTGCCTTTGTGACAGGTAGCACTCTTTGAGCTATCAGCTGTGGCCAGGGCTGCAAGGTCACACCACATAATGAGGGCAATTTATATTCAGGGAATAGTCTCTGGCCACTCTTCTCAAAAAGGGGCAGTGTAATCATCAGCACTTGGAGGCTTCCTGGCTTTCCTAGGACATCATGTAAAGGCAGTTCTTTGAAGATTAGTAATGTGAAGTTCTGGCCCAGAAAACACCTCTGAGGTCTCCAAACTGGAAGAGAATACCATTCTCATATGACCCACAAGTAAAAGAAAAAAGGAATATAGGTGTTAAACTTGATAGGTTCCACCCATGCATTACGTATGTCTCGGCAGTGAGCCAAAAGTGTACATATTCATGTTTGAAACAAAGTAAAGTTTCTATTTGCCAAGACATTCTCTTACAATGACCCCATAATCCATAGGGAACAGGCAGTAATTTCATTATTTCATACTTGGAGAAATGTGGGTCCAGAACAGATATTTGTTCAGAAGGTCTGGCACGTGATTTCTATCAGAATTTCATCTATCCCATGCCCCAGTGCAAGCTTTGAACCATCTACTTATTTTACCAAAAGGGAGTTTTAGGATCCTTGCATATCTTGTCCTACACATGAAATAACACTCTTTGCAATCTGATCATTTCCCCTAGGTTTGGTTCATGGCTGCAGAGTGGCTTTGAGACCAGTCAAGTGGAATGCTTACTATGTTACATCTCTTTTTCAAGGGTACAATCAACAGTGGGCCAAGGAGCTGGAGCTGGAAACAAACACCGAGGGAAGGTGGTCAAAGGCAATTTGAAGACCATCTGGAAGTCTAAAATGCAATGAGCAGAATATCCTGAGTAAATGTTGAATGTGTGGACTTCACGCAAAAGGAAATTTGGAAATGGTGATTCTAAACACAAATCCCATCTGTTGCCAGTCTACCTGTGTGGCTATTTTTGCATTTTAATATATTGCCAATAATTGAAACTATAAGGTGCTGCCAGTTCAACCCCCCAAAATGGTCCTAATAATAGAAATGTGCAAGGGCATACAGTATCTGAAATTCTCATACTCCACTCGTGAGCCTGTAAGATAGAACAATGAATTGGAAAACCATTATTGGCAGTTTCTTATATGTCTGCACCATGACTTAGGGAGCCCTTTCCTAGGTACTTAGCCCACAGAAACCATCCTTTTCATGGGTTGATGGCCACTTGGGTTGCTTCCATGTCTTGCCAATTGAGCTACACTAAACATTTCCCTGTGACATATGAATACCATGGAATACTTTTCAGCCATAAGAAAAGATGGAAACTTCACATATTTTGCATCTATCTGGATGGAATTGAAGCACATTCTTCTTACTTAGAATGGAAAAGTATCCACTGTACTCAATACTAATATGAAGCCAGTAGAAAAGGAACTACACATCTACATGAGAGAAAAGCAGAAGAATATTCAAGTTGGGGGGGGAAATGGGAGGAGGGAAGGGGGAAAGGAGGAAAAGGGAGTGGGCGCTCTCGTCTAATGTAAGGGTATACAGCACACTCCCTAAATGAAGGGCTCAGCTACAACTTGAACTTGACCTTAGAAATGCACACCATGTAACCTAATCATTTGTACCCTCATATGAATCTGAAATTTTGAAAAACGAAAAAAAAGACACTCATATACGAAGAGAATTTCTAATTTTGATGAAGTTGAATTTAAAAATGGTTCATACTTTTGATGTCTCACCTAGAAAATGTAGTTTCTTCCTAGGATTATGGATGTTTTCTGTACTTTGTTCAGACGCTTTTTAGGTTTAGCTTTTCCATCTAGGCGATGATCTACTCTGAGTTCATAGAAGAAACTAGCACATACATGCTCATAGCTTTATGCACAATGGCCCCAACCTGGGAACAACCAAATGTGGATCAGTGAGAGAAAGAATAAATACAATGTGGCATGTCCACATAGCCACAAAAGAAAAGAACAAGTGATACATGCAACATAAACGAATCTCAAAACCATGCTCTGTGAAAAAGGCAGACACAAAAGAGTCTACTTATGTTTCATTTATCTGAAGTTCAACAACAAGCAAACCTAATCCACGGTGATAGAAGTCAGAACGAAGGTTGCCAGGGCAGGAGATGGGGGAAATGCCAACTTGAATGAAGTACGAGGAAACCTAGAAAGATGGAAGTGCTCCATAACTTATTTGAATGATAGTTACATAGAAAGTCACTGCCCCAAACTCTTCCAACTGTAGACACTTAGGAACGGTTCATTTTATTGTATATATGTTACACCTCAATAAAAATTGGAATTAGTGATTCCAGTGCTGACATTTGCTCTGATAAATTTAATCCACCACCAAACACTTTCCAAGGTACAAGGCTACTATTCTAGAATGAAGTATCTTCAGCTTTTTGAGGCTTACCTTTGTGTGGAATTGTCCTAGAGAGAAACTAGAAGGCAGAGGGTAAAAACCAAGGCGGTATGGAGTTGTATATTTGAGGGAGCGACTCATTTCTCCAGGTTCTGCTATTTGAAAACTTACTAACAGCAGGTTCTCAGATCTATGCCACTTGCCTTCACTTGGAATAGCTGAGTGACAATGAACGGGATCCATTGTTCTTAGTAACTTAAGACTAAATCGTTTTATTTTCAAAACAGGGACATGGAGCAGAATCCCAGATTTCATTTCGAATTCAGAGTTCTTACTTCATCCATTATTCATCTACCCCACACGTTCTTGGTTTATGATTTTACTAAATTCCTTCATTTGAATTATGGCCTTGTGGTCAACAGCGGGCAATATATTATTCTTACATAATTTTTAAATACAAAGGCAAATGGCACGGAACAATTAGAATCAATGGCTTAGGAGTCTGGCACTCGGGTGTCACAGGCAAACGCCGTGCTCTTGACTTTAACCTATGGGTTCCACTCCACGTGGGTTGTATTTTTCATACATCAGGAGTTTTTATAAATTTACTATTCAATCCAGCAGCCCTACTTTGTTCGCAAAATATAAGCAAAACAAATATGTCAGGGTAATGATGCCAGGACTCTCCCTTATTGAAAAAAGCAGTTTATTAATACCTTATTGCTACAAGCTAGATCTTATTATCATCTTGGGTCATTTAGAATCTTATTAGGTATTCTGCTGGTGGATGAATAATCCTGTGATAAATTCTTTGCCATGTCCTTCACAGTTGTCATAGCAGGATCATAAACAGCATTTATAACAATCTAGCCTAGAGGAAGCAGCTGACAATGGTCTGCTTAGCATGCAGGAAATATTCAGATCGGCTGGGTCTGGTTCGACACAGCCCACAGGAGAGCTCCCACAGTTAAATGTAGCATGGGTTTCTCTGAAGATTCCCCTTCGAAAAAGGCATGAGGTCAGGGACGTGGGGACCACAAACTCTTTGGAAGCCACACGTAGTTTTTCTCCATCAGATCTGCCGGACAGCGGGAAAGGCCAAGGCACACGCCACTTTATTCCTGGCAGACTGTTCAGGGCTTTATTCCCCAACTCCAGACCAAGGTACAAATTATTTTACATGGACTGTTTTTTTCCCCCTCATTTTGACTTCACATATAAAATTGGAATGCGTCTGTATCACTGCTTTGTGTCTAATTAGCACATTTGATGAGGAAATGAATCCGAAGGTGAACAAGATCAGGGGTGTAATTCCCAGCACACGCCAGCTGCTTTTGCTCTATTACAAAACCATAGATTTTAGCCCTTACGAAAACCCGTGATAGATACAGATTCCTGCTCACCTAGAGAGAACTGGGGATCAGTGCCAATCCACCACCATTTCCAGAAAAACCCGCAGAAGAGGCAAATGAGGGAAGCCACCATTTCCCTGGCCTCATCTCCTGCGACATCCTGCCACTCGAGTTACAAATTGATCCACAACGAAATGCCCTACTGTCTTCTAAACAAGACGTGGCTTTTATAAAACCTGTTGTCTTTTTCCAGAATGCCCTTTTTTTTTTTCTCCTTTGCCACGTGTCCTAAGTTGGAGTCTCCCAGAAGCAGAAGCTGAACGAAGGCTTTGAAGGAGCATCATTTATTCAGGAAGTGGCTGTAGGGGAGTGAGGAGTGAGACCGGAAAGAGAAGGAAACCACAGTGTGTGTGTGACAAAGCAGGTTTTCTCAGTGGGCAGCTGAGGAAATGCCCTGGGGATCTCTGAGAGAGGGGACCAAGGCAGCTGGGGTACTTACCTACCTGCCCCCCCTTAGCCATTGGTGTGAGCTATTCCGACGGGGTGACTTGGCTCCCCCAACCCTTCCAGCCTGCCAGGAGGACAAAGGCCTCAGACAAGCAGACGCAGGGGACAGGGAGCACCTTTATGGGAGATGCCAGCTCCACACAGCAGGCTAAGTCCTCCTTAACCTTCAAGTCCTTGTTCCTGTGTTATTTTCACTGGGAGAGCTTCCTGGCTTCCCTACTCTGAGCTGGACAGTCCTTCACTAGATTGATTTCTTTCTATCTTTCTTTCTTTCTTTCTTTCTTTCTTTCTTTCTTTCTTTCCTTCTTTCTTTTCCAGAGATAGAGTCTCACTTTGTCACCCTCAGTAGAGTGCTGTGGTGCCACAGCTCACAGCAACCTCCAGCTCTTCAGCTTAGGCGATTCTCTTGTCTCAGCCTCCCGAGTAGCTGGGACTACAGGCGCCTTCCACAATGCCCAACTATTTTTTGGTTGTTGTTGTTGCAGTTTGGAATTTGGATGATGATGGTGTGTTGATATAGGAGCATCAGTTGTAATAAATGTATCACTGTTGATAGTGGGGAGACTACGTGTGTGGGTATAGAGGGGATAGAGGAAGCCGGGTGTTGTGGTGAGTGCCTGTATTCCCAGCTACTTGGGAGGCTGAGGCAAGAGCATTGCTTAAGCCCAAGAGTTTGAGGTTGCTGTGAGCTGTGATGCCATGGCACTCTACCAAGGGACAACATCGTGAGACTCTGTCTCAAAAAAAAAAAAGTTTAATTTTAAAAATGAACCCAGCCTTGTGAAGATATGGAGGAACAAGATTCCCCTGTTTCAAACAGAGGAAATAACAAGTGCAAAGTCTTAGCGATGGGAACAATCTTGGCATGTTCAATGTCAGAGAAGGTGGACTGTCATGAACAAGGAAGAGAATGTCAGAAGAGCTCAGAGAGGCTGGCAGAAGCCAGGTCATGTAGGGGTGTGGGGCTCTTACAAACTAACTTAATCTAATTTCTCAAAACCCACTAGATGGGAATTCCAGACTACATTAAAAAAGGTTTCCGTCAATTGCCTGGATATTTATCGTTGACTTCCGACCTTGTTTATCCTGACACCTGCACCCCGGTTGGACCCAACCGTAGGCCTGAGATGTTGATTAGAACGCTTTCCCAACTACACATTCACTCATGCAGCACAGGGAACACCAAAGATGCTGCCTCTGAAATAACCAGAGCTGTAGAAAGTAAGGCCCTTAGGAGGACTGGCTTCTTGCATCGCTCTATTACAATTCACTTTGGAAATCCTTTATCATCACAGCTTTGGTTTCCCCTTCAGCCAAGTAAAATGATAGGGACTTCAGAGTTACCTGGCAGCCCTGCAAGGCTATAAATCAAATTGTGCAAGGTGAAGATATACGTTATGTGGTTGATTATTTTATTTATGTTTTTAATAGGAACATTTTTAAACATTCATAGATGTGAAGAGAATACATAATGAAGCTGCATGTAGACGTTATTGATCTTCAAATGCATCAGCATCGTGTCTGATACGTATCAATGACCGCCATTTCTCACACACAGCAGAACTTGCACAACTAAATGTCCATGATCCCTTCAAGGTGGGCGTTCTGAGACTCTAGGTATGGAGTCATATGTATGGTGATGCAGCACATTTTGGGGCAGGCTGACTTGGGGACAACTTAGAATTGAGGCCAGAGGGTAAGACAGAACAAGGCAGATGGCAGTTCACAGGACAATCATTAGACATTAAATAAGAATACGTTTAAACACTGTTTTATCCACTATCGGGATAAATGTTTTCAAGTATTTATTCAGTAACCATGACCCATGAGGCCTAGGGATAGACGCTGTAAGGGGTTCAAAGATAGGAGAGTAGTCCTTTCCTCAAAGAACTCACAACCCTGGTATCACCTAACCCCAGGGAGAAGGGCCCCACATCACAAAGGCTCAAAGCTGCAGATGCTGGTGTGGATGTGTTTTGTTTTTTTTTAATTTCCCTCCCACTTTTTTTTTTTTTTGAGACAGAGTCTCACTATATTGCCCTTGGTAGAGTGCTGTGGCATCACAGCTCACAGCAACCTCAAACTCCTGGGCTTAAGTGATTCTCTTGCCTCAGCTTCCCAAGTAGCTGGGACTATAGGATCCCACCACAACGCTGGCTATTTTTTGTTGTTGTTGTTGTTGTTAATGTTTTTTAGATGGCCCAGGCCAGGTTCCAACCCACCAACCCTGGTGTATGTGGCCAACACCCTAACCATTGAACTGCAGGTGCTGAGCCGAGAAGGGAACACTTTTACACTGCTGGTGGGACTACAAAGTAATATGACCTTTTTGGAAGGAAGTATGGAGAATCCTCAAAGAAGTCAAATTAGACCTCCCTTTTGATCCTGCAATCCCATTACTGGGCATCTACTCAGAAGAAAAAAAGGCCTTTTACCATAAGGACACTTGCACTAGACTATTTATTACAGCTCAATTTACAATTGCAAAATGTGGAAACAACCTAAATACCCACCAACCCAGGAATGGGTTAATAAGCTGTGGTATATGTATACCATGGAATACTATTCAGTCACTAAAAAAGATGGCAACATTACATCTTTTGTATTAACCTAGATGGAGCTGAAACACATTCTTCTTAGTAAACCATCACAAGAATGGAGAAGCAAGAACCCAATGTACTCAATTCAGATACGAGGACAACTGACCATAGTACATGGTGGGGGTGGGGGAATGGGAGAGTGGAGAGAGGGAAGGAGCAGTGAGGGTATGGGGGTGATGGTGTGACTCACCTAGTGGGGGCAGGACACAATTATAAGAGGGACCTTACCTAACAAATCCAAGCAGTGTAACCTGGTCCTTTGTACCCTCAAAGATTCCCCTACAATTATTTAAAAAAAGAACTTACACCCCAAGAGGTTCAGAATCCCCAGGTCTGTGCCAGCTCTGACACCTGCCTTCCAGGATGCTTGATCATAAGCAGTCTCATCACCATACCTGGCTGTTCCACTTTGCCCTCCCAACTCTTTCCGAGACAGCTTTCGTTCCAGTCTCCTCTGTATCTTGCTGAATAACCCATTTAATTCTAGCAGGTTTTTCTTCTATAACATGAGGGACAGGGCGATCTGCTCTTCGTCTGTGCACAGAAAAGGTGGAGCTGCCTGCTGCACCTGACCAGGCCTTCCTGAACACCTGCCAGGGCCCTCCACAGTGTGCAGTCCTGCTCTGAGTAAGGGCTTTCTCCAAAAGTGGCACCCACTACACCGGGTGCTCCCACAACTCTGAGTGAGGGAGCATGCAACTCTCTCACTGATGGATTAACACCAGCCAATTAGAGCTTAAACTGTTCTAGCCAGAGATGGAGCCATCAACTTGCTGAATGCCAAGGCCTGTTAACTACCTAAACAACAGAATGAGGTCAGGTGTGTATTATCTTTGGGAATAACTATTAAAACCAGAGTATGGCAAATATAAAACACTCTGGGAATGTTAACAAGGATAAGCAAAAGATATGTCTAGATTTGAAAAAGTCAAAATCTTTTACATTCACACACAACCTCTTTTTAATGCATATGAAAGCAGATCCACTTACTAAGTAACACTGAGCTAAATATGCATCGTCTACCATAGTCTCCATTTTTTATTTTTGCCATTACCATTGACCAATGTTACTTACTATACTACAAGTATCAATATAACCTTGTTACACAATTTAGACACAATTCATAATTGATGTGTGCTTCTTTCTCAAATCTTACATCAATGTTGTAATTACTTCTCATTTTCACGCCTCTAAGACAATAAAACTGCTCAGTGCAGAAACGCAGTGATCACCACTCTCTTGGAGGACAATGGATAGGAAATATTTGCTGATTTTCTTTAAAATCAGACAGTCCATTTATGAAAAGATTAAAATCATCCACCCAAAACACTTCTTTTTCCCCCACTGTTAAACTAACAACTGCAAAGAAACGTGGAGAGATATTGGAACCTGATTTATTTAGCTCAGCACAAATGTTTTATAAACACCGCCATATACACAGACACCATTCTAGTCTGTCCCTAAAGCTATAACTGCATTGGCTCCGGAGATATTATTTAGCAAAGAGGCATTTTAACAGAAAGTCAGCAGGATAGAGAAAAAAAAAAAAAACTCTTCTCAGGTACGTGTATGTTATTAATCATAATTAAGGCAGATTTGACAGCTCCTTGGCAATAGAGACGATAAGTTCCTTTCTCTGACATCAAAATCCTAAAGGAATACTTGCTATTTCATTATCAACTTCCCCACTCTTTATACCTATAATGTCCACTTTGAGAATATGAGGTCTTAGAGAAACCTGAGCTCGGACACAGTTTGCCCACAGTTAACACTGGGCACACTAAAATATAAGCTGGCATCCTACCACGGTAAGGCACAGGGGCCCACACTGGGGTTAAAATGTGAGTTCCAGGAGCACATGTGGTGCGCTCCATAATGCGTTTCCACTGAAGGGTCATCCTTCAGAGTTGTTGGTTTTTGTCTGTGCGGGTGGTTCTGCACTTTTGATTTCCCATTAAATTGGAAAGGGAGCACTTGGTCCCCACTGTAGTGGCATCCTCCGATAAGATAGTGAGAAATGGGAGATGGATCCATTTTAAGAGACAGATTCATTTTCATAAAACCAAACAAGAGAATTGCTTCCATTTAATCACACCCAATCTTATTAATGTGCTTTGTAAAGTGACACCACTTTGGGAAGGTTCTTATGATGGCTATGTGGGACGGGAGGCATCACGGGGATATGGGTCTGATGCCTTTGCAGGTGATGGCAAGAAATTTATTCTGATCATCCACTGACCATAAACTTCAGCTGAGTTTCGCCAAGGTCCAGTGAGGACATTTGGCCTGTTACAGGGAAATCTCACTTTTTACTCTCTTCTTTCACCAAAAAAAAGGGGGGGAGCTTAAGGGACCCTTCCCTACTTGGGCACCTACTTAATGGTATAGGTTGAGATTTGGATGGTTCCCAAACACAGTATGTTTTCTTTTTGTGCCTGTCTTTATGTCTGTCTTGAAACATTTGTGTTTGCCAGGACTTACTCCCGGGAAGGAAGCCTTCACTTCTCCCTGATCTGTAAGCCTTCCCTGACTGGGAGAAGTATCAGAAGAGGTTTGGCTAATTTGTTAGAAAGCTATTTTATTGAAAAGAAATAAGGAGGGTCCTTTCCGCTCACTGCCTGGGAAAAAAGAGAAGCACCTTCAAGGGAAGTTTTCTCATTAGCTTTTAACTCCAGATGATGTTTAAAAACAAAGCAAAAAAAAAAGTAGCAAGAGCAGCCGGAACCAAAAGCAAAGCAAACACGAGCGAGCGCTAGCAGGTGAATATATACCACGAACATATTCTTCATCCTCAGTGTAACCAAAATCCAGATTTAAAGTCCAGGAACGAGCAGGATGGGAGGGGGAAGGACTGCTGTCTCAGGGGCATGAACCCAGCACCTCAACGCTTTACGGTAAGAGAAACAATTGCCTGCCCTAGCAAAAGTTTCTGGGGGTCTCCACTAGCGAAACCAGCTAGAGCAGCCAGCACCTGGTCAGTGCAGGCTGGGAAGACACATGGTGTTCTTTCCATTATGTAAGTGAATTGAAGGGAAAACAAAATTTAATCTTAATTACATAATTTTAGCTTACTTTGGCCCATAGCGATCTTGGAGAAATCTGTGATATTCTGGGGTTCAGAGGGACCTCAAGGGCACACAAACAAGTCAACTTTCTTCTTTGTGACAGGACTTCCCTCCCCCATCAGTTATTTATTAAAGAATGGTTTCTGCCTCTGCTTACCTAACATCATGACTATAACATGCCTTTAAATATGGTCTTCAAGATGTTAAAATTGCCACCTCTGCTGATTTGGGGTTTTATTGTCTATTCTCGGCTGTATCTCATCTTAGTGAGATCCCTTGGGAGTTAGCAATTAGCATGGATACAGCAGTTTGATAATAAAAGTAATTAATGGCATCAAAACACAGTCTTGCCTGTTTCTGAGGACTTGTTACACACATCCAGGTCTTCTTTTTTTTTTTTTTAATGAGTGCTTTATTCCTGTTACAATAAATGCTGTTTAGATAGAAAAGGCTTTAGTTTCATATACTGACAGGCTTGAAGGGACCCCGGAAAGCTGACTCAAGATGCCGATTGGCAGTGAGTCTTAAACCACTAAGAATTAATAATTCTAAATACAAAGGAAACACCCAACAGCTCTTTACAACTGCACATACGATACACAGAACATGCACTTAGGGTCTTCCTTAAAGAAGAATTGTAAAATCATAAAACAGGGATTCTGTCAACTGTCAAGGGGAAATTTAAGAAAAATTATAGCTATTTATTTTTTCTTTCAGAGCTCACATTTAAATATTGCTGAGGAAAGGGGAAAAGGATGGTTTACTTTATTGTAAGTGTTCAGTTCACCAGGAATCCAAGGGAAAAAAATTCTAAAGTTTCTCATAGTAAGAGAGAAACATAAGCAGCTTCAGTGTAAACAGATAATTGACATTCTTTTTTTTTTATTATTTTAATTTTTTTTAATGTGGGTCGTCCAGTAGAGACCGGAAAACCTGCTAGACCAATTCTAAAAGAGCAATAACACTGAGAATTGAAATTCTTATCTGAGAACCTGCTGTCCCTTTAAGAAGCCACCATGGATCTGGTCATTGATGAAGTGGATTCTATTTTCCTATAGAAGAGGAAGGTTAGGAGAGGAAAACATGTTTCCAAATAGTCATGCCTCTTTCTCCCTGGGAGAACTTCCTTTTTAAATGGATTTTCTTTTCCAAATGCCCCCAGTTTCAGACTGAAGCTGAGCCCACATGAGTCCTTTCAGTCGTCCACGTCCGTAACTCATTTCCATTCCTTAAAAAATTGATGATGTTTGCTTTAATGCCCAAATCTCCCCGAGCACCAGGGACCCTAGCTTCAGGCCACCCGATATCATTATTTATAAAGCTAACACTTGAACCTTTAGTGAGACAAAGTGAGAAGACGGAGATGGCCGGCAGCTGCAAAAGGGAGCAGCTCTGTGGAAGCTCTTCTGGAAGCTTCCATGCCTGGCATTTCTAAGCGTCACTAAATATTGAGACACGCATCAATATCTAATGTCATTTGTGATTTCCAAGACAAAATGGAGTAACTGCAAGGTGCCCTGTCAAGAGTTAAAAGTATGAAAACACGCTAACCTGAAATAATACTTATGTTTAAAGTGCATTTTATTTTAATCAAATTTGCAATCTGTCTGTGCTCAAGAAACAAATAAGAATAATTTCTGGAACTTAAAACATCTAAGAGAGAGTGACGTTGAACGACAAAGGAACCTGGATGCCCTTTCTCCAGTCTCAGAGAGGGGAAGGTGACGGCCAAGTCCCTTCCCGATCTCTTACAGATAACTAGGCAAATAAATGTGCAGTTTCTAGCTCACCCACATTACTTTCTACCAATTATATTACATTACATTTTTGTCTACGTCAAAGATGATACATGCAAGAAACAGGACATTTGCAGGCGAATTCCTATTCCTGTCTCCCTTATAGCTGCAGTCATCCATTATTGAGTTTCCTTCTAAGAAATCTCACAGGTTATTTTTTATTGTGAAATATTTAATGGGAACAAAGATAGAAAATGTGTAACAATCATGCACATAACCCACATGCATTCTGGTCACAGCTTAACATTTTGCCGTATTTGCTTTAGATCTTTTTCTTAAGGAAATAAAATACGACACATGCAGTTGAAGCCCCTCATGTATCCCAAATGAATTCAATGCCCTTTCCCCTCCTCCCAACTTCGAAATCGAAAATCAGCCCTGGACGGGGCAGCTGTATTGCATCATTCACGTTGGCCCCTGGGGTTGCCTGGGCAGCAGCCCGGATGCTGGGTTTGCGTCTTTTTTAGTTTCCCTCATTTTCTTCCCATCACAGGTTCACTTCCATTAGAACAGAGAAACAATTAAATATTAAAAATACCTAAATCTTCCTAAAGTGAGGTTATACTCTCAACACAGAGGCCAAGGTGTGATAAAACCAGAAGTGAGCATGTGGAGGGGGCCGCCTCTCTCTCCAGTTTCTTCCTGCAGTTGTTGAGCCCAAGCTCTCTGCCATCAGCAGCTTGACAGCGGACCTGTTTCTTAGAAGGTATAAGGCAGAATAGTGGTTTGCCCCCTACCCTGTACAACACATTAGAGAACCTTTGGCATTTCAACCCAAAGTAAGTTTTAAGCATCAGACATAGGAAGATAAGGAAAATATGGACAAGAGGACTCACAGCATCTCACATAGTTGCTATTTTTAGCATGTTCCCATCACCTCTTTTGTTCCCCTATTCATTCTCCATCCTGCAGCCAGTGTGATCTTAAAATAATCATACCATGCTCAACTTTAACAGGTGCCTTCCAGGACGGCAAGGACAATCCAAGCCCCTTACCACCTCCCACACACAGCTTGTCCAACAAAGCCCTGACCCCTTCCCCCTTGCTCTCTACATTAGCCACAATGACCTTTCAATTCCTTAAATTCCTTCAATTCCTGGCTCTTTCCCACCCAGGGTCTTTGTAAGTTTCCTTGCCTGAAATTCTCTTTTCCCTTCTCTGTGGTTGGCTGACTCTAAGTCATCTTTCTCGTCTCAACTTAAACCTTCCTTTCACAGAAAGGATTTTCCTGTCTTCTTCCCACATCAAAATCCCGTTTCCGTAGTAGAATCATATATTTTTTGTTCTTATTATAATTTCCAAATGGACATTTATTCATATGCTTATTTCCTGCCTGTTCCTCTTGTTAGACTGTAAACTTCATGAGGACAGGCACCATGATTTTTTTTTCTTACTTCTCAGCTTACCAGCCTAGTGCCTCTTATCTAATCCATGATTATTTCTTGAATTAATGATTGAAGATTCCCTGTTACAGACCTCAGGATTTAAAGGTGACTTTCCCAAACTTGCATAATTGCCTTCACTTTTCTTCTCTACTGACTTAATTATATCTCCACTCCACTCTCTCCTCCACTTCCTTCTCCCCCTACACACACACACACATTTGCATCTTTTCTCCATTTAGAAAAATAAACTCAGGGTTGGTAACAAGAAGTATGTTTTATGATGACATGCTGTGTATAAGCCTTCTATTTCTACGTGGTATTGCAACACAAAATAGCTTCACATGGCAGACATGCGATGAGAGAGTTCAGACTTTAAAATATCTCTTTTAAAGATACCAAGAGAACACCTCTGTAGGTTCAAGATGATTTTGGTAAGCACAAACAATCAAACTAATAAATCAAATAGCTATTTTGAAAATGCGGAATGAACCAAGAATTCTAAACTATAACCTTGACAACAACATCAATCCATGAAGAAACCAGGTTTAAGAAAAAAAAGAATTTGAAAAGAATAGAAAGGATTATTCACTGCAGAGGAATGGACATGTTCCATTGGAAGTTCTTTAATATACTGCATACAATCATGTCATCTAATATTCAGAGATAAATTTGGAGGTTTAAAATTGTGTTTTGACCCTGGATATAAACATTTCTCCAGTCTAAGTAAAGAGGAGGAGGAGGGGGTCAGGGGAAACAGCAACAACAAAAGTTGGATCATCACCAAATTGAAATATTGTGCTTAAAATTAAGTAAGTCAATATTTTAAAAAACATAGTTTTTTTTTAACTTTTCAAAACATATTTTATTTTTTATTAAATCAAACTGTGTATTGAGTGACTGTTCCTAACACATTTTTTGTTTGTTTGTGTGCGACAGAGTCTGACTGTGTTACCCAGGCCAAAGTGCCATAGTGTCAACCTAGCTCACAGCAGCCTCAGACTCCTAAATTCACAATCCTCATGATTCAGCCTCCTGAGTAGCTGGGACTACAGGCACCCTTCACAATGTCTAGCTAATTTTTCTATTTTTAATATAGACAGGCTTTCACTCTTGCTCAGGCTGGTCTCGATCTCCTGAGCTGAAATGATCCCCTGGTCTCTGCCTCCCAGAGTGCTAGGCATGAGCCACCACTCCCTACCCCTAAGTACATTTTTCAATGGTCTTTATTCACCCTCACACAATTTCACTCAACTACTCCATGTTGCCTTTTCCTGTAAGAACCCCAGGTATGACTTGGATGTAACTTTAGAGCTCACTTGCCACTCTCCTTTCAAAACTGAGACCAGTATTGTTCTCAAGATTGTAATAACTACACCAAAGAGGAGTCAGGGAAGAGGTAAACTGTTCCCATCCTCAGTGCAACCAAAGCTACACTCAGAAACAGTGCTGAATTCAGAACCCACAGTTTTGACTTGAGGATGTTGCCAGCTGGGTTCTCCTGGGACCTCTTGTTCTTGTTATCCAGCATCCCACAGCTCCCATTCTTTGTCCAAAGAGATGTTCCAGATTTCCAGACCAAGGAATGAGTGGGCTTCCAATTTTCTTCTTGATCTTGCTTCCAAATTAGTGATTCAAGGCAGATGGTAGGAGGAGTGCACAGAGGACCCTCTAATGAAATCATGAAGACATTCATTTATTTGCTCAACAAGTATTTCTTGAGCTCCTAGCCTGGGCTTCAGCACCAAGGCCACAAGGGATATGATGGTGAACAAAAGATTCCCACTGTCACGACACCTGTCCAGGGATGGGAGACCAACACCCATGAAATAACTACACAAATGAAAATAAACTACAAACTGTAGTGAGAGCTTGGAAGGAGACACATAACCTCCTATAGGAAATTATAAAAAGGGGGAAGAATTTGACTGGATTTTTGAGCTGAATTATTAAAGAAAGAAAGATGAACAGGTGTAGGGAGGGGCGCCTCCCTGGCACAAGAAGGGCAAGTGCAAAGGACCTGATATAGGAAGGCAGGAAGGGAGGCATCCCTACTGCATAAAAAAGAGAGAGGCAGAAATTTAGCTGAAATGTAGGCCAGGGCCCAATCATCAAGGGCTTTGTCAGCCACTGTAGAGATTTTGGTCTTTGTCCAAAGAGGAATTCGAAGTCATCAAAGGGTTGTAAATAGTGACACGCAAGATCTACATGAGTTTTCCAGTTCACTCTGTCATGTTGAAAAGTACTAAAAGATGTCAAAGAATGGCAGTAGGAAGACAAGTAGCCACACAATGTGTAATTTTTAAGATCTCTCGACGTGATGTGGTCGGAGTCGGGAGGAAGGGGAGCACCCAGAGAACTGCCTAGTGACCTAGAGCTGGCTTGTCCCCGCTCTCCCCTTGCCTAGGCACTGTTTAGATCCTGAGGAGTTCCAAATGTCTAGTTACACAGAGAAGGTTCTCTTTGGGAAGATGCCCCTAAGAGGCAGTAGTCTTTGGTGTCAAGGCCAAAAATCTTATTTCTCCAGGGCAATTTAGCCCCAGGCCCTTTGTGAGACAACCACCAATCACCAGTGCCCTTATTGTGCTGGAGGAGGAAAAACGCAACAAGTTTGAGGCCCTTCCCCAAGTGTACCGTGTCCCAGCCTGCTGCCTCCTCAGCGCTCCTCCCAGCTTGCCTTTCCTGTTCTTATTTTCTCTTCTTTTAATTTTTTTGGTTTTATTGAGTGTGTGTATGTAACTTTTAATGCTTATTGCTATTTATTATTTAACAAGATTCTATAGGAAATCATTTTTTTAAAATCAGTTATTTGTTATTTAATACTTATTTACTATTTAAAATACAATACACATTCATTGTAGAAATTTTGCAAAATACAGAAAATCTCTAAAAAGAAAATAAGAATAATCCATAATCCCACCATAGAGAGATAATATTAGTTAGCATTCTGGTGTATAGTCTTCCAATCTTATTGCTCTTCCTATCTGTATAAATACCTATCTATCATCTTCCAATTTTTCCATAGAAAATAACATACGTATGTGTTTGCATGTATGTATTTGCATAAGTCTTTTGAGTCCATTCTGGAACAAGGAGAGAAAGATAAAGAAATATTCAGAGAAAGAGAGAAATGGATAGATTGACACTTCTCTGCATTCTGAAGACTAGATGATTTAAATCCCAGGCTGCTTCTATGACAATGTCAAAATGGTTTCTTCCCAACTACTTCTATCAATAAATAATACCCCTGCTTGCTCAATCAGAAGTGATTGCTTGGCCAAGTGAAAAATGATGACTTAGAGGTTCTGTGATTTCAGTCTTTCCATCTTGAGTCCTAAGAGTATTCACAATGACGGAAGACTGACCACAGGCTCAAAGTAAACATTCCCTGTGGTCATGTCACATGCTCCCAGACCATATAGCACATTATATTTTAAATTGTTTATATAGCAAAACTAGATTGCCAGTGGAAATGACAGGTCTCTTTGTTTTCCTGTTTTTAGTGGCAATCTATGAAAAAAGAACAAAAAATTATTCCCAAGTTATATCAAAACTAGTTTTCTTTTGTTTTTAATTGCAAATCTGTCTGAATCCATTTCCCCAAAGGAAAGACTAATTGAGAACTATAATCATGTGTACTAGCTGTCTT
Source organism: Otolemur garnettii (assembly GCF_000181295.1). Taxonomy (NCBI): domain Eukaryota; kingdom Metazoa; phylum Chordata; class Mammalia; order Primates; family Galagidae; genus Otolemur; species Otolemur garnettii. Next base: position 12,553,462 of record NW_003852406.1, read on the forward strand.
AGGCAGGTTGAAGCAATGATACCTAGAACAGATGACCAATTGCACTATAATGAGATGCTCAACCTTGACCAAATCTGTCCTCTGATGACCAGTTGAGACTGTCTGGAAATATCTAATAGCATAGTTAGTCCACATGATGTCATTTGGGCCACATCTACTGAAACATATAAATCTGTGACAGCTATGTCATCCCTCATCCCCAAATCCAAAGAGCAATTCAAGAGTTTTCAACAAGTCTGAAGTGTATTAGATAGAAGGAAAAAAATGCTCACTCTATAGGCAAAAGGCCTATATACCTCTGGCCAAAAAAAGCTGTTTGAGAGAAAGCAGTGAAAAGACTTTGTGCAGGAATACTTGTGAGAAACAGAGGCAGAATCCTATATGGCCAGGTTGGTTGTGGGCCTAAAACCCCCCTGACCTAAGGTTGGCCTGGTCAATTGTGGGCATAAAATCCCCCTGACTTAAGACCCACATGGGAGTGGAGGTTTGCACACAAATTCCTGTATGCCCAAGAAGTTTCTTTATGCCTTGCTTAAAGATTCGAAGTAACAGCCTCCAAACTGGCATGGTCAGCAAGGGCAGGTATTCAATCTACCTTGTTCCTCCATAGTCTCAGGCTTCATCAGATAAGAACAAAGAAAGTAATGACTGACAACATGTTCTTCATTAAGTTATGCTAACCTGGGTTATGTTGAAAGGGTTATGTTTAAAGGTGTATGTTGGGTGGATTATCAGATTACTAGGAAGGAGTTACTTACAAGGCGGGTGGTCACAAGATGTTTACACGGATTAATGAAGTCACTGATGTCCAATGCGTATGTGCAGAGGGAAGTCATTGATGTCTGATGCGTATGTGCAGAGGGATTATAATGAATATCAATGAAGTCATTGCTGTATAGTGCGCATGCACAAGATTCCCTATGTAAACCAACCGCAAATAAAGTTCACCATTTTGCCTGAGTGAGCAGAGGGTCACCTTTATTTAAAACACAATTTCAATAAGCGTGCTTATTCTTTGCAACATGGCTTTTCCATGAGACCCTAATGGCAACACTCTTACAGCAACACACTCCCAGGGCTCAACCACCCAAATTCTTCCTCCTTCTCTTCCTCCCTTCCTCCCTTCCTCTATTTATTTATCAACTAAATAGGCTTAATACTTTGAGAGGTTTTTGAGATAGATTTTTTAATTAAATAATTTAGTAGTTTATTGGTTTATATGTAAAAAAACTTATTGCACTTACCACAAAGTATTCTAACTCCTATCCCTAGTCAGTACGCATTCTGAAAAGATAACTTTATTGTAATATTAATTCAGTTCAATTTTATTGTGCATCTAATTTATGTGAGACACTATTCTAGGAACTGGGGATTCCAGAAAAAACAAAAAAGATGATACATGAACCCATTCCTCATGAATCTTTCAGTTTAATAGATACTTCATAATCCTTGAATGATCCCTGAGTGAAATATCCTGATTTTTAAAAATACATACCTTATTAAAACTTTGAATGTTTACTTAGATGTTGATATGTTAATATTAACACAATGGGCTTTTATTCAAGTTCATGTTCTTTCTGATTTGCCTAATACTATTGCTCTTTGATGCGGAATGGTAAAAGTATAATGTATCGGTGTGGATACTTTTAGGAGTATCTGTCTAGCTCACACACTTCTTTTCTACACATACACCTACACAAAGGACATGCTCCTTTAAAGGGATTACATGAATTAAATATATATAATATTTAGAAATAAATACATGAAAGTTATTTTTTAAAATATAAGGGGATTAATATATTTAAGACAGTAGACAGTGTGATACAGATTTTCAGAAGAGAATTGGAAAGCTTCTCTTCTTAAAGAATCAAAAAGAAATTACAAAGCTCAAAATTCAATAAGTGAAATTAAAAAGTCAATGAATTGGTTTAACAGATGATTAGACATAGCTAAAAAGGAGATTAGAAAACTGGAAATTTGTTCACCCAAAAAATTCCACCAAAAGAACAGTTTTAAAAGACAAAGTTAAAAAATATAAAAAATTATGTATAAGAATTTTATGGATAAAATTACAAAAGTATTAAAAGATAGAAAATGGGTTCTAAATAAGTAAAAAAATATGTAATGATTATGGAAGGATGAGTCAATATCATAAATATTTCATTTCTCACCCAAATTTATTTCTAAATACAATGTAATTTCAAAGCCTTAACAGGGTTGTATGCATGTGTGTGTGTGTGTGTTTGTGTAACTTAACAAGCTGACTTTACTAAAATCCATATGGAAGTAAAGGGTTACAAAATAGCTGAAACAGTTTAAAAGAATAAGGACAGGGACAACTCATTTTATGAGCTTTCATAAATTAAGACTTTAAAGACTTATTATAAATCTCAAGTAATTAAAAAGTGTGCTGTGGCTCAAGTATGAGTAAATAGATCAGTAACACCGAATAGAGCGCTGAGAAACTGACACTTCTTTATATAGATGGATACTTGGAGAAATAACTAAACAACCAAGAAGAGAAGGACTAGTCACCAAATGGTGCCTGAACAAAAGCTATCCCCATGGGAAAGAAAATATTTATGTGTATCATAACCTGATACTGCACACACAAAAAATTATAAGTGCATTTAATTTGGGGGGAGACAAAATTCTAAAACATTTAGAGAAAATATATAGGAGAGAATATTTTTAGGACCTAATGGTATAGAAAGAATTTTTCAAAAATATGAAATAAGTAATTATATTAGAAAAGGTAAATAAGTTTGATTACATTAAACTTGAAACATTAACAACAAAAAAACCCCAAAATTTAAAGGCAAAACCATAGACTACCTATTACTGAGATGACCTTAAGAAAAGAAAGAAAAAAAGACCTGAAGAAAGATCTTGCAGTACGTACAACCACTAAGAAATTAGTACCCAAAATATAGAAGGAATGTCTATAAATCAATAAGAAAAAGGCAATGCAAAAGAAAAATAAGCAAAGGTTATGAACAAACAACCCAAAACATAGGAAAAGACACTTACTCCAGTCATAATGAGGGAAATGAAACCACAATGAGATTATCTTTTCACACCAGAATATCAAAACCTTTAAAAGCCTGACTAAACCAAACACAGGAAACGATACAAGACAACAGGAATTCTCATTCACTAGGAGGAGAAGGAGAAAACATGTGTGCAATTCTAAAGAGCTCTTTGGCAATGTCTAATGAGATTGAATATGGGCATAGTTTATGAAACAATGACACCGTTCCTGGGTAAATAAAAATAATATAAACCTTCACAGAGGTTTATTATGGGTCGATCCTGGTTCTAATTTTTTTTTTTTTATTAACTCATGTAATCCCTACAGCAACTCCATGAGTGATGTACCCGTGGCACAGAGAGGTTAAGTGATTTGTCAGAGGCCACATAAGGTAGTTAATGGCACACCTAAGATTAAAAAGCCAACAATCTTTGGGAGGCTGAGGCAAGGGGATTGCTGAAGCCCAGGAGTCTAAGGCTGCTGCTGTGGGCTGTGCACCACAGCACTCTACCCAGGGTGACAGAGTAAGACTCTGTCTCAAAAAAAAAAAAAAAAAAAAAAGAAACACAAAATCCCATCAATCTGACACCAGAGGCCATGCTCTGAATCCTTACACTATGCTTCTTCTCCAGAGGACTTTTTGCATGTATTTATAAGGAGACATCTGAGATATCTACTCAGTGTTATTTGTAGTGATTTAAAAAATTGGAAATTACCTAAATGCCATCAAGAGGAAAATGAAAATATAATGTGGTATGTTTATTAAATAGAATAGTGGATAACGTTAAAATAAATATAAACTAGAAACTACAGGTGTCAGTTGGGATACATCTGAAAACCTCGATGTTGATTAATAAAAGAAGTTACAGAAATATCAGTGAAGTATTATAACACTGATTTAAAATTTATCAACACAAATAATTATCCTATCAGAGACAGAAGCATAAACTTCAGGGTCCCCTTACTTGTCAGCCCCGTGTCAAAGCCCTGGAAAGGGAATGTGTTCAAATGGTCATATGTTTTGCACAATTTATAGAAGTAGAATATTTTAACCACACTTAGTTGAGACAGTTGTCTTTTCCCACATCAACTTCACCTTCCCTTCATAATAGGTAGAATTAGAACGACTATGGGCATTTTTTGGGATCTGATTCAGGAAAAGTTAAGTTGAGGATACATTTAGTTCAGGTTTTGCAAGACGTGTTCATTATGCTTGGTGACCAGTCCAAAGCCAGAGTTGCTCCCAGGAGTATTCCCACTGCTCACCACGTTGACCCACAGACGTGCTGCCCAAGGCATAATCAAGACAAGAACACGTGCTACCGCACCAGGCACGGGAAGTGTGAAGTAAGTAAAAAAAAAAAAAAAAAAAGAAACCATATTTGAAATGTATGGAATCAAAGCTGGCCTTTGAAAAATTCTTCCAGGTATTAAATAAATATAGGGAAATATTTTACAGGCATAAAATTTCAAATGATAGATCCAGTTTTCATGGATAACAAGTTAAAACAAAACTGTTGGCAGGAATAGACGGGTAACTTGGCATATACAGTTATAAACACACTGCTTTGTTTTCTTTTGGGGACAACCTCACAAAAGAAAATTTCTCATAACTGAATGTTTGTAGGGCAAAAACCCATACCAAAACCAAAAAGTATTTCTGTGGCAAAATCTCCTGCTTCATGAATTTCAGCTATTAAGAATAAAACATGCTCTCATTGACTGCCGGTTCCCGCCCTGTCACAGACGCCTGCTCCAGACCCGGTGCCGCCATGCCCAAGTGTCCTAAGTGCGACAAGGAGGTGTACTTTGCTGAGCGGGTGACCTCTCTGGGCAAGGACTGGCACCGGCCCTGCCTCAAGTGTGAGAAATGTGGAAAGACATTGACCTCTGGGGGTCATTCCGAGCATGAAGGCAAGCCTTATTGCAACCACCCTTGCTACTCTTCCATGTTCGGGCCCAAAGGCTTTGGGCAGGGTGGAGCTGAAAGTCACACTTTCAAGTAAACCCAGGTTGTGGAGACCCTGTCCCCTGCCGCCTGCAGGGCCATTGTTCAGTCAGATGCCAGGCCTCACCGTGGACACCCAGGGTTTTCTTGTACCCCTTGCGCCTTCAATAAACTTATAACACTTGGAAAAAAAAAAAAAAAAGAATAAAACATGTTTTTCAATCAACCATGACAAAGGAAAAAGTGTCTTTGTACTCTATTCACATTATTACGTAGGTAATGACAATTTCTCTAAATAGTCAGGAAACATTAACTATGTAGAAAAGGATAATTTAGAAAATTATTAGGGCGGCGCCTATGGCTCAAGGAGTAGGGCACCGGCCCCATATACTGGAGGTGGTGGGTTCAAACCCAGCCCCAGCCAAAAAAACTACAAAAAAAAGAAAATTATTAATATAGATGAATATCAAATCACTTCACATGAAATAAAAAGAAATACAAAGTATAAGACTCAGCGCCCGTAGCACAGTGGTTACTGGGCCAGCCACATACACTGAGGCTAGTGGGTTTGAAACTAGCCCGGGCTTGCCAAACAACAATGATGACTGCAACAACAACAAAAAAATAGCCAGGCATTGTGGCACGCACCCGTAGTCACAGCTACTTGGGAGGCTAAGGTAAGAGAATTGCTTAAGCTCAAGAGTTGGAAGTTGCTGTGAGCTGAGACACCAACGCACTTTACTGAGGGTGACATGGTGAGACTCTGTCTAAAAAAAAAAAAAGAAAAGAAAAGAAAAGAAAAGAAAGAAATACAAAGTACGTAGCAAAAAACTTAAAGCACAAAAGACATATGTCAAATTTAACAAAACTATTATTGTTTTTCTAAATGTATGTGATATTCATGAGATTTTTCAATTTGTAATTTAACATTCCTTCTCTTATTATACTCACTTACAAGACTACTCAAATTTTGTAAGTTTGGATCCTCCATAATCACTATATATTATTTGCTTCTGACTTATAAAGTTTAGATGAAAACACACCTGGGAGGAATATGCAGCAACTTTAGGGTCCTGTTTCCCTGAGGAATGGAGCGAGGATCCTGGGTGATGGGCACTGGTGCTTTCCCCGTGGTCACTGCATTTCCCAAGTTCAGTAGCTACAAAGCCTGAAATCTGGTGTGAGTGAGCATCTAGCTACAGCCAAGATATGCTCTCATTACTGGAATTCCTTTTTAAGCAAAACTGAGTGGGATAAGATTTGCCTCATTCTGTAAAACAGGATATCTCTAGATTATCTGAAACAGATGAAGTTAAATTAAGCAAAATCGTTTTGCCCATCATAAAATATTGTAAATATTATGTAGTTTGGAAAATGATGATCTGTACGGATGTAAATGTTTTGAACAGGAATGTGGATAATATTATCAGACATCTATTGAATGCTTAATATATATCAGGTACACATCTATATGTCTTATCTGTATATATCTCATTTAATACTCTCAATAAATTCATGAAGCAGGTAATTTTGTTATCATTCTATATATCAGATCAAATATGTAACTTTTTATTAAATCATAGCAGTGTACATTAATACTAGCATGGGGTACAGTGTACTGTTTCTGTATACAATTTGAAATACTTTTATCCAACTGGTCAGCAAAGCCTTCATGTCTTTTTCTTAGTTATTGTGTTAAGACATTTATATTCTACAATTAGAGAGATTCACATGTACCCTTATAGGATGAACCATAGGTATGATCCCATCAATCACCCTCCCTCCACCCATCCTCTCTCCTTCCCTCCCCTCCCTCTCCTCTCTCCTCATATTCCTGGGCTAAAATTGGGTTATAGCTTTCCTATGAAAGCTATAAATTAGTTTTATACTAGGGCTGAGTATATTGGATACTTTTTCTTCCATTCTTGAGATACTTTGCTAAGAAGAATATTTTCCAGCTCCATCCATGTAAACATGAAGGAGGTAAAGTCTCCATCTTTCTTAATGGCTGCATAGTATTCCATGGTGTACATATACCATAGTTTATTGATCCATTCATGGGTCAATGGGCTCTTGGGCTTTTTCCATGACCTAACAATTGTGAATTGGGCTGCAATGAACATTCTGATACAAATATCTTTGTTGTAGTGTGATTTTTGGTCTTCTGGATATAAACCTAATAGAGGAATTATAGGATCAAATGGTAGGTCTAGTTTTAGATCTCTACATGTTCTCCAGATGTCTTTCCAAAAGGAATGTATTAGTTTGCAAGGCCACCAGCAGTTTAGAAGTGTTCCCTTTTTTTTGATGGAAATAAACAGTTTATTTAATGAACTATTTCCCTATATTTGTTTAATACCCATAAAATATTTTACACAAACAAGTCCATTGCCTCTCTCAATTCACTCAAAAACCATTAGTCCCAGGATATGATGTTATGAGTGGGGCGTGCAGACAAAATGCGACAAAGAATCATTGAATGAACTTTTAGTTTTCAGTCATTATTGAATTATTTCTACTCAAGACATGTCACCATAAATTTCAGTTTGAATTTTGGGGAGTGAAATGAAGTAATGTATACAGAGTTTTATTCTGTCCCTTAAATTTTAATCCAGATTCCACACTATTTCTTCTAAAATCGAAACTCGGCAAATTCAGATTACTGTTCTATGAAATAGAAGTCCCATTTTGGTATTTATCTATGGACTCTCTTATTTACCTACAGCACTATAAAATGCTGCAGCTTCTATCGGGAATTTTCAGCTTTATGAGATCAAGAGTTCCATTAAATTCCATTCAATCAGCAACTACATTTGTGTGGAGGAGGAACTATGTGTTATTGGGGATGGAAAGAAAACAAATTCCCGGGCCCTCAGAGAGCTCACAAATCCAATAGGAACTAACAGACAAAATAAGGAGTGAAGACAGGCACTCACCCAGAATTCTAAATAAAACCAGGTGGGCAGATATTCAAGTGGGGACCTAAATTTGGGAAGAGGCAAAAGCTGAAAAGGGGGGAAAACATAGCCACAAGCCACTTAGATTCTTCACAGATTTCACTGCTTCACTCCTAAACTGATCCAAAGCCCAGCAGCTTCAACAGCAATCACTAAGTCAGGAGCAGGAATTTTGAAATATCACATCATGCTCACAAACGGGGAAGGGGATCTTGGGTGAAGCAAATGGGAAAAAAAAAAACCCAAAAAAAGTTGGACAGAGAATTTCCTGCTGGAACGTGTTGGGCGTGTGTGATGTTCCAGCCACGGGCTCCTGATGATGGAACTTTAGTTGCTGAACATGAAGATAATTTCAGCACCCTACAATTATGTGCCTAATTAAAATTAAGAAATTAGAACACAGTTAAAAGGAATAATATTTTGCTCGCAGCTAATTTCATTAAAGTATTAATGAACAGGACTCTTTTTATGGCCAGAGGGCAACCACTTTCTACAGAGGACTTCCATGCTCGCTAATTTATTCATGCATGAAAAACAACCCAATGAGAAATGAGCGCGCTGAGAACTGCTGGTCCTAATTAAAATATTTAAAACACCATGTCTATTTTCTTCCATCTAGCCAAATACCTAAGCTTGAGCCAGCATGGTGCCAATTAACATGGAAAAAGCAAACACAAACACCCACGGTTTCTGATTAAAGTGCACATTATTGTACCGTGCAATATATTGTTCAGCACATATATGTAAATGTTTAATTAACCCATGTCTAAATCTCAGCAACATTCGAGAATCGATACTTTAATCCCTAAACAAGTGGCAATCTGTGTAGGGAGACACTTACTTATTTATCACAGCGTTTTCTTTGCCCCTAATTTGAAGCCGTCGCGTGCTAGCCAGGCTAAAGCATTTCTTAAGGGAAAGAGCAGGAAAGAGAATCTTTGCTTGGCGCCCTTCTTTTCAGAGGGTGGGGAGATTGTTAGTTGCCAAACACTTGTGAAGAGAACTAGGTTAGCCTCAGGTGATATGAAATTTTTCATGAATAATGTAAGGGGAAGTCTGGACCTAAACCCATTTGTCATCCTAGACAGTGATGACAATAACAAAACACACACACACCCCTCTCTTCTTTGTTAACGAAAGACATACGTCAGGGCAAACTCCAAGACATCCTGCTACAGGAGCAGGATCAGTGTCTGAAACGGCAAGTCAAGGATTAGAATACCTGGCTGGAGGTATTCGATAGAACTGAATCAATCTGTTAAAAGCGATCATGAAAAGGAGATTAACATTTTAGTAGCTTCCCTGTTTTACAAGGGCTTTCACTTCGGTTATTTCTGCCTTAACAATCCTGTGAGGTGAGCTGAGCCAGGGACACTGAGTAAGAAACAGAGAAGTGACTTGGGGAGCTCTTACCTAGCACACACCCGAGCCAGAACTTGAACCTGCGTCCTTCAACTCTAAAATCTCTCCACTCCATACCACATTCATGAAAGGAGCTATTAATTTTCTGTTTATATAGATGATTCCAAAATCTTAAGATTTATCTATTAAAAAGTCACTTATTGGGTGGTGCCTGTGGCTCAAGGAGTAGGACGCCAGCCCCATATACCGGGGGTAGTGGGTTCAAGCCAGGCCCTAGCCAAAACTGCAAAGAAAAAAAAAAAAAGTCATTTATCATTTGCTTTTGAGCATGTCCCGGGAGGTGGGGAGGGCAAGGATATACTAAACAAATTTTTTTCTTACTAAGGTTTTTTGTTGTTTTCAGCAATGGAAATCATAGCATCTTAGACTAAGATCTTAGAAATCTTTTGTGCAGAGGTGTTCAAAATGTTTATAGCAGCAGAATCCTGCCCCCCAAAACATAATCTTTTCATGAAACACCAATATGTTGACACAGATAAAAAGCAGAGCCTTCCTAGGGACGGGGCTGCCACACTGACCCAGAACCTGTCTTCTGAAAATCCCTGCGCTCATCAAAGTCTTTATAAAACAGCTGGAGGAACTGAGGTCCAGAGAGGTGAGGACACAAGGGAAGCATTTATGCAACATAATAGCAGACCCAGAATACCCCCAGTAACCTTGACCCTTCACCCAGTGCTCCTTCCTCAGCATCCTAGTCCCTAATGGAATCAACCTAGCCGATGGTACATGGAAAGTTAAGAGCCACACAGAGGCGAGAATGCTTGCGGAAAATCTCCAGCAACAACACAGGAATGTCTGGTCCTGAGGTCGGTCAGCCTGATGCACAAAGCAAAAGGTGAATTTGGACGCAAGAAGCTTAAGAAAGAGATCTGTCACTGACTACAGGCCAGACAGTTCTCATCTAAAAATGGCGTTAATATCTTACAGACTTGTGTGTAGTAAGAACGGAATAAGAATCAATAACCACGGCGTGACAAAAGCACTTCACCACAGTGCATTGCAATTGCTTCCTTGTCTGTTTCTGCCACCACGTTCTAAGCAGCATTCCAAGACAATGTCTATGTTTTACAGTGTATTTAGCCTCTGTTTATAGTTGGTGTTTAATTAGCACTGAAGGATGCCATTGAACTTATAATGACAATGGCTAATATATAACAAGCATTTATTTTAGTATGTGTTAAACATAACGCTAGGCAGGTGACATCGATTACTTATTTAATCCTCATTAACAACCTCAAAGACTGATACTATTACTGTCGCCATTGTACAACTAGGAAACCGAGACAGAGAGAAGTGACTTATATGCCCCGGTCATCCACTGAGGGACATGCAATGCAAATTCTGAGAAGAGTTTGGATGACTGGTCTAACAAGTAGAATCAGAGATGATGAGAGAACATCTCTAACCTCTAAGGATAATATTGTGGCATTTCCACCATCCATCTTCCAGAAGGACCGTTGGTCTGATTCAGCCTGTGAGAAAGAAAGACTCTCAAACTCACAATGGCCAAAGAAAGAGCGGGATCAAAAGGAATGGGGAGGAAGGAGGAAATGCAAGAGGGAGGTTCACATCCCACCAGGAATCGTCCCAGTGATCAACAGCCTCCTCCTTCTCACTCACAAACGCACATGCACAGCCCCCAAATCATGCTGAACTGCTGCGTGTGGTCACAATGTGGACCGATGAGTCAGCAGAGAGATAGCGCTGGTCCTCTGGCAAAAATAACCATTGAATCACTGTTTAAAAATAGAGTCGGCAGGGTTTCTAGCCACTCACTCGTGGTGCAGCCATACTTAATCACAAAGGAAGGCTGTGCACACTTTGGTTACATCTCAGACATTTTCAGCTGGCTTCTTTTTGGGGCAATCATGACTGGTGCCATTGTCAGAAAGTGAATAAAGGGCTGGATAGACCACTGGTCTAACCATACGTCATACTCTTTCTGAGGTCTTAGCATTTAATTGGTAATTAGTAATTATGTTCATGTATATAAATTCTCCCTTTGAAGCCAAAATGGGTAGCGTGTTCCTGGATTCCTATTTTTCAGCCGGCATTGACTAAACTTTTGGTGATGACAGTTTTCCAGTTATTAAGAGAACTTCAACAAGATTATATGCCACCAGTTTACACCCTGTAGTTTAGCTACATCCTCCCAAATTTCTCAGTTGCCTAGAAGTAATCTAATCAAATACATTTTCTCATAACACACCCACGTGTAAGTTAGTATTGCAAACATTTGGTATTTTCTCCAGAACAGCTGGTATAAGATAAACTAGATTTTTCAAAAGCTTTGTTTGTTTGTTTTTAATTCTCTCCCCATAAGCAAGTTTGGTTTTTGAAATTTTCACTTTCAAGAAAGCAAAAACCAGCAACAAGGCAGATCTCTAAGACAGAGCCTGCATTTTTATGCATCTTTAGGCAGACAAACATTAGTCCTTCCCCAAGAACCGGAGCAGCCAGTCTGAAGAATGTGAACTTGCTGTTTTCTCCATATGCAGATAGCCTGTTGTCACAGGGCCTCCTAGTAATGAACAACTTCTCAATATTTAATAAGCCTGGCATCCCTGTCCTCAGGCGGAAAGCACAGACAGTTGGTAGCTGGCTACTAACTGACCATTAAAATACAGACTCTCTCTTTAAAATGTGCTTCACAAACGGGTGACATCACCTGCAGTAAGAGCTAGTGCCGTCCTGTGCCGTGAGGGGGCCTCTTCCTCTGCCTGAAGAGAACTGGCCAGAAGCAAAGTCAGCCTGCTCAATGTTCAGACAGGGGCTACACAGAATCCTGTTTTGTGCCAGGGTTTTGCAAAGCTGGGTGGGGGGAACCCATCCACAGCCCTGAGATGGGGCAGTGTTGTTCTCTCTGAGAACCACCAAGCACATGGACATTAGGAAATCTGACCATGAGATTTTTTTATATATATAATGTAGAAAAATGCAACTGTTCTGGAACGCTGTTTTTTTTTTTTTTTTTATTTCCTTCTTTTCATGCATACTTGTACACAGGAGTGTTTTGTGATGTCTCTGGTGTACTGTGTGAGGATAAATATATTGCAACAATAATGCTCACTAATTGGACCAAGATGCCATTGATTCCGAACAGTACTATTTGAGCCTTTGAGCATTGACTTTTTTTTAAATGCAAGGAGCAAAAACTAATGTTAATGTGATTATATGGAAATTCAGAAAATCATTAATACAATTAGATCATTTTCTGAATAATGGAAAAGCTAACATAATGAGTCCTCTTTGCTCTTATTGACCATTAAGAGAAGACGTTGGGCTGTAACTATAATTTCAGGATAACACAAACATTCCCACGACCGCATTAAGCACACAGTGTACAAACTCTTGAGTGAGCCTACCACGACTCGCTACCATCACTTCCTAAGACGTGATCGCCTTCTCTTCTCTGTCATCACAATAGGGAATTATGTTTTTCAGGACCCCTTTTCACAGCACAAGGAAACGAGAGATTCTTGTTTTTCTTAATCACTTCAGGAATATGATTGGATGCATGATGGTAACAGGTAAAGAATAAAGGTGGAAACGCTGGGTGCTGGACTTCCTCGTAGGTCATTAACTCTCATCATTATCCCCCAGTAGCGTGTGTGACTCAGATTGGGTGCTGGACTTCCTCGTAGGTCATTAACTCTCATCATTATCCCCCAGTAGTGTGTGTGACTCAGATCCGTTACACAGTAAAACTAAAAGTGACAACTTCACGGTCCTTTGGGACACTTTTCCAACATTAATTCTGTAAGTGTCCACGGTCATGTACCTCCTAGCTGCACGGGGAGCAAACCGGCTCTATGATACATCAGGAGACAAAACCAGGACAAGGGGTAAAAATTACGAGGAAGCAGATTCAGGGCCCTCTCTGTTCCAGCAGAATTGGACAGTAATGTAATGGCCAGGGTAACTCACCAGGTAGAGGCGCTCACATAGAAGACAAAAGATTGCCAATCACGGATGCCATTAACAGTATTTACCTACAGACAAACACACACACACGAAGAATTCATGTCTTTTTCAAAATTGTGTGTAAAATTTCCAAAGGTAACAAAAATAAAAATAGTATCACTCTGGTTGAGGGCGAAGATGGAGAACCTGGCACGCCTCACCTTGTTGCAACCTCCACGCCTTCTCAGGCTTCCTTGTAGGACCCCAAGGAACACAGTTTAAAAACCACCGCTGTTAGGGGAGGTGCCTGTGTCTGAAAGGAGCAGGGCGCCGGCCCCACATACCGGGGATGGTGGGTTCAAACTCAGCCCCAACCAAAAACTGCAAAAAAAAAAAAAAGAAAGAAAAGAAAACACTGCTGTTGAAAATATTCCTCAGCTCTGTGTGGGATCATACTCACCCAGCAATTCTCAAGCTGCTCAAGACTGGGAAAGACATGGCAAGGGATAATTAACGTATAAAATGTGATCCCATATTCATACCCAGATTCAAATATCCCAAAAGATAGAGATGGGAAGTAAAGGATTATAAGAATTCTCAGGCTCCCAAATATTAAAAGTCCTCACAGGCCTTAACTATGGTGAATAAGGCTTCAGGGAGCATGGGGATGCAGAGATGTCTTCAAGATCCTGATTTCATTTCTTAAAAATATATACCCAGAAGTGGGATTGCTGAATCATATGATAGTTCTCTTTTTAATTTTCCCGGGAAACTCCAAACCATTTTCCATAAAGGGTATGCTAATTTACATTGCCCCCAGTTGTGTATAAAGGTTCCAACTTCTCTATATCCTGGACAACACTTATTATCTTTTGATGATAACTGTTCCAAGAGGTATGAGGTGACATCTTATTGCAGTTTTGAGCTGCACTGCACTGATGCAGAGGATATCGAGCAATTTTTCATATACTCAGTGACTACTATTACATCTTTTCTAGAGAATGATCTATGCAAGTTTTTGGTCCATTTTTTAATCAGGTTGTTTGCTTTTGTTGCTGTTGAGTTAAAGGAGTTTCTCATATATTTTGGCTGTTAGCCTCTAATCAGAGGGATGGTTTGCAAATATTTTCTCCCATTCTGTAGGTTGCCGTTTTGTTCCCCTGATTGTTCCCTTCACCGTGAAGCTTTTTGAAGCTGCTGTAGTCCCACTTGTCTATTTTTATTTTTTTTCCTACATTTTAGTCAAGCAATCATTTCCACAATCAATGTCAAGAAGCTTTTCCTTTTTTTTTTTTTTTTTTGAGACAGAGCCTCAAGCCGTCCCCCTGGGTAGAGTGCCGTGGCATAGCTCACAGCAACCTCCAACTCCTGGGTTCAAGCGAGTCTCCTGCCTCCGCCTCCCAAGTTGCTGGGACCACAGGCGCCCACCACAACGCCTGGCTATTTTTTTTTCGGTTGCAGCCATCATTATTGTTTGGCAGGCCTGGGCTGGATTCAAACCCGCCACCTTAGGTGTATGTGGCTAGTGCCTTAGCCACTTGAGCCACAGGTGCCAAGCCAAGAAGCTTTTCCTTTATGTCTGTTCAAGGAATTTTATTATTTCAGGTCTTACATTTGAGTCCTTTTATTTTTTTTTCAAATTAATATGAGGGTATAAATTTTTAGGTTACAATGTCCTCACTTCCAAGGTAAGTTCAAGTCATAGAAGAGCCCTTTGCCCAAGGGGTGTGCTGAACACACTCACATGGTGCACATCAGGTGAGATCCGGCCAAATGCCCTCCTTCCTCCCACCAATTACCCTTCCCCTCCCCTGCCCTCCTCGCCCCTCCCCCTTTGCTAGGCCATTTTGGGGTTTTAATCCTTCATATGAGCATGTAGTTGTTTATATATTAGTTTCATATTAGTATTGAGTACATTGGATTTTTTTTTCCATTCCTGACATACTTTACTAAGAAGAATGTGTTTCAACTCCATCCAGGCAGACATAAAAGATGAAAAGTCTCCATCGTTTCTTATGGTTGAATAGTATTCCCTGGTATACATATACCATAATTTGTGAGTCTTTCATCTATTTTTAAGCTCATTTTTGTGTGTGGTATAAAAATGGAAACAAATGTCCATCAACAGATGAATGGATTTTAAAATGTGGTACATATATACAATAGAATATCATTCAGCTTTAAAAAAGAAAAGCACCCCACCATTTAGGAGGACATGATGCTGAGTGAAATAATCCAGGCACAGAAGGACAAATACTACTTGATTCCGCTTAATGATCTTTCTAAAATTCTCCAACACAGAGAAGCAGAGAACAGAATGGGGGTCGCAAAGGGCCAGGGGTGGAAAAATAGGGAATTGTTATTCAGTGGGTTAAAAGTCCTAGAGAGCTACAGGACAACATAGTACCTATAGTTAACAACATGCTATTGGGCATTTTAAAATATAAAAGGAAAGCGCTCAGATCCATTGTTAAATGTTCTTAGCCCCGAAAAGAATTACTCAGAAGAACATAGGACTATTTTTTAAGAGCCAAGCTCTTGCTCTGACACCTAAGCTGACATTCAGTGGCATAATCATAGCTCACTGTACCCTCAAATTCCCGGGCTCAAGTAATCCTTCTGCCCTAGGCTCCCAACTAGCTAAGACTGTAGGCAGGTGTCACCATACCCAGCTAATTTTTTAATTTTTTTGTAGAGACAGGGTCTCATTAGGTTGCCCAGGTTGGTCTCAAATTCCTGGCCTCAGGCCAACCTCCCACCTCAGCCTCCAAAGTGCAGGCATACAGACATGAGCCAGCATGTGCCCAGGTTATAGGCGATGGAGGTGATTAGTACCTTGATTGTGATGAAGGTATTACAGGCATATGCATATGTAAAAACTCGTCACAATGTATAAATACGTACAAATTTTTATGTATCAATTATTTCTTAAAAGGCTTAAGAGGGTGGCTCCTGTGGCTCAAGGAGTAGGGTGCTGGCCCCATATACAGGAGGTGGCAGGTTCAAACCCGGCCCTGGCCAAAAACTGAAATAAATAAACAAAGGCTTAAGAAAGTAAAAAAGAAAAAGAGTACTTATAGGTCTCATAGCTAAATCTAATTCAGCCTGCTTCACCCACTGAAGAAACTTCCCAGAATACAATAGAAATAGAAAGATATTACTACCTGGATAGCTTTGAATCTGCTCTAATTTGTAAAACCAATACAATTTTAAAGAATATATTCACAGCTTTGAGTGCCTTATCATAATGATTCTGTGTGACATACCTCCAACTGGCCACAGTACATCAGGGATTATAAAACTGGGATTAAAAACCTGGAGGACTGGATGAAACAATACCCACTCCCAAACCAAACACCAGCTAACACTGAAGCTAGGGGAACATTTTCATTAAATTACATAACCATTTTGAAACACCCAAATGCTTAGAGTTTTAGGTACCAAAGCAAACACTAGTCAGTTTCTCTCTATGTAGCCAAGGTTTGGGCATCGTATAAAAACTAACCTAATGCAAAAATTAACCTGACTGCTCTTGGTAATTTCTTACTCAATATCGTGACCAGCAGCTTAGATCTGTCTATGCAGCAGAATGTAAAACACTCATATGTCTTTTAAATAAATAACTTTTTGAGTATTTATGATGGGTCAAGCACGATTCTGAATGTTTTATGTGTACTAACTCATAGAGTGAAGAATCCCTTGATACATGTAATTTTGGTTACTCCATTTTTATAGATGTGGAAACTGGGGATTAACAAGAGCTAAATAGCTTCTGTTTAGCTTATCAAGCTCTATACAATAACTAAATTGAAGAGCTGAGATTTGAACCCAGATGAATCCAACCCCAGAGTTCACAAACCTAACCCTTACACTATTTGAGAAGCCAGAAAAGTCTTACTGTCCAGAAGGACGCAGAAGAGGTAGCTCCCCACAACCTGCTTCTCCAATTGTCATACAAGCTTCTTGTCTTCACTTTATGTTGTCCATGAGCAAAAGAGAAAATAAACAACAGAGCTGAGGAATTGGAGCAAAGGCTGTGGGTAAGCTACTTTGACTACAAAAGCAAAATATATCCAGAATTCAGAGTAGTTCATCAAATGTTCAAAAGATGATTTTTTTTCTTTATGATTAATCGTTTGCTCACTGAACAACTTGGATCAGTTATTCAGTGTTTGGACCTGGTGATAATAGGACAAACCCTGCCCTGAGGTTACTCCAGGTCCTTCTTGAGAGACACAAGGAGATCTATAAGGCGAGGGGGGAGTAACAATAAGTTATGACGCTGGATGTAAGGCACACAGCTTGGCTTTTCCTCTAGAATAGTCCAAGCAAATGCTCTAGGAAGGTTTATGTGACAAATTCTTTTATTTCTTATTTTTTTATTTTTATTACTGTTTCAGATTAATTTGAGGATATCGAGAATTGGGTTACAATGATTACATCTGTTAGGTAGAGTCCTTCTTGTGTCCCACCCCCAAGACAAATTATTTTAATACTAAGGAAGATACTACAGATTTGAACATTGTTTCAAATTAAATATCAATGCCATGATACTTTATAAAAACAAACAACAAAATCCTGAGATTTAAAGTTGCAGACCCTTAGTTTAAATCCCAACAACGTAACCTACCAACTATGTGGCTTCAAATTAAATGATTTAACTTCTCTGGACCCCAATTGACTCATCTCTGAAACTGGGATATAACAGCAATGCACTTCACACAGTTGTTATGACAATGAAATGTTGGAAGTTATGCAAAGGTGCTTGGTAAGTGAAAAGAATGTCAGCTAATTACAGGGAGGGGAGGAGAATAAAGAAATAGATGAAAAAGAGGAATGAAGGAGGATGAGAGAATGACACGCTCAAGTATTTGCTGAGGTGTTTGGGCAGCCATGTGAACAATGTGGCTGCCAAATGGGCCACTGTCTTGCCTCCCACCCCGACCCCCCCAGTCTCAGGTGCGTACAAGGATGATGTTTCTAGCTGAATAAGGCAGATGAGGATTTTGGTAAAATTTTAAATCTACACAATTAATCCCCTCCCATGTGTGGTCAGCTTCCTTCTCTTTGTTAAAATGCAATGGTGCCATCACAGCAGCCTCTAATACCCAGGCTCCAGCAATCCTCCTACTTTGGCCTCCCAAAGTGCTAGGATTACAGATATAAGCCACTGTGTCTGGCCAGATTCTTTCTTTTTTGTTGTTGTTTTTTAATTTTTTGAAGAAGTATTATGGATACATAATCGTTGTATATCTTTATAGGGTACATGTGATGTTTTGATACAAGCATACAATGTAAATTAATCAAATTAGAGTAGTTGGGGTATCCATCACCTCGGGCATTTAACATTTTTGTGTGTTAGGAACATTCCAATTCCACTCTTCTATTTTAAAGTACACTTGAACTTACTGTGGATTACAGTCACTTTGCTGAGCTATCAAATACTGTCCATTCTCTCTGACTATATTTTTACACCTACTCATCACCCCTACTCTATCTTCTTCTCCCTGCTCCCCTTCCCAGCCTCCGGTAACCAGCCTTCTGCTCTCCATCTCTATGAGATCAACTGTTTTAATATTTCGCTCCCACGTATGAGAACACCCGAGATTTGTCTTTCTGTGCTTGGCTTATCTCACTTAACATGATGTTCTACAGTTCCGTCTGTGTTGTTGCAAATGGCAGGATTTTCTTCTTCTTGCGGTTATATAATGTTCCTTAGGTACCACAATTTCTCAATCCATTCATCCATTGCTGGACACTGAGACTGATTCCAAAGTTTGGCTGTTGTGAATAGTTCTGCTGTAAACTAGGGAGTGCAGAAACATTTTCCATATCCTGGTTCCCCCCCTTTGGGATATATACCTAGCAGTGGAACTGCAGGTTACATGGTGGCTTTATTTTTCGTTTTTTGAGGACCTTCCCTACCGTTCCCCACAGTGGTTGCACTCACTGACAGTCCCACCAGCAGTGTAGGAGGGTCCCCCTGGCTCTGCATCCTTGCCAGCGTTCATTATTCTGATAAAAGCCATTTTATCTGGAGTGAGAGGGTACTCACTGTAGTTTTGATTTGCATTTCTCTGATGACTAATGAGGTTGAGCATTTTTTCATATACCTGTTGGCCATCTGTGTGTCTTCTTTTGAGAAATGTCTGTTCAGATCCTTTGTTCATTTTGTAATTGGGTTATTTGACTTTTTCCTATTAAGGTGTTGGAGCCCCTTATACATTCTAGTTATTAATTATAAACTACCCTTTTTAGATGAGTAGTTTACAAATCTTTTCTCTCATTCTTTCTTCTTATTCTCAGGTACCTTAGTTAGGGAAACCATGCTACCTGCCCATGAACAGGATTATAAAGGCTGCCATCTACATCCCAACTTGGAACCTTTTTGTCCCCTGCCCTCTACTACAAGACCTGGGGCCACAGGTAGGCAACTCATCCTAGCTTACCACAGTCCCTTTGAGGCCCAGCCAAACAATAACAAATTGGGCCACAGAGGGAAGTCAGAGTTTGCCAGGGGACAAGGATAATAAATGGGTGTTTGCAGCTAGCACAGCACAGGGAAAGACACAGTGTCAGAGCCTGGGAGAGTCGGGAGAGTTATAAGCAGAGCACAGGCTATACTGAGGAACAGGGGTGGGAAGTAAAGGGCCACGAGTACCCAATGAGGGTGTTCAGACTTTACTGTGGAGGGTGCAGAGACCCACAGGGGTATAGCAGAGGAAGGATGTAATCTCTCTGAGGAGGTCAGTCCAGCCACGGAGGAGTAGAGAACAGAAGCTGGGGCACTAGTGGCAGAGAGGTCACTTATCTGAAAGGGCCATCCAAAGGGCACAGACTCCATGCCAGTGTGCCTGGGAAGAAAGGAGGATTCAAGGCCTATTGAAAGGCAAAATCAATAAGACTTAGAGGCTGGTTGGACATAGAGGAGTGAAGCAAAAAACGAAATCAATGATTCTACTTCGGGTGGCTGGATTAATGAACTACAACTTTGCTAAAGCAATAGTCGATTTCAGTAAAACGAATGTCGAATGTCTCCTTAGATTGAAAACAGAGCTTCTTATTTTTGTTATAAATAAATCTCGTTTTATACTCAGAGGAATTTAGTATAGCACATGGGTTAGGTTATATCTCTCTTTATAGATGAGGATTGAGGCTCAGAGAAAGTAATGCTTGCCTCAGGCCACACGGAACGGAGAAGAGTTAGTGTCAGCCCCATTAACCTGGGCTAACAAATAGGTCTCAAGTTACACACCAACTGTGAAGAACTGGTAGTAACTGCCAAGTCTCAAGCACTAGGCTGAGACTCGGATATTGAGTCTGGCATTGGAAAGCTAGATACTATGACAAATTGGCGATGTCTGCCGTGACACCAGGAAAGGAAAGTGGCAGAGTGACAGATTTTTGCCAGCCCTGCACCAGACTCTAGTGACTCACTAGAAATGGATAAAAGAAGACAGATTCAATTGGATCCAACTCATGGGTCCTAAAAACAACATCACTGCACACAGATCGAACTTGGTACCAACTGAGAAAACTAAGAGCAAGATAGTGAGGTGACCAAAACTTGTCTAAGTCCCCCACACTCCTTTCTCATTTCACTGCTTCCAAATGGGAGGTTCCAGTTTTCCAGACAACTAGAGTCTCACTTCAATTCTTTTGTTGCCAAAATGTATTGGCTACCACCATACTTCTTAATGTTGAAAGGATTAATATTAATACTTAAAAAGTTCTGGCATGTAGCAAGCATGCTACCTATGCTTTAATTTTTTTATTTATACAATAATCTGAAGGGATGAGGGACAGGATATTTTTTATCAGACAGGATTTGATGCTCTTAAAATCCTGCCTCTATTTTAGGATAGTCTTCCTGCTGCAAGTGACATGTTGCCATAACTTGACTTTCATACAGTTTATCGCAGACAAAAAGGATCCAAATTATTCTCACTGCTGCTTAATATTCAAAGTCAAAGACAAAAAGAAAAATTGTTCCTAAGTCCAACCACCATGTCTTAAGACAACTTAATCAACTCAGTAAAACCAGTGATAAAAGTTCTTCCAACCTAAAAATCCATGAGTCTATGAGTTGACGGAATTTTTTTTTTCCTCAAAGAAGCAAATTATTCTCTCGAGCACATGCAGAAGTAGGAGACCAAGCCTAAGAGTTGTGGAGAGAACATCCTTTCAAACCCAGCAGGCATGAATTCCAGTTCCAACATTTACTAGCTGAGCAGACTAGGAAAGTGACCTAACTGCTCCTAGCCTCAGTTTTCTTATGTGTGATCAGTTGATGGGAGGAACTCCAAAAACAGAGCAAGCATAGGCCACTCCATTTTGAGCCTAATGCACTCCATCTTGGCGTTCAATGACCTCTGCTGAAACCACCCCCTCTGGGACCCAGCCAGGATGAGTGAAGAACTGGCTGACACAATGGCTCCAGGAGGGGCACAAATGAACAGACGGGACTAAGCAGGAGACCAGCTAGAACCATACCTGGCAGCAGTCGCTGGCCCATCAAAATAACACCCTCCCCCTCCTACCATACCTAACACCTTTAAAAGATAGCCACTCTTGCTCTTTGGAGCTGATGCCTATTGAGTCTCAGCCCGCCTTCACTGAGGCACCAAATAAATGACAGCTATTTGTAAGGTCGTCAATCACTACCTTACAACATGTAGGTTGGGTACACAGACACCTGCTTCAGAGGGTTTGATGGAACTTAAAATGAAATAATGTGTGTAAAGCACTTAGCAAAGTACCTGGCACATAGGAAATGCTGTAAATTACACTTAGTATTATATAGATGGATTAAAGCAATATGAAAAAAAATGCTGAGGGCAGCACCTGTGGCACCGGCCCCATATGCCAGAGATGGAGGGTGCAAACCCAGCCCTGGCCAAAAAAAAAAAAGAAAAGAAAAAAAACGTTGAAACTTCCAAACACACTGACTTGCCTCCCGAGAGTGGTTTTCTAATTATAACATTCTCTATCTTCCAGGCTAGAGAGTATAAACTATAGATTTCTCAGGAATGAATTCCCCTAATCAATCTAAACATTTGATAACATATATAATAAACATAAAAGTGATGAGCAGAAAATTGGACTGAATTGGTCCAAACATCTTGGTATTGTGCAAACATCATTGAGAGGTGCTTATAATTATTTTTAAAATTATTTCATGGGATCCCATTTTTCTGTGTAACATAATAAATCAAAGTTCTCAGTTGTCACTGAAAAACCCCTTCAGTCACAGCAGTTTAGAAACTAATGAAACGACTCATTTTCAAGCCCTCATTGTATACTTGGCTTGGTTCTAGGCATGACACAGGCGGAAGAAAAGGAGAAAGTACAGCTCCTACATGTAATTTATAATTGTACAGAGAAGATGTGATTGTGTAAAGGGATTCCATTAAAAAGCCATAATCAAGCCAGGTGTGGTGGCTCACACCTGTAATCCTAGCACACTGGAGGCTGGATTGCTTGAACTCAGGAGTTTGCAACCAGCCTAAGCAAGAGTGAGACCCCATCTCTAATAAAAATAGAACAACTAGCTGGGTATAGTGGTGCATGCCTGTAGTCCCAGCTACTTGGGAGGCTGAGGCAAGAGGATTGCTCAAGCTCAAGAGTTTGAGGCTGTTAAGAGCTATGACGCCACAACACTCTACCCAGGGTCACCGAGTGAGACTCTCTCTCCAAACAGAAAAACAAGCAAACAAAGCCATAATCAATGTGAAATTGATTCACAGTCAATCTGTGTGAAATCAAGGGCCAGCCTCCCAGCAGACTGGATAGAACACAAGGCTGATATTTGGAAAGAACCGGGTTTGCCATTCAGTTATCAGAAACACATGGTGAGGTAAGGCATCCTCAGGAGAAAAGAAAAGCTGTTTTCCAATAGCCTCGGGCAGCTGACCACGGCTGCAGAGAACATGACCAGTGTCCTCTGAGCTATTTGTCTTTATTGGTACCAATTTGCAAGACGTTTTTTTCAAAAGAGAGGAAATATTTGTTCTCCTTAGAACCCTGCTACAAAAACTTTCAAAAACCCCCTCCCTTCCACTATGGCAATCACCACACCCACGGCATCCACAAAGAAAAAACTTGCAACTCTGGGGTTCTCTTTAATTAACGTGACTCTTTACTGCTCAGCAAGATCATCTGCGGAGTTCAGGTCCCAACTTGGACCAACTTTTTCTTGGGAACCTACTGCTAGACTCCCAAGTAGGAAGCATCTCCCCTCACCCACTTTATTTGGCTATCACAAAATCCATCAGGCTACCTTCTCCCTCCGAACAAGAGCCGCTGGGGTGTTTTACACACTTCTCTGTGGGTTTGAGATTACACACAGCAGCGTCAATGGGAAGACATTTCTAGGGCTTTTCTTTCTTTCTTTCTTTCTTTTGTTTTTAATTCTAGTTCTGGGTGTTTGGTTGTTTTTGTGCTGTTGTTGTTTTTTTTTTTTCTCTCTCCCAGCCTTCTTCTCTCTCTTGTGGTACATATTTGTGGCCTACAGCCATTACTTTAGACTTTTTAGACACGTCCGGATAGAGATAGATGACACAAGCGATCTACTTATCTTCCTTCCCCATCACCAATAAAAGTGACAGCCCGCCTAATTAGGCCTAATAAAGCAGCCGCAGAAAGAGTGGCGCAGCAGCGATCTAAAGAGAGATGGCATTGACCCGGAGATACAGGTGCTGCCTTCAGGCGTGGCTGCTGTTACTTTATCTCCAATACATTACATCTCTGCTCGTGCCATATTCAAATGCAAGTAGCATGTTTTTCTGCTCAATTCTTAGATCAAGAACAAAAAAAAAAAAAAAATCCCATCTAATCAAAAAAAAAAAGGCACTGACAATTTTTCAGCCCCACATTAAAAGCAAAGAGTCATTCGGAACAGTGCACTCCATATTCTATTTTATAATATCACTTTAAGCTATCGCTTTGAATCTCAGACATTTCTTTGTTAAGAAGGAAAATCAAAAATTCATCAGAAGAAGTTCTTTCTTCCCCCCTCTCTCTCTCTTGCTGTCTTTTTTTCTTTCAGGGCTAGCATGGGGTTTGGGGCTGGAACCAACATTTGTAGAAGTTAGGGGTCCTTAAGCAATTATTAGCGATGAGAGTTTGACACGCTTGAGAGTTGTCAACAACTGACTTTAAACAAAAAGGGAAGGAAGGAGAAATAAACGGTGCTCTCAGCAAAATTAATACGCGGGCCTGCAAATTAATGATGGCGTGTGTTTTTTAAACAAGGGGAAAGAAATCTGAACTTTGCATGAAGCAGCATTTTAAGTATGTCATTGCAAAAATTATCGGATTGTCAAAGGGCATCAAAGCGAATTGAGTCCGCAGCTACTCATAATATTTCCACATAGGCTAACTATCTTACTTTATTTGCCTGTTTGGCAGCAATTATTTGAAGCTATTAGAAAGGGGGAAATGTCCTTGGACTGAAATGCCACGGTCCACAGCACTTATTATAAAAAAACATAATCCCCCAACCTGGCCCATATACAAATCACACACACACACAAATACACATTCCCCACTACTAACTACTAGCCACGACTCGGCCCCGTTCATTCCTTCTTACTTTCTTTAAATTTATTTCTGCAAACAACCCATCCATTCACATGGTTTTAATTGTTACCTGCGTGCAAGTATGTTTCCTCAATTATTATTTCTAACCCTCTTCGGCATCCAAAATGAAACCCGTGATCTTCCCACCTTTGCTCAATCTGAATCCTCTTAAAATATTCTTCCTCTCCAATATTCCGCCATGGCCCAGGGTAGTTACAGTTGAGAACTGTTACCCATCCCAACTTCCTCTTTCTCTTTCTCGGCTGGGCTTTCCAAGATGAGGATGATCAGTCTAACAGTCCTTGCTGTCACCTACAGAGAACCTTCTGATGTTATGCATGAAGTCATACACGTTGCATACAGTAGTTAATTTAAGTACCATAACAATATGGGACAGGCTTTTTTTTTCCCCCCATGTGTTTTAACCAATAGAGAGGGAACGTTGAGAAGTTAACTAATTTGTACAAGGTCACACAGTCAGGGAGTGATAAAATTAGAATGGGTGCCTGCTATCATAACAAATCTATAAAAAAAATTCTAAAGAGGGAGGCTTTGAAATTAGTAGACAAGTTGTCTCATTTCATTGTGTGCATCCTCCGCAGGAGCCAGTGCACCATGGGGCGTGGGCTTTAGTTCCACAGAAAACAGAAGGGGCAACATTAGGATCATCACTCCTCCTGTTTACTTCGTGATAAGTAAACAGCAGAGGAGAGTTTCTATCTTGTAATAATAAAAGCTGGCCTATCTCACATTCCAACAGTAGAAAACTCTAGCCTACTCTATTTCCATATTTACCAGAATTGATGTCCATAAAGACAGCTTCACACTTGGGAAGGTTCTGCCATGCCTGATCCTACACAGAATTTCCTACAGTGTCTTTTCATCTTGCAATCTCATTATTTGTTATGAACTGGGAATATATTTTGGTATCCAAATAAAAACACCATTCCCTGATCTTTCGAGATAACTGAGTCTACCACCTTAAGGAGAAGACGGAATCCCAGATGGCTCACACTTTCGGCACTACTTGATACTATTATGACATGGCTTGGTTCTCTATCAGCTCTGATCTCTGTCCACTAGAGGATTCTGAGGGAGACGGAAAACCAAGCACAGGGATACAGAATAAAATAGCTTCATTGAACGTGGGATGCTGGGGCTGTTTCGGGGGTCCATTTCCAAAATCCGTTCCTGACGATACCCTGAGCCCTTCCTTCTTAATAACAATCAATGGAAAGAGATTCCAAAATGTTCTTGCTGCCACCTAAAACATTTGGGGTATTTTTTAACATTCCACAACTAGATTCAAATGTAATAATTAAGACTGTCTTGATTAGGAAACAATATTTTAAAAAGAAACATTAGGCTATATGACAAAGGGCTCACCTTACACAGTGTACATACGCGTCACACCACCTTCTCCCAACTCATGGAGGCAAACATGCTTCCCACGAGAAAGGCTCTTATAAAAGTGGTTGGATGACAACAATAGTGGGTTGTATAAAAAGGCAAGGAGTACTAAAGTGACAGTTCTCACATTCAGTAAAGCAGAGGTAGAGCTTCTCTGGTGGCTGTTAGAAGTCCAGTAGGGAAGAACTAGGTCAGGATCTCAGAGTTGGTTTGCCAACCACTCCCTGCTATTGGTTTAGCATTTTTTTTTTTTCAATATCTGAATGACTCAAAGGTCAAATGTTTCCTTCCTGGGTGGATTTTTAGCCTCCACAGTAAAGTTTCTAGGCTCAGCATATCTCACAAGGAGTCTAATAAGTTCACTGTTTTGTTCAGTCTGATGATCTTAGCCACAATTAGAGGGCTGTATTAGTCTTTGGGTTATTTCAGAATGTGACGGCATGCTTTGCATTTGGAAAATCCCTATGTGATAACTCTTAGAACACTGGCCATTCAGAGGTTTATCTGCCAATGGATGGGGGGTATCCTCCTAGACCCGTGGCTACCAGTGCAATCGCCTACCCCACAATTACGTGAAGAACATGACCGATCTTGTTGAAAGACTGTGTACAGTGGTCGTACTGCTTTTCTCTTCTCCATCATTCATTGAAATCTGTCCTAATAAGTAACTAGTTTCTGCATTTCCCACCTCTGCAAACACATGCTAGAGTAACTGATCAGCAAAACAAACGCAAACACCCTTGTTCAAAACACTTAGGGACGCTGCTGGCTCAGCACAGCCTTCTCAGTATCGACTAGTAATAAACTGAACTGAAACCCCCAGTTTTAATGAAATCAAACACACTTACTGTGCTTTCCTCTATAAATCTGAATCTCTCCTTCCAAGGAAGTAACAGGCATCCTACACATGCAGAAATTTAGCAGCATCCTTTTTCAGTTAAGGAGAAAGAAGGAAAGTTATGACAAGAAAACAAAACAAAAACAACCTCACCTATAAGGAGGCACGAGATACTCCAGGGCAAGGCTGAGTTTTTCCAGTTTTTCAAGGCCATAGGCTCAGACATCCCAAGTTCCAGAGCGGCTGGTAAGCTCCAGACCCAAATGGGAAGCAGGCAGTCCTGGAGTTTAAGTCATCGAGGGATTCTACACTGAGACTATCTTGTACATCGCAAAGAACAGGTTCCATCTAGCCTTCCATGTCCCCCCTCCTCCCAACACTGACATCACTTCTTGCCAAAAGGGAGAAAAATTTCTTTTTAAATAATGACTTTCTCAGTCACTGCCAAGACCAACCAGTCAGCTATGAACCACATTTGTTGCTGCCATCTTATACAGATCTCGAACTCCGCTGCTTGCCAAGAAGCATCTCCAGGACACTAGCAAATCTGCAATAACTCTCCATCCCTGAGATCCCAGCCTCAGCCAGGAATGCCGGGAATAATTCGCTTACTTCTGGTTAGAAGTCCCACTCAACCTCCTCGTGACACTCCTGACGTCCCTCAACCTTCTACATTCTGAGTCCATACCCTTCACCGCAAGGCTCCTGATCCAACCTTGCCCTGTGGAGCTGCTAATAACCACCAACAAGTATTTAACAGTTACTATAGTACATGCCAGGCATTGCTCTAAATTATTTTACATTTAATACTACCACCACTACTAATACTAGTAATAGCTAATACTTGTCTAGCACGCAGTACTTACCTGGCACTGTTTTACAAAGCATACACATTTAGTCCTCACCACGCCTTCAGGAGACAGGTATTGTTATTTTCCCTGTTCTATAGGTGAGGAAATGCAGTAGAGTGACTAAGTAACTCACCGGAGGATTCATCTAGTGGGTGGAGAACCTGAGCTTCAAACTCTGGCTGCCCGAGTCTAGAGCCTGCCATCTCCACAGCCTATCTGTGGGAAAGGCACGCCTGTGATAACTGATCCCAAATCCTTGTTCCTTTACAGAGAGATGCCAGAATAGGTTTCTGAGATTTAGTCCACCTTCCTGAAGAGAGTGAATGACTATTGGGTCAAATTTTGAAGAACCACGAGGGATAAGCCAGGGAGAAAAGGAAAAGCTTCCCTAACAGGGAAACGTGCAGACACAGCCCAAGAGCAGGAGCCCTGTGTAGAGGACCAGTGGTCAGGAGACTCCAGGCGGTTCTGTAAAGATAAAGCAACAGGTGCAGAGGGAAGAACTGGGAGAGAGCAAAGAAGGGTCCCAAGCTGAGATTGTATCCTGGGAACAATGGTGAGCCTCTAAAGCAGGCATCCTCAAACGACTGCCCGCGGGCCACATGCAGCCCGGCTGAGGACATTCATCCAGCCCGCTAGGTGTTTTTGCTGCCACTGCCTGTCCTGCTTAGCAGCCGACTCGTCCCGGGGTCCGCAGTCCAGCCCTCCAGCGGTCTGAGGGACAGTGAACTGGCCCCTTGTTTAAAAAGTTTGAGGACCCCTGCAAAGGATTTGAAGTCAAGGGGCTCTCTGCCATGGGCAAGTTTCCTTTCCTGAAATAGCCTCTGGACAGCTCTGTGGCAGTGAGCCATGAGCAAGAAGCAATAATCTAAGGGAGGAACGATGGGAGTCTGAACCAGCACAATGTCGATAATTACAAGTGTAGGAGAAAATACCCACTTTTGAACATTTTGGTATTGTTTTAATAAAGAACAACTGTCTAGACTCCCCTGAGTTCCTTTCCCTTAGAACACTTGACTATAATAGAAACCATTCTCCAGGGACCTCAAAGGGTAGCGCCATAACTTGAAATCAAACATGAATGAGGTCACCATTTCAAGTTCCATTATACTGGAACTCAACTGCTTAGCTGTTTCTGTTGCATAATAAAAGATTCAATTAACCAAAATATTATGAGTCCAAGTCTTTCTAACAGCAAAACAAAACAACAATCTTTTATTCCTTCCTGTAAAGCCAGCACTTTAGGAGATACAGCAGGAGGATTGCTTGAGACCAGGAGTTTGAGACCAGCCCACGCAACATAGTGAAACCCCATCCGTATAAAAAAATTAAAAATTAACCAGGCATGGTGGCACATGCCTGTAGTCTTAGCTATTCAGGAGGGTGAAGTGGGGGGATCATGCTAGCCCAGGAGTTCAAGGCTGCAGAGAACTGTGCTCAGGCCACCGTACTCCAGCTTGGACAACAGAAAAAGATCCTGCCTTTAAAAATAAAATAAACCTTTCCCATCATCATCATCACATCCTTCTCTTTTACAGGAAGCAATTTTAGCATAGGAATGTAAAGAATACCACAATTATGTGTCACCTTGGATCATAATTCTTCAAATAACGTCCATCACCTACCAGGAACCTATAGGTTGGCCGACCTCTTGCAACATCCATGCAAGTAAGTTCACCACATCTGGCTCATGACAGATGCTCAGAAAGCTTTACTGAAAAAAAAAAATCAGTGTGTGAGAGGGTGACATTTGGGCTTGGGTATGAACAATTTCCATTTCATGTTGAACAAACTCACATCCCATCACGTTCTCATGAAGCTTTGTATTATGTTGTCTCTTTTCTTTCTCAAGGTCTCCCTGGGATATCTTACTATAAAAACAGAGGTATAGAGGACTTTACTGATGATGATCCACTGGCCAGAGTTTGAGAATCACTGCTCAGGGATTTATGGATATGTTACAGAAACCATTCCTGATTAGCTTGATAATCGCAAGGAGCTGGGTAGAGGTCATTTGTAACAGCAGTCACCTCAAAAATAATCTATACATCACTAGGATTTTAGAGCTTGAAAAGGAGAAGGGATTAACAGGCAGTCACACAGCCAAGCAAGGCCGAAGTTGAGACCAGGACATGTAACTCGAATTCCTAGACCTTTTCACTCACTGTCCCATGCTGCCCGCTCGTTCTGTGCGCATATCCGCAGTATCATTATAACCTGAAGTTTAATTGTCACAAGCCAAAGAGGAGCAAATAATCCTGAGATGGTAAACAAGCCTCAGAAACCCTAGTGCTCCGTCCTCATTTCCCCTTCCTAGTTGAGTAGTTGCTTCATTTTTTGAATCTCAGCTTTCTCGTTCATTCATGGCAGAAAACTCACCAGTCGTCCTCCCTGCCCTTGAGGCTCTACGGTTCCTGCCCCACAGCTGCTTTCCCTCTGCTTAGAAATCCGTTCACAGCATCCCTGTCTGGGGGCCTGTCTCCCCCTCAGCCCACTACCTGGTTTCCCCTTCTTTCTTTTGTAACCAAATTCCTCAGAAGCATCGTGCTCACAGCAACAACACACTGCACATCCGAGGCGGCCCCGCCGGGTCTTAGCTGTGGGACCTGGGCCAAGTCACTTAACATCTCCAAGCCTTGATTTCCTCACATCTAAATTGGAGCCGTTAATAGTTCCCATCTCTGGATTGCTGCAAGAAGTAAATGAGATAAGTATTCATTCAACAAATATTTATTCAGTGCCTATTATTCTCCGGGTAGCATTTTCGGCAGGGAGAGTTACAGCAGGGAAAGAAGTTGGAGCTCTCATTCTCCAGGAGGCAGGGTTTTTCCACATCTGAGATGGTTCCTGCAGCCCCTCACTGCCCTGTGGAAGCTTACAACAATGCCCTTTCTTTAAGGTGAACAGAGCGTGTCTCTTTGCCTTCAGACTTGAAGAAGCTGCACATAATACTATAGGTGAAACTACTGCAGAAACTCTAAAAACAACGCAAGTGGAAGGGACTTTTGTTGGTACCTTAAGCATAGGGAAAGATCTGGCAAGCCAAGCCCAGTATTGCCTTTCCTTCCTTGGGATGCTGGAATCCATGATGATATTGGAATCTTCGTCAGGCATCTCAGTAAGAAACCTACATCCTACCCTGATCAATTATTTGTCCCTCCATTGAAGCCTGTAGGTCATTGAATTTGCAATGTGGTGAAGTCTCCCCCATGGAGTGTCTTAACTCCCTCCAGATCTGTCTTCTCACACCTACTCTTTTTATTCTGAGCTATTTTTATGCACATCTCATTGCTCCTACAGGCCAAAAGGTCCTGGAAGGCAAGTTTTGCGTGTGATTCCCACTGTCACAACATCTCTCTCCCAGACACCCAGGCTTGGGCCTGGCACAGAGTAGGCCCACAGAAAGCATTATCAGCGTGTGTTGAAATAACCACCAGGAGCAATGGAGAGCTGGGCCCTGCAGAGGGCGGTAGATTTGGGTGACCATCCCTTCTGCTACATTCTCTGTGTTTCTTTTAAGCCCACCAGCGTGCTTCATAAGTAAATAGAAAATGCTAACCTTAGCATATTCAAAAGAACATTTTAGCATGCAGCAATTAGGTTATCTCTTGGTTATTTATTTCTTCAGCTTGTTATTAGCTGTGCGCGGAATATTATTCTAATTATGTCAGCCCAATCAGCAGTATTGCATGTCCAGGCTCATTTCCATTAGTTTGAGCTTTGTCTTTCACACTGTGATACTAATTCAATGAGACATCAAACATTTAAATCGACCCAGGATGCCGAGGTCAGGCAGTTTTGCCCTTCCACTCTATTAGCACTCGGGTGTAATTGTGTTTGTCACTCCCCACATGACGGATGGTATCGGGGTGACTATCGGAGCACAAATGAGCAATGCACTAATACATTATTTTGTTCTATAATATCAATATGTGTTTATTCAGTGCTCGTGTTAGCCAACTTGAAACGGTCACTTTAATACAGTCCTATAAATCGCTCTACCGAAGCATTTCCATAGAACATTTGCTAGACTTTCAGTGGCGTTTGGTCAAAGGGAGGAAAATAAAAATGGTCGCTGGAAAAAGGAATCATGAACGTCTCAAAATTCAGAGCTTCCTGTAACACCAGCGAGAACTCAGAAACCACAAAAACAAAAGGGGGATGCAATTTTTATTAGCTCCTCTGTCCACTTTGCAAAACTCTGAATTCTGATAAACCATTTAAAAATCAAAATGCAGTCGATGGCATTGAAACAGCTATAAATGGGACCTGGAGTTAACTGGAGTTGTTGGTCTTTATGACTCCATTTTTGAGAGTGAGAAAATTGGTAATCAGAGAAAAATAGAAGATTTGGGTTTTTTTTTCCCTCTCTGTTTGCTTGATTTTGTTTCCATGATAAATCAGATTTCTCAACAATCAATTTCACCCAAGATTCCAATAAAAAACCTCATCTCTGCTATTGCCATATGATTATCCTGTATTATCGCAAGACTTAAACTTGAATATTAGTATAGTAAAGGGTTACCCATAGTGCTTTAGTCTCTTATTTCACCTTTTAACATCTAAAAATTAACCAGAGAAGCTGGTTTCGTGAGAAGTCTGGGCCAACGTGGCTCACTCTGACCAGTAGGTGGTGTTAGTTAGGTCTGTGGGTGTTCTATTTCCGGGTCTCCTTGCCTTTTCACAATCACAATAGCACAGACTTTGTTATTCTGCTGAGAAACTCTGGACTAGAGAAGTTGATGTGCTAGCTCAAGATTTCACCACTTATCAATGACAAACACAGAACCACAGGCCAGGTTTCTAGATTTCTGCATGGTCATAACCTGCTCTAAAACCCCTACCTAGGCATACACGTCCTTCAACTGCGAGCCCAGAATTTGGGTCACCCCTGCTATAGTATCATCCCTCACCCAGGCTCAGTCTTGGCTGCCAGCACATTTCATATAGCCTGTGCTTGGCACTCTGCCCAGGTTGACTTATCTATCTTCTCCAAATCATAAACTTCTTAAACTAATGCTTGCATGTGCAAAGATATGCATTGAAGGAAAGTAGAAGGATAAATCATCCCTAACCTCTGCCGACAGGTTCAATGAATTAAACCAATGTATGTTAATTGAAAAAAATCGCTCTTTATAAATATAGATAAACTTAAAAAGACATGATTAAGTACTTTTTAATAGCTCTGTTTAAACTTGCCTTTGCTTTAAATGACCCTTAGATGTATTTTTGTTCTATTGATTGTACCATTTTAAATGCAGATGCATCTTTTAATTTACTTGGGAGGAATTAGCTGAGAATCTCCCATTTTCTGTTTGGATCTGATTTTACATGCCAGCATTACCTCTAAGGCAGATGACATCAAACCTTGGTGCTTTCACAGTCTAAGACACAAAGTTCTAGTAACTGGTTCTACCATGGGGGAAAGTGGAACTTCTAATTTGGATACTATAATTGGACCGAGAAACTGACAGCAAATCCAAACTTAAGAATTTGATGCTATTACTTCTCAATGACTCCCTTTAATGCTATTACTTCTCAATGACGAGAAATTTAATCTACTTTAACAATTTATTCACAAAATCTTATGTTTAATGCTATGATATCTGCATGTTGAAAGCAGCACGTCAGTCTGTTCTCAAAGATCCAAGTTGAGCAGAAGTGCAAGTAGATATGAGAGACCAAGTTCAAGGCTGAGGGCCAGCCCCGAGAGACAGGCACAACCCTCTGGAAAGGTGATAGGAGAGACACCATTGGCTGAGAATGGGGTTGGTAACCTTCTAAAAGGGGCGTGCTGAAGACCGACCCCCTCCTCCTTCGGACATGCTGTTCCCCAGCCTACTGTATGTTTGCAAAGTAGAAGAGGCTGATTTCAATCTGGCAATTGTCACATGGGAAGGACCACTGACCCTCACGGCCAATCTGTCCCATGAGCCACCCACCATGTCTGTCATGTTGAACTCCAGCTTACCTGTCACCTCAGGCAGTGACCAATGCTGAGACCTTTCATCAAAAGCATGGGGTTCATCAGGCATCTTCCAATGTAATTCTGATGGCATGGAAAGTGTCAGTAGAATAAAATAATAATAAGATCAAAAGAATGAGTGAAAGGCCAACAGACCAGGCAGCAGGGAAATGAGTGACCATGTCTTTCCCCGCCTATCAGAAATAATAATAATAATAAAAAAACAGATGGGAAGTATTGAACAAATTTCCTAAGTGGGGTTGGAGGAGACATGGAATCACAGTGGAGTGAGAAATAAAGGGAAGAAAAAGAGAAACCACATTCAACAGAATATGATAAAGTGGCCATTGATTTATTTGCTCTTTCTCTTTATAAGAGATGTGTTTCAGCCTCTGGCTGGATGTACATAATAATTAACACTAATGAATAAATGATTCTCACAATTCAACCTGTTTACAAAGTCCCCCCTATGTCATTCAGGACAGAATTGAGTTTGGAAATGAGATATATGCTGTGTTCTTAGGCTTGACGATGACCTGGAGGTTACAGAAGCTAAGGACGATTGTATCAATTAACAGTGAACAAGGCAAGAAAAAATCAAACCCATAGAATTCTCTATTTCCAGTTCTAGGCTTGACTACAAAGGAAGACTCGTCCTGTGGATGCTTAACCACAGAATGACACGTTTAGTCCTGCGCAGCCGTGCAGCTGAGAGATGGTGAAGAGGAGATTCAGGGAACAACTTGAATATCCTCAGAGGTCTGGCAAAAGAACAGAAAAAGTCAAAAAAAAAAAAAAAAGAGAGAGAGAGAGGGAGATAAAAAGAATTACACTTCCTTAGTCTATGGGGAAATTATCCCATGGGAAAAGGAATAAACTACATGGCTATTTGGCTTTCATACGCCAAGCTAAAGAAATGTCAATAATCTTGAAGTCACATCACTAGTCAAAGAGGGCCTGGAAGCTCTGCACCATTCCTCCTGCCCACATGTCTCTTCCAGTCGGCTGTTCCTGAGTTATAGACTCTATAATAAACCAGCAATAGCAAAGTGCTTTCTTGAATCCTGTGAGTTGTTCTAGCAAATTAACAAAGCTGACGGAGAAGTCCTGAGTACTCTCAAATTTGTGGTAGATCAGACAGAAGTGTGATAGCCCGGACAGCTCACTTGCAGCTGACATCTGAAGTAGGCCTGTCTTATGGGACCTGTGGGGTCTGCATTAACTCCAAAGGCTAATGTCAGAATGGAACTCAATCACCGGACAGACAATTACTGTTAAATAATGGGAGAAACGTCAAGAGGCCATCTAGTGCAAGGGAAAGCATCTTTAAATAACACTAAAACTACCTGAGAATTTTACAGTATAAAATTAACTGGCTTATAGAGTTCCATCAGTGGTGTCTAGTCTGCTCTGTTTAACAAGAAAGAAAAAGTGTGATGTGTTAGAAAGATTTCTCTCCTTAGTTGCGTGAAGCAAAACTTAACGGTTTCGAAAAGCTAGTCTTAGATATTTGGAAAATTCACTTACAGGACACCTTATTTTTCTGTGGTCTCCAGGTTCCACACCTGGTGTCCAGACATTGCTCAGAGAACATCATTCTGTCGCCATTAGTTACAGCTCCTGCCCTTGAGGTTATTGCAATTTAGGACAGTCTACAAGTGGAAGGGTCTTAAGAGAGCAATGGCCTTGTCATTTCACAAAGGCAAAAACTGATCCAAGGCAAGGGCAGGGACCACAGTAACTTGGGGGCAGAGGCAGGTGGAACCAAGGGTCCCTGAGTCCATGCATCTTGAGGTTTCCAAGAAAGACAGTATAGTCCACAGAAGAGGATGAGAAATTAGGTCCCCCTACAAGCTGTCCGGTGGCCTAGCTCACCCTTCTAAAGGAATTAAAGGAATTACAAAAGCCAAGTCAGGTGGGAATTTGGGGGTGTGCTTACCAACAGGAAGCCATGTTCACTTCATTGCTAGACCCACAGCCCCAACCTTCACCACTGCCCTTCTCTTAGACTAAAACCATGCTTTGAACTTGCCTCATCCTAGAAGCCCAGCCTCCTTCTCACCATCCACAGCATCCCAGCTCCTCCATCAACTAGCCAGGTGATGTTTCTGTGATAACTCAAGCCTCAGTTTTCTCATGTGAAGAATGAAGATACTGAGACCCATTTCCTAGGTTAGTTGTAAAGATTAAGTAAGATCTCCTTGCCTGTGCCAGGAGCCAGTGGTTCTCCACGCCGCCAGCATCCTGAGAGATGCACCACCCACCTATGGAGGGGACATGGGCAGAGCGATGGTGGCCAGGCTCGGGCTGGGGCTGCTGCTTCTGGCACTGCTCCTACCCACACAGATGTATTCAAATCAAACAACCATAACAATTCCGAGTAACTCCTCCCAGAGTACCTTGCTTGCCCCAAATCCAGCTAAAGCCACCAAGGCAGGTGGGAGTGCCCTGCAGTCAACAGCCAGTCTCCTCATGGTCTCGCTTTCTCTTCTACATCTCTACTGTTAAGAAACTCAGGCCCAGAAACATCTGTACTTCCCCATCTTCTAAATCCAGTCCAAATGGCATCTAGAAGTCCAGTGTGGCAAGGAAAAAACATCTTCATCTATGAATTCCACACCTCCTCTTATTAACACAGAAAATGTTGAGAACTCAAATGCATTGGTTTGAAGAACAAGTGAAGGGTTTGACTAGATGATGGGTGGCCAGTATTAAGTCTGCTGGAGTTTCACGTATAAGAGGAAGAGTGGCAACATCCACGATTAGTAAAAATGTGATTTTCTTGAGGCTTAAGAAATATGGACACTTAAAACTACCTTGAAAATAAGAATAGATTACATATCTTTGTCTAGAAATAAAGGATATGATGTGAGGGGAAAAAAGATTAAGTAAGATCTGTGTGTAAAGGACCTACCACAACACCTGGCAAATAAGTGCTTAATGTAAGGCAAGTTAATGTTTTCTTACAACATCAACCCCTAAGGACTTGAGCAAATACATTTTGGCCAGGAAAGTTGCTGGGTGCCTCTCAGTGAGTCGCTTTAATACATGTTATATTTAGTTTTGTGACTTTGATACCATTTAAGTTTTACCCACGGGGAGCTACTGGACATCGGGGCTCATGTGTGCACGTGTCTTTGTATAGGAGTTGAACCGTGCTCCCCTCCTTGGCTTCTCTTCTCTTGCCAGATTGGAATCGTCTCCAGAATAGGGAGAGGGCCTCTCATGAGCCTGGTTGGCACAGACCACCTCCTGTCACCTGCAGCTGACAATGCCTGTGCTAATAAATGGTAACTAACACTTGAATAGCTGTAGGAATCATTTACAAGGTCATCTCACACATAGAATTTCATTTGATCCTTGCAATTACCCAGGAAGGCAAGCAGGATACTTATTTTTATCCCCCAGATTAGAGAAGAGGAACAAAAAGAGGCTCAGGGAGGTGGAATGATTTGCCTCTCACCTGAAGAGGGGCCGGTCCACTTTTTAAGTCAGCAGCATCCTTGCCTGGGGCTTCAGCTCTTAGCAGAGAATGCCACTTCTTCCTCTAGATTAGATGATCATTAAAACACGTGAGTGCCAATGTGTGGCAGCCACTCGATGAAGAGTCACACTTTTTTTTTTTTAATGAGCTTAGCATCTACAGCTAGAGTGTCCCCCACTAGCAATTTGTTTTCTACCTCTGGATAGCAAGCGTCTATTCAATAGAGGGTGGTTAAATCTGGCCCACGGTTTCTTTTTGTATGGTCTACAAAAAAGTAAACAAACAAGAAAATGCAACAGATGTATGTGGCCTGCAAAGCCTAAATTATCTAGGACCCAGCTCATTTAAAGAAAAGGTCTTCTGGCCTCCAAACTGGACTTTTATTCCCTTTGGCTTTGGCAGGTTAGATGCTGAGAGCCAATTTGTGACTGTATACAACTTCATGCAAGGTATTTGAGCTGCATTTTGCTCTCAAGACAAATATTTAATGTGACTCTTCTGATGCTGAAATTTGGACCACCACTGCTGACCCTAACACCTAAACCAGTACACTTTGCAGCGCCTTTGTTACCCAGCAATACATGTAACTGACACTCACACTTGCCCATTTACGCAAGTGCACCCTCAAGCCTTTCCCTTTTCATGATGCGTTCTTAAGTTTTCTTCAAAATTCCCTACCTTATGTTTTCCTTCACTAATTTTTAAACTTATTTTCAGTGTTTTAGCTTGTACCATCATAACTTATCCAGCACCATAGCGATAACTTTTTGAAAATTTCCAAATCCTTTGGGGAGAGCAGATTTAAGAACTATATGCCAAATAACTTCCTTAATATCGCCCCTGTTGCGCAAAGCTGGATTGAACCCACTCACCTTATCCCACATTCAGGGCTTTCCCCCACTACGCCTACAAGTCAAAAATCAAGTTTCTAATGGAAACAACAGAGGGTCAAACCCTGTTATTTTGTGACCCTCCCCAGCTGTAGCCCACTCTCTGGGAAGGCCCACCCTGAAGCAGCCCCATGAGCTTTCTCTTCTTTGCCATAGCAGGCTCACACACCAATCAAGCATCCCCCATTGTTTGGGATCCTGCTACTCACAACTCCAAAGGAAAAGGCATGGGAAAAAAACTGTCCCCATTATGAAGAAAGTATCACTGGGATGTGGGCCAAATGGCACAGTTTGGATCCTCCCCTTACCACACACCCACTCTATGTCCTTGGACCAGTCACTTATCCTCTCTGAATTTGATTCCTTACCTATGGAAAGGGCCCTGTACCTGAATCAATATCCTCCTGGAGTTGTCAGGAATTGCACAGGTGATAGTAGATGACAAAGCACCCAACAATTCAGAAGCCCAATCTATACAATAAGGATTATCACAATGGCAGTCCTTCTACAATCAGCCTGAGATGCTTGGGGCTGGAGTCATCAGCTCCCTTACCACTGCGGCCAACAGCACAGCTTCTCTAAGAATTTGGGCAGATGGACTTTTCAGGAGGATGGTGAGAGCTTGCTATGCCTTTGCTTAGTCCCTGTGAGCTACATGGGCCTCCAGAGGCCGAAGGATCCATTATTTACAGAGGAGACAGAAGTCAATGCATGCACCACCACCCCCCAAAAAAAGGTTGTAAATAACACCCAATATATCTATGAGAGCCTTTGACTTAAAAAACAAATGGCAAAAGAATCCTAACCCAGGCTGCCAATGAGATGAGACAGAGGAGTCTGGAATACAAAGGGATACTCTCCCCAGTCTGGCTCCAGGGAGTGGCCAGGAAAACTTCACACATGGTCCACTTCAAATTTTCATGTTTACATCTTGCATATATTATATAACCCCACACAGAATAAACATATTATTTGTGTGTTTTTGTTTGCCTCCCCAAACTCAGTAATTAACCCCCTGTGTATTACATCTATTCACTGGAGAACATGCTTTTCATTTGATAGATCAAAAGATTAAGCATATATTTTTTCTCTTCTTTCAACTCAGCCGTTGCCTCTTTGGAGCACTGACTTCCTTCCTTCCTTGAAAATGCTTTTCTTTCAAGTGGTTTTCACTCTGGGACTAAGAAACACCCTTCACCCTCAGACTTGGTCATAACATAGGCCAGGAGAGATGGGGGTTGAGACCAATGGGACCGATATTGCCTGCAAGTGGAGGAAGCTATATCAAAACAATTTCAGGAGTGCTGCTAAGGCCTGGGGGTGGAGGGACTTCTAGCTACTAAGGGCTTCTCTGAGATCTCCACAACCTCCATATACTCTTACTTTTTTTTAGAAGCCCTACCTTACCCATGTTTACATCAAATGTCCTGCACCCCACGTTAAAGGAGATGTGCATAAAATTCTGTGAGCTGAGCTGAGTTGCAGTTGATCAGTAAACATGCTTTATGTTGTAAAAGCTTAATTAAATATTTATTAACATCAATTTTACACTTTTAGATTTTCATTTAGTAATCTCCTTCTAGGAGTCTAACATTTTATGAGGCTGTTGCAAATTCCAAGCCCCAGGCTCCATGTTTACGGATCCAGTGATTAATGCCCCTAATGCCAGCTACCACTCTGTGGGCTCTAAGGAGCTTTATGTTGGGAGCGTCTGGCATTCTCACCTGGGGTGGCTCCTGTCACCCCCATACCACGGCTCAGTCAGGTGTCATAGTGTAACTAGGGCACAGCTAGCCAAGAAAACCAGTGATTGACTTCATCAAGCAGGGCTCAGGGGTCCAGGGAAGGACTGGATTTGAAAGAGAAGGTAGAAAACTATTCAAGGCAGTGAATGGAGAATGCTGACACTTCTCCCAGTCTGAGGTTTTGGCCACAGTTGGGGAAAGCAGAAAACCATAGGAAGGGCCAAAACTGTAACAGAGAGATGCTTGGTATACTTTCCACACACTCCTGGATAACTGGTTGGCTATGTTCATACACAAGGAAGCCCAAACAAGCCCCTAAAAGAGTGAAAACAAAGGCCAGCTTGAAAACAGCATGAACACTGAATGTCGCCACAATCTGTCCATTTGGCGGGCGGAGGGAGTCTAGTGTTCATGCATAATTTTTGACCCATCACTGGCTAGCTACTAACATACACAGATCCATGGGCATTCCTTAGGAGGCCAGGCTAAAAATAAAAAGAGAATCAAGAAAATCAGAATACAAATGTTACAGGCAGCACACCACAGGGAGACAGGTTCCACAGATTAAGTCTGGGAAAATTATTTTTTCCTTTTAAAGTCTTCTGCTCCAACATGTAGAAAGCTGAGAAATCATCAGTCCATCCTCACAAGGGAAAAGCTGATCACACTGGACATCAATAGCTCTTCTTGGATCCATCAGGGAACTGAACAAACAGGGCAAAACACTATCCCCCAAACTGGAGAAACCAGCAAATCACAGCTGACCAGAGACAAAAGCTACTGGACGTGGTAACTGAGAGGGACACTTACGTGGCATTGACTAATTGCTAAAAACTGAACAAAGTCTGAGAGAGAATGCTACCAGACCCTCATCTGACCTAAGAGCAAAGTGATTAGATAGTTTTCTCCCCCTCTGTCCTTCCTGCCTTGCATCAGGGGAGAATAAAAGATTAAGAAACTCTTCTGAAAGGACTCAGACCCACTAAAAGGAACCTGAAATTTAGTCATCAGATTATAGAATGCTTCCACTCCCCAATACTCAGCACAACATCAACAGTGCTCCAGTATTATGGCTCTAGATTGCAACTGAGAGAGCTATAAGACACAGACTCCATTTAAGAAGAGTTCTCAGGAAAATGGAGAGACAACAAGGGAGACAGAAACAGGAACATAAGAGGAAATTGAAACCTTCAACACCTACCACTACAGCAAACATTACACACAGTCTAACTCCCAATGAGACAAACATAAAACCTCACTCTAATAACCTATTTACCCCAGTACCTCATACATCACACATGGTTTTCAATAAAATGTTACAAGTCATGTCAAAGGCCAGAAAAAAACATCTGAGAAGACAAAGCAAGTGTCAGAACCATGCTCGGGCATGGCAGACATTAGAATTATCAGGTTGGGGAGTCAAAATGTCTGAGATTAATATTCCATGGACTCCAGTGAAAAAAGTAGACAATGAGCATGAATAGGTGGGTAATGTCAGGAAAAAGATACAAACACTAAGAAAGATTGACAAAGGAAATGCTAAAAGTCAAAAACACTGTACCAGAAATGCAGAACACCACTGAAGCCTTGTCAGTAGACTGGGCCAAGCTGAGAAGGAAGCAGTGAGCTTTGAAGAGTGTCCATAGAAATTTCCCAAATATTTTCAAAAGGAGAGAGAAAAAAGAATATCCAAAAACTATCATACAACTGCAAAAGGTATAAGTATGAAAACAGAAATGCCAGAGGAAGAAGAGAGAAAAGAAATATTTTAAATAAGAATGGCTAAAAATTATCCAAATTAATAAGACACCAAACCACAGATCCAGGAAACCCAAAGAATACCAAGCAGCTTAAACACCAAAAAGACTGATACCTCATCATATCATCTTGAAACTTCTTATAACCAAAGACAAACAGAAAATCTTGAAAGAAGCCAGAGGAAAAAAGTCAACTTACCTGTAGAAGAACAAGAATTCCATTGGACTTCTCTTCAGAAACCATGTAAGTAAGAAAACAGTGGAGTGAAATTAAAGGAATTTAACAACAACAAAAAAAAAAACTAGCAACCTAGAATTCCATATCCAGTAAAATTATTCTTCAAAAATGAAGGAGAAATAAACTTTCTCAGGCAAAAAAAAAGAGAGAGAGAGAGAGAGAAACACCTATAATCCCAGCTACTCAGGATGCTGAGACAGGAGGATAGCTTGATGCCAGGAGTTCAGGTCCATCCTGGGCAACATAACAAGACCCCATCTCTAAAAAAATGAAGAAAAAAATAATAGCCAACAGTGTTGGTACTTGCCTAAGTCCCAGTTACTTGGAAGGCTGAGGCAGGAAGACCACTTGACCTCAGAAGTTCAAAGCTGCAATGAGCCTTGTCATGATCATTTCACTGCACTCCAGCCTGGGCAACAGAGCAAGATCCTATCTCTGAAGAAAAAAAAGAGGGGGAGGATTTGTTGCCAGTAGACCTGCAAGAAATGTTAAAAGGAGGAGCAAGGAGAAAAATGATATAATCAGAAACTAGAACCTACATA
The DNA here is from genome assembly GCF_000181295.1 of Otolemur garnettii. Taxonomy (NCBI): domain Eukaryota; kingdom Metazoa; phylum Chordata; class Mammalia; order Primates; family Galagidae; genus Otolemur; species Otolemur garnettii. Next base: position 12,596,023 of record NW_003852406.1, read on the forward strand.
AAGAGCATTAGAAAAGGAATAGGTGAAGTTAAAATAAAATATTTTACTTTTGTTATTCTTAACTGATCTAACAGATGTTTGTTTAAATAATAATACTGATAGTATATTTGGTAATTATAGCTGATGGATAAGTGAATGAATGCCAGCAAGATATTAATATAAGAGATGAGAGGAGAAATTGGGAATACTCTGCTATAGGAATCATACACTACCCACCAAGTGGTATAATATTATTTGAAAGTAAACTTAGAGTATTATAAAATATATGTTGCAAACTACAGAGAAATCTCTTTAAAATGTTAAGAAGTATAATTGATATGGTAGGAGAAGAAAGAAAATAAAATTATACTAAATGCTCAATTAAAACCAGAGAAGGCAGAAAAAGAGTTTGCTATCAAGAACAAACAAAAAACCGAACATTTCAAAGCAAAAAAGCAAACAATCTAATTAAAAGATGGACAAATTGTTTAACCAGACATTTCTTGAAGGAAGACACACAAATAGCCAAGAAATACATGAAAAATGTTCAACATCACACATCATCAGGGACATACCAACCCAAACCACAATGAGGCACCACCTCACCTCAGTTAGAATAGCTATTATCAGAAAGACAAAAAATAACAAGGGCTGGCAAGAATGCAGAGAAAAGAGAACTCTGACACACTGTTGGTGGGAATGAAACAGTACAGTAACTGTGATGAACAATATGAAGGTCCCTCTAAAAACTACAAGTAGAACTACTAGATCCAGCAATCCCACTACTGAGAATTTATCCAAAGGAGAGTAAATCATTATTTTGGAGAGATACCTGCACTTCCATGTTTATTCCAGTAATACTCAAAATAGCCAATCTATGAAATCAAACCTAGGTATCCAATAACAGATGAATAAAGAAAATGTTATCTACATACACACACACACACACACACACACACACACACCATGGAATACTGTTCAGTTATTGAAAAAAAAGACAAATGTGGGGGAAACTGAGCCCTGATCTTTAGCATAAGACTCACTTTCTGCTTGAGAGACCTAGAGAATCATAACACGTGAGTTGTGTATATATGCAGGAGATCAGAAAACTGGCCTCCAAAGGAGAATATATATGTGAGGTATGGCAATACCAGGCCTGATGTTGATGGTAAAGATTCTCTAGATTCCAAGGATCTCTTGATACTAGATGCAGAGGTTGTGCTCAAGATCTATAGTTTTGCAAAAAGTAAGGTGGAAGCATTCTGTCTGACCTTCTCCATGTCCTCCCTAGTCAGTGCTAATGTCGGACAAGCAGCTTTTGTCTACTTCTTTCTGTTCCATGATCATAAATACAGACCCAAGGTTTACTCGGGAGGCTCCTCCCAGAGTTTCTCAGTCCCCCAACACAGACTTTGTGTCAAGCCTCTTCATTCCTCGCACCAAGACCCCCTCTTCTGGTGACCCCAAACCCCTTCAAACAAATCCTAACATTCATGACAACATGGATGAAACTGGAAGACATTAGGTTGAGTGAAATAAGCCAGGAATAGAACGTTAAACATCACATATTCTTACCCGCATATGAAAGCTAAAATTAAAAAAAAAACAGTTGATCTCATAGAAAAAACTAGAACAGAGGATACTAGAGGCTGAAAAGGGTAGGAAGAGAAGGGTAGGGAAAGACTTGTTAATGATTTCAAAATTACTATTGTAGGATTACTGCAATTAACAGTAATATATTATACTGTTTCAAACAGCTAGAAGGAAGCTATTGAATGTTCCCAATACAAAGAAATGATAAATGTTTGAGACGATAGATATACTAATTATCTTCATTTTCTTATCTGATCACCATACATTATATGTATTGAAACATTAGTATGTATTCCACGATATGTACAATTATTATTTGTCAATTAAAAAACATTTAGGAATTTTTTTAAAAAATGTAAAAGTGAATGGTCTAAATAAACCAATTAAAGGATAGAGACTGTCAATGTATATTAAAATTTAAGACCCAACTATATGTTATCTACAACAAATTCACTTTAAAAATATAGATAAATTGGCTCGGTGCCTGTGGCTCAAGTGGCTAAGGCGCCAGCCACATACACCTAAGGTAGTAGGTTCAAATCCCCAGCCCGGGCCCACCAAACAACAATGATGGCTGCAACCAAAAAATGGCCAGGCGTTGTAGCGGGTGCCTACAGTCCCAGCTACTTGGGAGGCTGAGGCAGGAGACTCACTTGAGCCCAGGAGTTGGAGGTTGCTGTGAGAGTGATGCCATGGCACTCTACCCAGGGAGATAGCTTGAGACTCCGTCTCAAAAAAAAAAAAAAAGATACAGATAAATTAAAAGTAAAGTGATGGAGAAAGATATACCATGCTAACATTAACCAAAAGAAGCTATAGTAGGTCGATTAATTTTGGACATAGCAGACTTCAGAGTAAGAAAATTACCAGGATGAATAAGGGCATGACATAATAATAAAAGGGTCAATTATCCAAAAAGATATAACAATCCTTAACTTGTATGCACATAAAAACAGAGCATTAAAATGATTGAGGCAAAAACTGATAAAACTGCAGGAAAAATAGACAAATCCACTATTACAACTGGAGAGTCCATTATATTTGTGTCAATAATTGACAGAACCAGTAGGTAGAAAATTAGTAAGGATATAGCTAAACTGGCAGGCAGCACCATCAATATAAATTTACATACATAGAATACTTTATCTAACAACAGAATACGTATTCTCAAGCTAACCTAGAACATACACAAAAAATGACCACATTTGGGTCATAAAACACACCCAAACAAATTCAAAATAATAGAAATTATACAAAGTCTGAGAGCTATCCAGAAAGTATCCTGACACTGTTAACACCATTTTTCATATTACATGGCTGAATACTTTCCAGATAGCTCTCATATGCTCTCACACCATAATGGAATTAAACTCAAAATCAGGAACTGAAAGATATAAGGAAAAGCCCAAAATATTTAGAGATCAAACAATATACTTCTAAATAACACATGGGTCAAAGGAAAAGTCTCAAGAGAAATTTTTAATATTTCAGAAGAAATGAAAATGAAGATACAGCCTATCAAAATTTGTGGGAGGTGGCCAAAGCAGCACTTAGGGGGAAATTAATAACTTTGAATGGACATACTAGGAAAAAAAAAAAGCAAGATCTAATCAATAATCTAACCTTCCACTGTAGGAAACTAGAAGAAGAAAAATAACATCAGCCTAAAGCAAGCAGAAGAAATATTAAAAACTAGAGTTCTGTTGAAACTGGGAATAGGAAATTAAACCAAAATAAACCCTTAATAAAACCAAAGCAAGTTCTTAAAACACACACAATCACTAAACCTATGGAAGATTAACCATGAAACATAGAGATAAGACAACAATTATGCATCAGAGGGGCCATCACTACTGGTTCCATGAACAGTAATGAATATAAAAGGATTATAAAATTATATGGGCTCGGCACCTGTGGCTCAAGCAGCTAAGGCGCCAGCCACATACACCTAAGGTGGTGGGTTCGAATCCCCAGCCCGGGCCTGCCAAACAACAATGATGGCTGCAACCAAAAAATGGCCAGGCGTTGTGGCAGGCGCCTGTAGTCCCAGCTACTTGGGAGGCTGAGGCAGGAGACTCCCTTGAGCCCAGGAGTTGGAGGTTGCTGTAAGCGTGATGCCATAGCACTCTACCCAGGGGGATAGCTTGAGGCTCTGTCTCAAAAAAAAATAAATAAAATAAAATAAAATTATATGAATAACAACTCTGTGACCACCAACTTGATATCATAGGATGAAATGGACTAATTCCTTGAAAGATAATCTGCCAAAACTCACGTAAGAAGGAATAGGTAACCTGAATAGGCTTATTAAAGAAATTGAGTTGATAATAACTTTCCAAAACAGAAAGCATCAGACCATCGCTGGGTTCACTGGTGAATTCTACCAAATATTTAAGTAAGAAATCTTAACAAATTTCAATAATACCATCTAGAAGATAGAAGCAGAGGGAATACTTGCTAACTCCTTCTGTAAGACCAGGACTATCCTTAACCAAAGACATTTTAAAAAGAACATCTATTAAGAAACCTATACCTAACATCATACTTAATAGCTGGAAACTGGATACTTTTCTTCTCAGAGCCAGAATGAGAAAAGTATGTCTTCTCTCACCATTCCTATTTAATTTCTTACCAGAAGCCCTAGTTCATGTATAAGTAAAGAAAAGCATATAAGAGGTATACAAATTGGAAAGGAAAAAATAAAATGGTCTTTGTTTCTAGATGTGATAGTTTATGTGGAAAATCCCAAAGAATGGACAAAAACCTCCTAAAACTAATAAGCAATTATAGTAAGGTTGCAAGATATAAAGTTAATATACAAAAGTCAATTGTTTTCTTATATACAAGCTATAGACAATTAGAATTTAAAATTTAAAACACAATACCATTTACATAATACCAAAAGAGAAATATTTAGGCGTAAGTCTAACAAAATACACACAAATCTATATAAGGTAAATTATATTTTTAAAAAAGAAGGGAAAAATCAAAGCAGATCTAAATAAATAGAGAGATATTCCATGGTTATGATAGGAAAGATTTAGTATTATAAGGTATCAGTGCTCCCCCAAGTTGATTTACAGATTCAACAAAATCCCAACCAGAATCCCAGCAAATGATTTTGTGGATATTGACCTACTGATTCTAACATTTACATGGCAAGGCAAAAAGATCCAGAATGGCCAACACAAGAGAGAAAAACAAAATCAGAGAATTCAACCTTTACTATAAAGATATTACAATCAAGACAGTAAGGATTAGTAGGACCGCATCTACCGTACATCTTACAAGGGTACATGTGAAACTTACTAAATGTAGAATATAAACGTCTTAACACAATAACTAAGGAAATGCCATGAAGGCTATGTTAACCAGTTTGATGAAAATATTTCAAATTGTATATAAAAGCAGCACATTGTAACCCAGACTGCATTAATGTACACAGCTATGATTTAACAATAATTTTAAAAAGACAGTATGGTATTGGTAAAAGAACAGACACATTTATCAATGGAAAAGAAAGGAGAGCTCAGAAATAGAAACCCCCTCCACATAGTCAACTGATGTTTGACAAAGGAGAAAAACAATTGAACACAGAAAGGATGGTCTTTTCAACAAATGGTGCTGCAGTAATCAGACATCCATATGCCAAAAAGAAAAAAAATGTAGACATAATCCTTACATCTTTCACAAAAATTAACTCAAAGTCAGGCCAAAAGGTAAAACTATATGACATTTAGAAGGTGATCAGAGAAAATCTAGGTGATTTGGGGTTCGGAGAGGAGTTTTTAGATATAACACCAAACATAAAATTCATGAAAGAAAAAAATCAGACCAAGCATGATGGTTCATGCCCGTAATCCCAACACTTCTAAAGGTGAGGCAGGAAGATCACATGATGCCAGGATTTCAGCAGCCTGAAGACCAGCCTGAGCAACCTAGCAAGATTCCACCTCTACAAAAATGAAAAAAGAAAGGGAGGGATTGATAATTTGGACTTTATTAAAATTAAAAACTTTAGTAAAACTTTTTAGCCTTTCGGCCGGAGACACCATCTTTCAGTAATTCACCAAAATGATGAACACAAAGGGAAAAAGGAGAGGCACCCGATACATGTTCTCTAGGCCTTTTAGAAAACACGGAGTTGTTCCTTTGGCCACATATATGCGAATCTACAAGAAAGGTGATATTGTAGACATCAAGGGAATGGGTACTGTTCAAAAAGGCAAGCCACACAAATGTTACCATGGCAAAACTGGAAGAGTCTACAGTGTTACCCAACATGCTGTTGGCATTGTTGTAAACAAACAAGTTAAGGGCAAGATTCTTGCCAAGAGGATTAATGTTCGTATTGAGCATATTAAGCACTCTAAGAGCCGAGACAGCTTCCTGAAACGTGTGAAGGAAAATGATCAGAAAAAGAAGGAAGCCAAAGAGGAAGGTACCTGGGTTCAACTGAAGTGCCAGCCTGCTCCACCCGGAGAAGCCCGCATTGTGAGAACCAACGGAAAGGAGCCTGAGCTCCTGGAACCCATTCCCTATGAATTCATGGCATAAAGCATGTAACATAGCACACAGGAGTACCAGTGGACCCATGCTTTTAGGTGCAAGAACCTATTTACTCTCCATGAGCTCATGGCATAATGAGTGTACAGCATAGCACACAGGATAACCAATTAGACCCCACGTAACAGTGATACAAGGTGCTGGAACCTATTTGCCATGAATTCAAAAGTCAGTGTTTTGTCACATTCAAGGGCAAGATGCCTCCCTGAGCTACTAGAGCCTCTTCCCTATGAATTCATGGGATGGTAGTTAAAAACAAAAAACAATAGCCTAAAACTGTGTGTTGTTCGTTCACTACAAATGTGATTTTTTTTTTTTTGCCTCAAAGAAATATTAAACCAAATTTTAATGTATCCTAAAAAAAAAAAAAGTTTTTAAAAAGAGAGAATGAAGAGGCAAGACATAGCCTAGTAGAAAATATTTGCAAACCACATTTCTAATAAAGGGTTCCTATCTAAAATATACAAATAACATTCCAAACTCAACAATAATAAAATAAACCCTTGGTTTTTGAAAAATGGGAGAAAGAGCTGAATAGACACCACACCAGAGAAGATACTCACATGACAAACAAGTATATGCAAAGAATTTCATCATCCTATGTCTGTAGGGAATCATAAATTAAAATATTAAAACAACAAGAAGACACCACTACGTTCCTTTTAAAATGGTTAAAAAAATTATTATTTTTTTTTTTTTTTGCAGTTTTTTGGCCAGGGCTGGGTTTGAACCCAGCACCTCCAGCATATGGGGCTAGCGTCCTACTCCTTTGAGCCACAAGTGCCGCCCATAATGGTTAAAAATTTTAACCAAAAGCTGCCCATAACAAATACTGAGAAGGATGAAGAACAACAGGAATGTTCATTCATTGCTGATGAGAATGCAAAATGGGACAGCCACTTTGCAAGATGATTTGGCAGTTTCCTACAAAACTAAAACTAGTCTTACCAGAAGCAATTGTATTCCTAGATATTTAATCAACTGAAAACTTATATCCACATATAAACCTGCAAAGGCAAGTTTGCCACAGCCTTATGATAAAAATTGGAAGTAACCAGCACATTCTTCAATTGGTGAATAAGCTGTAGCATATCCATACAATGGAATATTATTCAGAAGCAAAAAGAAATGAGCTATCAAGACCCAGAAAGAGATGGAGAGAACTTAAATGCACAGAGCTAAGTGAAAGAAGCCAGTCCGAAAGGCTATGAGCATTATGCAATGGTACATTTCAAAACTATGAAGAATAGAGTATAAATGTCTTACCAAACTAATACATAAGGAGATAGTTATGGTCATCAGTTTGATGTAAACATTCCACATTGTATATCAAATCAGCACATTGTACCCCATCAATGCATTAATGTAACATTATGATTTAATAAAGGAAAAAAAATGAAAAGGCTACATATTCTATGATCCCAGCTCTGTGATGGAAAAGGCAAAACTATAGAGACAATAAAAAAAAAATCAGTGGTTGCCAGAGAGTTGGGTGGAAGGAGGGAGGGATAAATAGGTAAACAGAGGGGATTATTAGGGTGATGAGACTATTGCATAGGAAACTGTAACACGTGTACAACGTCAAGTATGAACCTTAATGTAAACTATCAACTACAGGTTATACATCAACGGCAGTTTGCTAATCATAACTAACATACCCCACTGTATAAGATGTAAATAGCGGCTCGGCGCCTGTGGCTCAAGTGGCTAAGGTGCCAGCCACATACACCTAAGGTGGCAGGTTCAAATCCAGCCCAGGCCTGTCAAAACAATAATGATGGCTGCAACCAAAAAATAGCCAGGCATTGTGGCTGGCACCTGTGGTCCCAGCTTGGGAGGCAGAGGCAGGAGACTCGCTGGAGTCCAGGAGTTGGAGGTTGCTGTGAGCTGTGATGCCACAGCACTCTACCCAGGGGGACAGCTTGAGGCTCTGTCTCAAAAAAAAAAAAAAAAGATATAAATAGCAGATGTAAGATGTGAATAGCAGGGGAGACTGAAGGGAGAGTAACAGAACTCTCTCTGTATACTCTCTACTCAATGATTCCATAAATTTAGGATGGAACTAAAAAATAAAGTCTATTCATTACTTATTGAAAAAAATCACATTCACATTGAAATACCAACACATATACACACATATTCTGAAGCATAGCAACTATCAAAAAGACAGACATTACCAAGTTGATGAGGATGTAGAGAAACCAGAACCCTCATTGCTATGGCAATGTAAAACGGTATATACATACACTTTGGAAAACAATTCAAAGTTTTCTTAAAAGATTAAATCTAGACTTAATCATACAACCTGGCAATTCTACTCCTAGGAATTTACCCAAAAGACATTAACACTCATCCACTCAAAGACTTGTACAAGAATGTTCATAGCAGCATAATTCATAACAGCCAAACATAGGAAATAGTACAAATATCCTCCACTCAGTAAACGGGAAAACAAAATACAGTATCTATACAATGGAATACTACTCAGTCATAAAAAGGAACAAATCGCAGATACATGCATGCCACAGTATTCATGAACCTCAAAAACATACTCATGAAATGCACCAGATACAAAGATCTACATATGGTACATATGAGATCCAACAAGTTGACAAACTCATTCAGTCACCAGATGGCCAAGGGGACTAGTACTTCAAAGGTGACTGTAGTGATATTCAGCAATGAGGTACATAGCACTTTTTCTAGGATGAGTTCCCAAACTTAATTATCAGATCTCATATAGTGTGATGACATCTACTAAAAAAAAAAAAAAAAAAAAATCCCTGAAAATAAAAGTCTTAGAAAACAAATTAATGGTTGCTCGGGACCAGAGGTAGGAGAGATAGTAGTGGAGATTGATGGCAAAGAGACACAAGGAAACTTTCTGTGGTTAGAGAAATATTCTAAACCTGGATTGTGGCGACGGGCCCACAAATCTACTAATGTCATGGAATTGTATACTTCAGATAGGTGAGTTTTATGTTATATAATTTATATTTCCATAAAGGCATTAATTTGAAGATTCTGGTGGAAAGAGATCATTCGACAGAGTTCTAATAGAATAAAATTCTAGGGAGTTAACGTCTTAGTCACTATCAGAAAGCACATATGCTGCTCAGAGTTCTGCAATAGGAATGACCTTGATCATGAAAGTAAGAGCCCCACTCCGGTAGTTGGGGGGCCAACCTAAGAGACAGTCCTGACTCCTTTGTCCACAACCTGAATTTTACAATATGACCAGATAGAAATTCTTTTATTTGCAGCTGAATAAATTCTAATGGACAACCTACCTTTCCATAGGAGTAGTCCAGGAGCTGCATAATTTCTGCCAAAAAAGGTTGCAATACTCCTACTGCAGTGACAAAGTGACAGGATTATTTGAAAATAAACTTGCTTTTTGGAAAACACTTGCATTGTACAGGTGTTCTTTGAAAAAGAAAAAAAAAAGCAATGGTCACGGTGGAGATAAATACATAAAAAAATATGTGTATACATATACATAAGCAAATATATATGCATATGTATACATATTATATCTTTTGTCCCATAGGGAAACTTAAAGATCAAAGTATTTTTACTAGGAACCACAAAGCACACAAGAGAAAGATCTGACCTCTGCCCTGAAGGTGCTGGAAGGATGGACAGAGACAGGTAAACACACTTGGAGCCATTAGAAAGTATCAGACCCTGGACAACTAAGCTGTAATTTGCAGAGTGTAGATACAATTAAGTTCTGCAGAAGCCAAACCACAGACTCCAACTTGTGGTTAAAGGTAGGCTTTAAGATCGACCAGCATTAAATGGTGAAACTAGGCGTTGACTGAACTACCTACACCCAGAACAGTTATTTGGACTCAGAGGTGAAGTATTTCTTGGACGACTTCTGACACCAACATGCTGTTAGATAATATCCACCAAGTGATTTCATAGGAACAAGAGAAATTAGTGCTTTAGAAAAAGTCATTTAAAAACTGGCTCCAAGAGATCACTTTGGGACATGCAAATTCCACAGTGGGTTATTTCTTGAATTTCATTCCTTTCTAGTGTCTACACGTGAGATATGAAGGTGAAAGTTTTCATAGAAAAATGCAATTGAAGTACGGCCGGAATGACAGCATCACAGTTGGGTTTTTTTTCTTTACATGTTTCCATCTGCAGCCCTTGCCTTCTGTTCCCCTGGGGTTTCTCAGGATGGCATAATCACAAAGACCTATGTTATTTCAGGACTGTATGAAGAAAGCTCCAAGTTTAGGAATTTTAGGAAGACACCGTTAGTAGGATTAAGTCCCTTTAACATATGCACGGGTGTGGTCAACAAATGATCTCTCCCATAAGGTTTTTCTCCTTTGAAGCTGTCTCTAGTAATCAGTAAATATAACATGAGTTCCTTTTCTAAGAATTCTTAGTTACCTACCTTCCTTCTCTCCCTAGCCATGAATGAATTTGACTTCAAAAAGTTTTGAAGAGGTGGTAGGTACATGAATTCTAGGAGATGAGTAGCTCCCTTGCAAAGCTGAGTGGCTCTGTGGGGACTGAATCCACAGTTCTGTTCCTTTAACCCCACATTCATTCACACAACTGAAAATGCTGAGAGGACCCATCTCCCCCATAGGGAACCAAACTTCACCATCTCAGATTTGGTGTTTAAGTTTACTTGTCTGTAAAGTTTACTCTTTCTGCTTGTCAAGAGAGCTTCTGAGATAGAAAGCCCCCTAGAAATGAAATGAAAACAGCTAAAGTAAAATGCTTCTCTTAGACAGCTATTTGCCACGAAAATTAATACAAATTCCTGTTCATTGCTTTGTTCATTCAACTTCTAATTAGCACACACTGTCTGACCTCATTATTCCACAGATCCAAATCTCACTTTTTAACAAGCAAATCAACTCTTGGTGCCCTTTGCAAAGGAACACTTCCCCAGTGCCTTGAGGTACTGAAAGAACCAAAGCGAGTCACTGTCAGTAGATTTTTCAACTTTTTTGCTGTTTTCGCTGATTCCCTTCTGAAAATTGTTCCATGTAGTAATTTTCTCAACAGAATTTTCAAAGCACAAAATAAGTACCTGATCGTAGTACTGTTTTGCCTTCACTTTTTACAGTGTTTGTCTAAAAGCTCTTCCTGGCCATTCTTCCTTCTACACTGGTTTCATAATGAAGTCATACATTTCTTTCAAAATATGTATGGCAGAATGTAATGGTGGTCACCATGGCATTTGTGAATTGCTAACTTGTACTTCTGAATATCAGCTAATGCTTTAATATGTAACTCACAAACAGAAATAGCCTAACAGAGTTAGTGAATGACTGAAAATTGAAACCACCAAAGAAACGAAGGAAGTCCTATTTTTTTTGAGAAATTCTTAGAAAATAATACCTATTTATTTTATTATTAAATCATAGCTGTGTACATTAATACTATCATGCGGTACAGTGTATTGTTTCTATATATAGTTTGAAATACTTTCATCCACCTGGTTAACACAGCCTTCATGTCATTTTCTTAGTTATTGTGTTAAGACATTTATATTCTACATTTAGAAAGACTCACATGTACCCCCATAGGATAAATCATAGACGTGATCCCACCAATCGCCCTCCCTCCATCCATCCTCCCCCCCCCCTTTCCCCATATTCTTGGTGGTTGTGGAGAAAAGAGAACACTTCTGCACAGCTGGTGGGATTGCAAACTAATACATCCCTTTTGGAAAGTCATCTGGAGGACACTTAGAGAACTAAAAATAGACCTGACATTTGATCCTATAATTCCTCTACTAGGTATATATCCAGAAGACCAAAAATCACACTACAATAAAGATATTTGTATCAGAATGTTCAATGCAGCCCAATTCATAATTGCTAGGTCATGGAAGAAGCCCAAGTGCCCATCAACCCATGAATGGATCAATAAATTGTGGTATATGTACACCATGGAATACTATGCAGCCATAAAGAAAGGTGGAGACTTTACCTCCTTCATGTTTACATGGATGGAGCTGGAAAATGTTCTTCTTAGCAAAGTATCTCAAGAATGGAAGAACAAAGTATCCATGGTACTCAACCCTATTATGAAACTAATTTATAGCTTTCATAGGAAAGCTATAACCCAATTTTAGCCTGTTTGTTTGCTTTTTTTTCTCTTTAAGCTAGTGAGCCCTTTATCCATTCTCTCAGGTTGGCCAGTGTTCTCTATGACAGCTTGACATTTTTTTTGGCCTGCACACAGCCTTGGACTTACTATGGGTCTATGTGGTCCCAGTCTGGCTGCTTTAGCTACCTTGCTCTTCTGGCATGAACCTCTCAGGCAAGCCTATTCTAGAAAAACATGGACCTTCCTGTTCAATTCTCATTGAAAAGTAGATAAGTTTAAGCATTCAAATCCAAGGCCTATTATAAAAGTTTACTGTCTTGCTGCAAATTCTTATGTTTAAATGTCAGAATCAGAATACTGCCTTGATAGTTCTCTTTGCTTTCCTTCTAAAACAAATCTCAATCATCCTCAAGACAGATAGATGCCCTGAGGGCAAAGGTCATGCTCATGAAAAGACAGAAGAGAAAAGCACGTGATTCTCAGAATTTCACTTCCCTTCCATCTTCCTAGTCCGTGGTTTTCCAAACTGTACATTTTGATCTATGAAGGGTTGTTAAATCAAGTTAGAGCCTCATGACCAACATTTCATTTCATAAATGTCCTAGAACTAGATAGAGCAGAAAACATCAGAGTCCATCACACATTAAAAAGTATCATGTCAAACTCTCGTTCCATGCTGAGGGGGAATTGCACTGCACGGCCATATCTAAGAAGTCAAAAAGGTTCAGAAGCCACTGTCAGGTCTGGCCTGCCTACAGTATCCTCCCTTCCCCTATTCATCCAGCAGACATTACCAAATATCTTTTCTCTTTTTGTAGGTTTTTTTTTTTTTTTTTTGCCAGGGCCAAGTTTGAACCTGCCACCTCCATATAGAGGGCCAGCACCCTACTGCTTTGAGCCACAGGCAGTTCCTATCTCTTATAAAAGATCAAACTGCTCTTGGCTCTTGTTTCTGGGCCCCCACCACAGCTTCTCTTGGTACATATTTTGACATCAGTTATTTGCTCCTATTTGAGGTTCTGACTCATTCTTACTTGGCCTTAGCACGTACTCTAAGATGCAATTTCTAGTATTTAACCTTGAACAGAGAACCCCACCAGAAAATCTTAGGTAAGAAGACAAGGAATTTCACACGATATAAAATAGAACCTCACTGATTTGTAAATCGCAAAGACTTCACTACAGAATATTTAAAAAGAAATTCCACCTTTGCCATTTTTCTCATAATATATATGAGAAGGAAGCTAATTACATCATCCAATCAGCCTTAGACGAGAATGTAAAAAATAGAAAAGAAGTATTTATAAGTAGTACATTTTTTATGAAAAGTCATTAAATAAGCTTGGCAATATTTTAAAAACTGTTCCATTCACTCACTCGTAGCATAGATTAAGCTTCACATATATTTGCCATTTTTATGCTTATTATCAGAGAAGGAAAGTTGGTTCACTTGAAAAGAAACTAGAGATAAACTATAACTTGCCGAGTTTCAAACTAATGGGAAGTGACTTAAGCAAAATTAATGAAGCTCTCTACATTCCATATGGAATGTGCACTTTCTAAACTGCAGTCAAAGTGGGGTTTTATACAATATGGTGTTTAATATAGAAGGCTAAAGAAGTAATGAAAGATGATTTTCTAAAATCACGAAATTTTGTAGGACTTGAGACAAAGCTCCTCTGTCTCAGAAAGTTTGGGCCAGCTGGGAATTTCTTAATTGTGCCAAATTCTGGCCTAGTTTTCCAAAAGTGATGGCCTTATCATACAATAACAAAGAAAAATACCCCTTGCATAGGACACCCATACCCCAGTTCCTTTGCAATATATGCTGCTGAGATCTGAGAGCATCTTAGCAACAGCGTAATGCATGATAAGCATCAGCCAGCAAAACCATTGTGTCAAGTAGCTTTGGGAGATACATCCCATGGTGACCAATCTTAGGACTTTGGCAAAAAATGAAATAGTTGCATTCAAAGACTGGCCTTTGGGACTGGATCCACTATAGAACAAGACAAGGACAGCATCCTTCTCAGGCAGCCACTGTGAGAATTCTATGGAGCACTTCTAAAAAAGCAAACCAGAGCTGGACGTGGTTTGCTCACACCTGTAATACTAGCACTCTGGGAGGCTGAGGTGGGTGGATTGCTTGAGCTCAGGAGTTCAAGCCCAGCCTGAGCAAGAGTCAGACCCCATCTCTACTAAAAATAGAAAAACTAGTGGGGCTTTGTGGCACATGCCTATGGTCCCAGCTACTTGGGAGGCTGAGGCAAGAGGATCACTTGAGCCCAAGAATTTGAGGTTGCTTGGGCTCAGCGCCTGTGGCTCAAACAGCTAAGGCACTAGCCACATACACCTAGAGTGGTGGGTTCAAATCTAGCCCAGGCTCACCAAACAATGATGATAGCTGCAACCAAAAAAATAGCCAGGCATTGTGGCGGGCGCCTGTGGTCACAGCTACTTGGAAGGCAGAGGCAGAAGACTCTCTTGAGCCCAGGAATTAGAGGTTGTTGTGAGCTGTGATGCCACAGCACTCTACCCAGGGGGACAGCCTGAGGCTCTGTCTCAAAAAAAAAAAAGAATTTGAGGTTACTTGAACTATGATGCCATGGCATTCTACCCAGGGCGACAGAGTGAGACTGCCTCATAAAAATAAATAAATAAAATAAAAAGGCAAGTTAAATTCATCACAAGCAAGATGTAGAAAATTCCAATTAAACAAAGTGCTCCTGAAATAGGTTGTCCTTAGATGTCCAAGACAACAAGATTAGTTGAATAAATTATGGTACATCCACACAATGGAATACACAGGAGTCATTAAAAATTATGCTCTACAATGTAATTAACATTGGAAATGCTGGTATGGTACGATCTTAGTACATGAAAAACAAGTTATAAAAAAATCAGAATCAATTTTTTTAAACATATATAAAGACAAAAAAAAAAAGACACCAAAAGTCTATCAAAGATTATTTTGACGATGTTATTTTCTACTTTTCTTAAATATAAATTTGCTAAATTTTATGCAGTAAACATTCATTATACTGAAGTAAGAAAAATTTCTGATTAGAAATTGATGAACCTGTTTGAGTACATTTTCTAATTAACTAAGAAATAAGCAAAAAATGCTTTTGCTTCCCGGTCAACACAGACCCAATGTGATTACACAAAATACAAAACCAATCTAATTATATTTAGTAAGATCAGTCAGTCAATCAATTGGTAAATCCAGCAAAGCACCTCAATATATGTAGCTGATTTAAAATAAAAAACCAAAACTTGATATAAATGTGAGACAGGTGAGCAACACTGCATCTTTCATTCATTCTTACTAAAGGATAAGGCCATAGCTTATGAAGACATCCATCACTAATCTCACCATTGAATCCAAAATGCAGGTGTAGAGGATTTAAAGTTCACTGATTCAGCATCGTAGTCTGAAATGATATTTAATAACTAAATTTCTGGATCACATTACTTATTGACATGGCATTTTTTTCAAAAGTTAAGTGTAACCCAAATTCCCAAAAGCTTAACTGTTGCAGTCTTGTTGTCATGTAGTAACTTTGGGGGGAAAAGGGGTCACATTTCCGATATGCAAGTTCTTAGACTCATTTCTAAATTTTGAAAAAGTAATTCATTTATTGTTTTGAATAGGTAAAATACTCATGTGGTTCATATATCAAAAAGTACAGAAAATCATACTCTAAGAAGCCTCCCTCTCATCTGCGTACCCATCTACATAATTCTTATCCTTTTCTAAGATAACCACTATTAGTAGTTCCTGTTTATCTTTCCAGAGATTTTTTAAATCCATATACACACACAGTATATATTCTCCTAGCTCTATTTTATCCCAAACATTACATGATGACTCACTTCCCTTTTATTACTTAATATTATACCTTAGAGATCTTTCCAAATCAATATACTCGGTCAGACTACTAAGTTCACAAACTCAGCCTAGGAAAAAGTGCTACATACTTCATTGCTGAATATCACCTTTCAAGTGCTCCCCTGGGGAAGCTATATACTGACACTAGTGCCTAGTCCACCCTTCTAAGCAATTTTGGAACTCTTTTTCTGGAATGGTCATCAGAGCTGTCATCACACGGCACATAGAAACACGTGACAACAATAATGAATGCCACTCCCAAAAGCTGACACGAATGCAGCTGTCAGGCGCTGATATACTGAGGCTATGAAACTTCATTGAGTTGTTACTACAGGGCTGCCGATGTAAGAGCATGGTGGCCAGTTTGCGGACTTGTCAGACCTCTATATAAAGAATATTCTCATTCTTTTTACAGTTGCATAGCATTCTTTTGTAGGAATTTACCGTACCTACTGAACAGTCCCCTACTGACAGACCCCAGGTTTTCCAATCTTCAAACAATGATGCAAAAAAGTATCTGTTACATAAATTATTATACAGAAATAAGAATATCTTTAAGGTAAATTTCTAGATGATGTATTCCTGGGTGAAAGGAAATATACATTTATAAGTGTCATACCATTGTCAACTTTCCTCCCAGAGGATTTGCTCCAATATACTCCCACCGGTAATGTACAAGAGTGCCCGTTTCTTCATATCCTTGCCAACAGGATGTTTTAGCAAACTTTGAGTTTTTGCCCAACCAGTGAAAAATGATATCTCAGTATATAGCTTTAATACATATATTTTTTTCTTTCTCTAATTATGTATGAGGTTGAGCACCTTTGCATGTATTTAAGGAACAGTTTTTATTCCTTCTAGAACTTTCTAATGAGTATCTTCTTACTGAAATTGTAGGATCTCTACATAAGAAGGAAATTTGATCTTTGCCATATGAGCTTAACTATTTTTCCCAATTTTTTCATCTTTCAATTTTGTGTGATTTCTGCCATGTAGAAAAAAACACACTGATAAACAACTTAAACACACACACACAGTTGAATGTACTCATCTTTCCTCTTAACACTTCTGGATGTTAGGTCATAATTTACAAAACTTCCCTTCTTTTGAGATATAAAATAATTCTTTCAGGCTTTCTTCTCTAATTCAATGTGTTCATTTACTTAGATTAAAATTTTTACCCATTTGGATTATTTTATATGTAATGTGAGATATGGGCCTTACTTCATTGTTTCTAATGGCTGCCCTGTTCTCTCATCATCTTTAGAATAATTTGTTTTTCCCATTTTTTTTTTTTTTGAGACAGGAGCCGCAAGCTGTCCCCCTGGGTAGAGTGCTGTGGCATCACAGCTCACAGCAACCTCCAACTCCTGGCCTCAAGCGAGTCTCCTGCCTCAGCCTCCCGAGTAGTTGGGACCACAGGTGCCCGCCACAACGTCTGGCTATTTTTTGGTTGCAGCCATCATTGTTGTTTGGCAGGTCTGGGCTGGATTCGAACCTGCCACCTTGGGTGTACGTGGCTGATGCCTTAGCCACTTGAGCCACAGGCACCAAGCCTTCCCACTTTTTTAAAAACTATGTATATTTGAGATCTATTTCTGGACTTTCTATTCTTTTCCATTGCTCTGACCACATACAATAGCACTAATTTAGTAACTGTGTATATGTTCATATCTGGAACATCTATTCCTAATTTTTGTTCTTTTTCAAAAAGTTTTCTGGCTATTTTTAGGGGGAAAGTCTCACATGTATCATATTACTACATACAACTACCTTTGCCTGATTCTGAAAGAAAGGAAAACTTTTTGGTATGTTTGAGGTCCTATTTTAACTTTATAAATTAGAGAAGATTGAGATTATTGTGATGTTAAGTCATTTTAGTGAAGGACAGGAAAGGCCTTTTCCACTTCTTTCAATTCGTCCTTCAGGAATGTTTTTAAGTTTCTTCACATAAGACTTTTACATTTATTGTTAAATTCATTCCCGAGTATTTTATCTTTTGGTTGCTTTTGCAGATGGCTTTTTCTTCCTTTTGTCTTTTATCTTCCTCTTACCTGGTTCCCGGTAGAACCAAATTTTCTATCTGATTGCTCTAACCTACAAAAAATATTAATTTCTCCTTGTCAATTTTACACTCTATGATTACACTAAATTAAATCGTCGATTGTTTTAGATTCAGGGCTTTTTTTTTTGTATATCTTTTAGGACTAGAATGATATTATCTGCCAACAGAGATAATTTTTCTCCTTTCTAAGTTTAACTTATTTCTCTTAAGATGTTGAAGAGTAGATCCGGCCTCCAGCACAATGTTAATGTATTAGTCAGGGTTCTCTGGAGAGGCAGACCCATAGGATACATACAGATAAATAGATGTAAGAGATTTATTATGGGAATTGACTCACAAGATTGCAGAGGCTAAGAAGTCCCACAAAAAAGCAATGTGCAGGCTGGAAAACCACACAAGTCACTAGTATAATCAAGTCTGAGTTCCAAGGCTTGAAACCCAGGGGAGTCAATGGTGAGAACCAGGAGCTCTGATGTTCAAGGGCAGGAGAAAATAGATTCTCAGCTCAAGGAGAGAGAAAATTCACCCTTTCATGGCCTTTTTGTTCTATCCAGGTCCCAAATGGATTGGATAATGTTCACCCACATTGGTGAGGGTGATCTTCTCTACTCAAGTACAGATTCAAATGCCAAATGCCAATTTCTTCCAAAAGCACCTTCATAGATACACCCAGAAATATTGTTTACAGCCTACCTGGACCTCCCTCAACCCAGTAAAGTTGACACACAAAATTAACTGTCACAGTCCACATCTTTTTTTTTTTTTTTTTTTTTTTTTTTTTTGAGACGGAGCCTCAAGCTATCCCCCTGGGTAGAGTGCCATGGCATCATGCTCACAGCAACCT
>NW_003852406.1:12615094-12619846 GCF_000181295.1 Otolemur garnettii
AGCTGGGACCACAGGCGCCCGCCACAACGCCCGGCCATTTCTTGGTTGCAGCCGTCATTGCTGTCCGGCGGGTCCGGGCTGGGGACTCGAACCCGCCACCCTAGGTGTACGTGGCTGGCGCCCCAGCCGGTTGAGCCACAGGCGCCGAGCCCACAGTCCACATCTTTACCTTATTCCTTGAGGGGAATAAGACCAGAGTTTCCACATTCAAAATGATATTTGGGGGGCTGAGATAAACATACTTTATGGCAAAGAAATATCCTATTTTATTGACGGTTTTCTATCAAGGATAAAGGTTGAATTTTTTTCAAAAGCCTTTTCAGAATTTGTAGATATAATCATATAATTTCTTACTGAGACTTGCCAATATTATGGTAATAGGTTTTCTAATGGTAATATTACCATTACCAATATTATGGTAATAGGTTTTCTAATATCTGAACCTGTATGCTTTTGAAGGAAAACCCCACATGATTTTAACGTTTTTCTGGATTACTCTTGTCAATGTTTTATTTAGTTCTTTGTTTTATTTTGTTTTGTTTTGTTTGTTTTTGAGAGTCTCACTCCTTGGCTCTGGGTAGAGGGCTGTGGCATCATAGCTCCCAGCAACCTCAAACTCTTGGGCTCAAGCAATCCTCTTACCTAACCGTCCCAAGTAGCTAGGACTACAGGCACCTGCCACAATAACTGGCTGGTTTTTCTATTTTTAGTAGAGACAGAGTCTTGCTCTTGGTCAGGCTGGTCTTAAAGTCCTGAGCTCAGGCAATCCACCCGCCTCAGTCTCCCAGAGTGCCAGGATTACAGGCCTGAGCCACTATGCCCAGCCTTTATTTAGAATTTTTATATCTATAAGTGAGATCAGTATATAATTTTCCTTTTTGCAAAATGTCTGTTAGGTTTTGAAACAGGGCTATACTGGATTTTTAAAAAGACTTTGAAGATTTTCTGACTTTATTGTTTTTCTGGAACAATTGAAATGTCATTAAAATTATCTTTTTTTAAATGGTGGTGTAGAATTTCCTTATGAACCCATCTAGTCTTAGTGCTTTGGAGAGAAGGTTCTTAGACAACTTCCTCTATTTCTATGATGTATCTGCTTAGAGTTTCTATATCTTTGAAAGTCTATTTTGATGAACTACTTTTAATAGATTCTTGTCCATTTCATTCAGATTTTCAAATTAATTTACATTAAAGTGAACAAAGTATTTCCTATAATTCAGTTGACTTCTATTCTTATAACTCCTTTATTAGTTCCTATTTTTTGTTTTTGTACCATCTCCATTCTTACTAAATAAGTAAGGAAATAAATGGTTTAATGTTTTAAAGTTTGGGAAGTTATTAATTCTACTAAACTCATTATTGTATGTTTACATACTTATTAATTCCTTCTTTCATTTTGTCTTTTCTAAGGTAGATGCTTATAACATTTTTATTGTGTGAATATATATACATATATATATGTATAAATGTTCCTGAGAATGGATTTATTTATACCCATACATTCCAATATGTAGTGTTTATATAACTACTTTGTATATATCACAATGATTTTAGTTTCCACTTCCTCTTTAACTCAATTGTTGCTTAATAGAAAATTATAGCCAGGTGCGGTGGCTCATGCCTTTAATCCTAGCACTCTGGGAAGCTGAGGCAGGTGGATTGCCTGAGCTCAAGGGTTCAAGACCAGCCTAAGCAAGAGCAAGACCCCATCTCTAAAAAAAGCTGGGCTTAGTCCCAGCTTCTCAGGAGGCTGAGGCAAGAGAATTGCTTGAGCCCAAGAGTTTGAGGTTGCTGTGAGCTATGATGTCACAGCACTCTATCAAGGGCAACAAAGTGAGACTCTATCTCAAAAAAAGAAAGAAAGAGAGAAGGAGAGAATTATAAGAGGGGACATAATATTTTTTTTCTCTCATTCTAATCCCACACTTGTTTGGGCATTAATTATACAGTTAAATACAGTCAGTGCTCACCTCCAGTCCTTTGTTAACACTGACTTCTTGTCTAACTGAATTTTGCCTTCTAGCAGTTTCCACAAAAAGGACTCCTGACAGTGCCACATCCCTTCCAAGCCATGATAAAGGCTTCAGAAAAAACAACGATGACAACAACAAAAAACAGTAACAATGGTCCTGTCCTTAAAATTTCGATTGTCTTAATCACAGATTTTTCACCTTAACGTTGGTTTATTTTGATACTGCGTTATATATTTTTCTTGATTACTAACCTTTCCGGCATCCTCTTAAATTTCGTTCCAAAGTGCCTAATGTTCCTTGGGTTACTGCCTGTTCAGCCTTCGCATTCGAAGGACGCCTGGGAAGGCTCACCCTTTCCTTCCTGGAGGAGTTTCTAGATGGCGCTTATCACCTTCTCATGTTAAAGACAGCTGCACAAACATCTGATCCCAGACTTTTTTTTAAAATCTAAGTAGCGTCTTCCTGCCTCCCCCCCCACAATGGTTCTTTATCTTTTAAAGTCTGTTAATCTTTCCAGGATCTGTGTTAGCATTGGTCATCCTGAGTCCATTTTCCCTGGCACACAGCATGACTTCTCAGTGTATAGATTTAAGTCTTATTTTTCTTGGATGACATTCATAAAATATTTGCTCTGTATCATTACCTTGGCTTCCCTCTCTGAGTCTTCTCCTCAAGTGCTTGTGGGCTCTCCCTTGTATATCTTCCATCATTTATCTCTTCATATCTTTTAGTTTTTCAATTTGTATTTCCTTGTGGTTCCTCTTCTCACTTTTACCTTGTATTTCCCTTACCTTGTTTTCTGCATTGTTTGTTTCCTCTTCCAATTCTGCCTTTATTTCTATGTCGGTTTTCTTTTTTTCTTTTTTTTTGAGACAGAGCCTCAAGCTGTCCCCCTGGGTAGAGTGCTGTGGCATTACAGCTCACAGCAACCTCCAACTCCTGGGCTCAAGCGAGTCTCCTGCCTCCGCCTCCCAAGTAGCTGGGACCACAGGCGCCCGCCACAACGCCCGGCTATTTTTTGGTTGCAGCCGTCATTGTTGTTTGGCGGGTGCGGGCTGGGGAATCGAACCCGCCACCTTAGGTGTACGTGGCTGGCACCTTAGCCAGTTGAGCTATAGGCACCAAGCCGGTTTTATTTTTTTCCTCTACTTCTTTCTAGAGTTCTGTTATCTCATACTTCTTCTGTCCCTGTTTTTTCTTCCCCTTTCTCTTTCTTCTCTCAAATACTGTATCTCTATTTGGTGGCCCTTGTTAATAGTGATGGCTTCATTGTTGTTTATTATTTGTCAAAATGTTCATTCTCACTTGTCACCTGCTTCGTGGTAACATCTTTCTGGGGAGGGTTCATTATGGGCTAGTACATTTTAGCTGCACTTTTTCTCCCCCCACCTTACAGTTTCCCTTTGCAGGCATTGTGAGTCCCTTTATCATTACTTATTATTGAAGGAGTTCTTTTTAAATGAAGGAGCCATTTGCACCTGGTTTCAATGCGTGATAGGGGAGAACCAGGGCAGGATTCCAGACTGGCTGTTTTCCTCCATGTTTTCTCTTCTCAGCGTTTTTCCACGTGATTCTTTACGTAGCCCCATATCCTCTGTATCTCTAATTTGAACTGGATCCCAAGGCTACCCTGCCAATGTCTCAGCACCCATAAAGCACTATAGCACTCGGACTATGCCCTCTGGTAAAGCACATAAGTTCTGATACCTCAAAAGCATCCCACTTTCAGGAATCACAGCAAATCCAAAAGTCTGATGAAGTGGGAACACCTGGAGGTGGAAGTAAAGGTGGGAATTAAATAAGGAATATTTGTTTAAAGTCTGTTCATGAAATAGATTCCCAGATCCAGACCATAGGACAACCCCACCCCAAGAAAGGATTAAAAGGGTGTTTTAATTAATACCTGGTGAAGGTACAGCAAAGAGTACTTGAATAAAAACCATGAGGTACTCTTCATGGTGATATACCATTCTCAAAATAGAACACATGAAACTGAGTCCCTCTCCGCAGCCTGGCTCCACTTGGCTCAGAGGACTCTGCAGCCAGGCAGTCACCCCCAGAGAAAAGACTGGAAAATCCTTTTGTGGGGGTATTACCCCTCTAAGAGCAGAAACTCACACACAGTGTCATGCTGGGGTTCCTCACTGAAGTCTCAGCCTAATTACTCTAAAATAAAGCCCAGAAGCAAGAAGTCCTACCCATGTGCTCCACATTTCAATCAGATATTTAGCCCCTTAGTCTGACCAAGCTGTCATGATAAAATACCACAGAGTGGGCCCTTTAAATAATAAATATTTATTTGCTCACAGTTCTGCAGGCTAGGAAGTCAGTGAAAAGAGTACAGAGAACATTGCTTCTGGTGAGGGCTCCCTACCTGACTTTCAGAAGGTCCCCATCTCTCTGTGTGCACACACACCCTTCCAGATGGTCACATCTCTCTGTGTGCACACACGCCCTTCCAGATGGTCACATCTCTCTGTGTGCACACACGCCCTTCCAGATGGTCACCATCTCTCTGTGTGCACACACGCCCTTCCACATGGTCACATCTCTCTGTGTGCACACACGCCCTTCCAGATGGTCACCATCTCTCTGTGTGCACACACGCCTTTCCAGATGGTCACCATCTCTCTGTGTGCACACACGCCTTTCCAGATGGTCACCATCTCCCTCTGTGCACATATGCCTTTCCAGATGGTCACCATCTCTCTGTGCACACACACGCCTTTCCAGATGGTCACCACCTCTCTGTGTGCACACACGCCTTTCCAGATGGTCA
>NW_003852406.1:12620080-12631558 GCF_000181295.1 Otolemur garnettii
ACACACACGCCTTTCCAGATGGTCACTGCCTCTCTGTGTGCACACACGCCTTTCCAGATGGTCACCATCTCTCTGTGTACACACACGCCCTTCCAGATGGTCACCATCTCTCTGTGCACACACGCCTTTCCAGATGGTCACCATCTCCCTCTGTGCACATATGCCTTTCCAGATGGTCACCATCTCTCTGTGTACACACACGCCTTTCCAGATGGTCACCATCTCCCTCTGTGCACACACGCCTTTCCAGATGGTCACCACCTCTCTATGTGCACACACGCCTTTCCAGATGGTCACCGCCTCTCTATGTGCACACACGCCTTTCCAGATGGTCACTGTCTCTCTGTGCACACACACCTTTCCAGATAGTCACCACCTCTCTGTGTGCACACACGCCTTTCCAGATGGTCACCATCTCCCTCTGTGCACACACACCTTTCCAGATAGTCACCACCTCTCTGTGTGCACACACGCCTTTCCTTGATGTTTGCACATGAGGAGAAGGGGAGGAAGGAAGGGTGCAAGGGGAAATGAGAGTCAAAGTAGACAGAGAGCATGCTCTGCCGTCGCTCATGAGAATAGTACTCCTGTTGGCTCAGGGCCCCACCCCATGACCTCGTTTAACCTTAATTACCTCCTCACACTGGGGAGTTAGGGTTTTAACATATGAATTTTGAGTTGACACAAACCTAAACCCAAGCTGTGTAACAGCTTCCCTAACATTGTCAAACCAGACAAACTATATTATCTGTGGGATTTTCAACACATGGAGAGTAATTACAAACCATCACCTCTTCCCCTTCTCATTTGCCTGTTTCATCTCTGGTGTAACCCAGGGGAAAAATACACCCTGTTTGAGAAGCAGGATGTTTCGCTCTGTTGTGTCTAGAGCTGATAGGATCTGCTGTTGCCTTCTGTGGACACGCCCACACCTTTCTGAGTTTTAAAGTCCTGTAAAACAGATGAAGAACTAAGGAAGGCATTAACTTTCTTTTCATTGATTAACTGTTTCTTTTCAATGTTCAATTATAAGACTGAAAATTAATATAAATTCCATTCAGTGGTCATTGTTCAAAAATATCTATTGATTGGTATATGGAAATGTGCGCCTATATGCACTGTGTGATACTGTGTTTTGTGGATGTACAAACTCTTTACCCCCTAATAATCCTTAAGCTTAAGCACAGGTGGAAGCCCCATCACAGCAGAGGCTGAGAACAGCTTCGCATTAGAAAGGGGGAGCAATGCAAAACAACCCAGACTGGGACACCCACATAACACTCCACCTCCAAGGCATCCCCTCTACGCACCCTCGCCTCTATTTATCTGAGTTCTCTGCCTCCCTTCCATCTGTCTATGGGGCCTTGAAGGAAACTCTTATCCTTCAGCCTACCCAGCTCTGAACAGAGTTTATGTGAGATATGTTGTCCCTTTGTTTGCTGCTGACAAGCGTAAAGAACCACTTTCACTGCTGATAATAATGGTTAATTTATCACATCCAGCCAAGGCTGACCTCTGGGTGTCCCAGCTCCTCCATCACCTTCACACCTGCTCAAGCTAATTGTTAGAGCCAAGTGTAAATGAAAATCAACTGGGCTAATAATGAATGGCGCCCATTACTCGCAACAGCACATTGCTTTACGAAGGTTTATCAAGAAACATTATAACCAGTCCCCGGTCACAGTTCCCTGTTTTATAGATGGGAAAAAGCGAGCAAATAAGGGGGGACCAGCCCATAAAACAGGCACAGGGACTGGAAACACAACATTTGGCTTTAGCCTCCCAAGCTCTACCATAGCCATTCCCATTTTTACCCCCAAATTCGCTCATATAGTCAAAGAGAAGGGATTAAGATATTTCTCCCCACGTGGTCATCTATTTACATAAGCAAATGAGACCATTACTGGATGTGAAAACCTTAATTAATATGCTAATCTCATTCCTCTAACAAAACCATTATTTTAGGTGGTCACATCCATGGCCTTCCTAGTCACTGGCACCTGCCCTAGAACTGCCTTGCCATTCCCTTCTGAAAGCCAGATCCAGTTTCCACTCCTGTTAGGACTGCTCAGTATCTCCAAGAGGCAGCCATTAGATTATCAGGAATTATCAACTGTAGTTGAAGATACGGCCCTCAGGGAGTTCAAGAAATCCCTTCTCGTCCCCAAATTGGGGTTTTTAACACATTTGGGGAATATTCTGTAAGTTTTTTCATGTGTAATACATCTGTTTATTTTTAACATATTTACAGGATCTCCATTTCAAGCCATACATCAGAAGGATGATTCATCTCTGCAGCAAACTCAGTGATAGCAGGAACCACCACTAACCCCGTACATCTGAGCATGCACTTTCTACAGACTTCTACCCAGTGGTCCCTGGACTTACAAATCCTCCAACTCAATAGGTGGAAATCTGTTCAGACCAAATAAAGTCATCCCATGCTAAGTTTGAATCAATTGTTCCAACACAGAATGGGAATAGCCAGTTACAATTGAGCAGGTGCAATTGATTACTCCAAATGTTGACTTCCTGCCTGACTCCAAGAAAACTACTCCTAAACCTAGCTTAAAATTCCACAGCTTTTCATTAGCATGGCCTTTCTTTATCATCTGCCTTAGTCTGGACATCTTGCTTACTCAGGTTTTGTGATACCTGTAGACAGATAATCAGTGACTTCTGTGGTGTCTGCCTAAGATGCTCAGATTTTGAGGGCACCATTCCAAATTTATCCTGCACAGCATCTGCTCATAATGTGGAAAAGCCAGACAGGTGAGTACAGTATCGCTACACTGGAATAGCAGCACCAATGGGTTTCAGACAAACAAAGTGTTCTGCAGGAAAGGGAGTAGGGGGGTCCATGGTCAAATACGATTGGAAAAAATATTGGGTTAAATTGCATTTCTTCCCAGTGCAGGACTTCTTAGAATTACTGAACATTCTCAGTCTTCTTTTAACTTACAGGACTATAGAAACCGCATTTCACGGAACACCTATGAATATATTGAATATTAGTATTAAATGGAATAGGATTAGGAAACACTATTCTAGAAGGTCCTGCCCCAATAAAGACCAAGTATACTGCTGCAGGAGGGAAAAGGAATGAACGTTCATTTGCTTATATTTCTATGGTAAAGGAGAAAACTTTTGTTGTCCTCACTTATACAAAAGAGTTAAATGATTTTGATGACTTGAAATTTCATATCAACTACTGTTGATATCAACTATTGTTTCAAGAAGTCTACACAACAAATTCCACCTCTCAGACACTACCTTTGCTTCTCATTCAGGGTCACCAGGACGGCCAAGACGGTCCAAATTCAAACCATAGGTCAAGTTCAGGCATGTTCCATGTATTTCCCATTCACCCAGGCTACAAAGCCATGACTATTTCAGGGTTCTTTTCTCATGGTGTAGGGCAGAAGCACAGAATTGCAGGAAGACATTCATCAAACTTTGTAACCCTGAACTCAGATCTGGTCCACTATCCCTTTACCACATTCCATCAGCCAAAGCAAGTCTCATGGCCACACCCAACATCAGTGGGGCAGGGAACACATTCTATCCACAAGAGCATCTAGGTCTGGGCAGAGAGAAAAGGCAGAATGGCAAGAAAATAGTATAATAATATCTACCACACTGACCATAATTTCAAATCCAAGATGTAACCACACATGGTAATTTATATTTCTAGTTTCTTTAAACACAAATGCCCTGGTTAATAAACCAAATATACAAATGATTAAACTTGACTGGGAATATAGACTCCACTTCTTTATTTCTTTTCCTTATTCTTCTTCCTGCTTTGGACAAGTCAGTTTCAGTGTTTCTGTGTATACGGGTCACTAGGAAAGTTTTGAGACAGACTGTCTATGATGCATTATTTCATTTCAAGAAACAGTTGACAGCATCCTCTCTGCTTCACTCGTGCAAGTTTCAGTTTGCTGGGCTTATCAGTGTTGGGGGGAGGCCTTATTTGTTTCTGTCCACAGGGATTTTACATTTCTTGATTTTTGTGTACCTCAAAACTTTCGTGATGACCCACAGACTAAAATCAAGGAAAGTTAGAAGACTATCGCACCGTCTAGTTGATTCCTGGGTGGATATTCTGCACACGGCTACTGCAATCAAGATTTTATTTAGGAATAATAACTAGTGTATATATTTTCTATATAGTGTAACAAGTCAAAACTTAGCAGTTTAAAACAATGTATGTTTATAATCTCATGATTTCAGTAGAGTTAGTATTTCTGGCACAGCTTAGCTCAGCTCTGAAGGATGAGCTGGGGAAGGATCCATTTCTGGGCTCACTCAGGTAACTGGCAGAATTCACATTCTTCAAAGGATCTTGCTTCAAAGCCAGCAAGAGAGGAAGGAAGACTCTAGAGCATTTTTCTAGCAAGAATGGAGTGTAATCACAAAAGTGATGTCCCATCACCTTTTCCATTCTACAGCTTAGAAATGTCATACGTTGTGCCCAGGCCCAAGGGGAATGATAATACAAAGACGTAAGCACTGGGCAGCAGAGGTCACGGGGAACACCTTAAAGTCTGCCCACCACAACCGGAAACCTAAAAAATATGTTTATGGGGCAGTGCCTGTGGCCCCATATACCAGAGGTGGCAGGTTCAAACCCAACCCCGGCCAAAGACTGCAAAAAAAAATATATGTTTGTGTCCAGCCTTATTCCTTTGTCCAGCTTTTCCTAGTAGAGAATCACTGTCTGTCATGTTCTAGAATTGCACTCACACACAGATGAACTCATGCACACCAGCCAATTCTATGTTACATTCTATTTTAAGATTTTTTGTAATGAAGAGAAACTTCTTCCATCAGTCAGCCAGTGCTGTTCATTGAGTATTCAGTACCACTAACCACCAGAATGGCCACAAAATCATTCCAGGCAAAAAAGACCCAACTACCAATTATTGGACTATCAAGATTTATGTTGGTGCCTGATGTGACCAACATAAGTCAAACTGGTTATGCGTGGAAATGCAACCATCGGCTGAGGAGAACTGCAACTTACGACACATGACGTGTCAACCCTGAGCCAGAACAGTCAATCAGCTCAAGGGGAATGAACATCAGTCAAAGAAATGAGTTGGCAGCCTAAATATTTAACAACTAGATGATCTTGGAATTTTCCCTCTTCAATCCATCATACGACCTGATCTAAGGAAGAAAAAGAAATAGCTAATATGTGGAGTTCTTTTCCTTTGCTTTTCCTACAAATCATTCATTTTAAAACATTTGTTGAATGCCCACTATGTTCTCAGTGCTCTGTTTAGTGTCTGGGATGTAGAGACGAAAGTTGGAAAACAGTGTGAGGAATGAAAATTACTCTTCAAACTCTTTCTCTTCTAAGACCCTGTTATCTCTACCACTCAGTATTTTCTCAGTGGTCAGTGGCCATCAGAACCCGGTCAGCCCCCACCCCAAATTGCTCTGATTTTAACCCATATACTTAACCAAGATTTGCTTTGCTATGGCAAAACCTCAACACCTATATGTCTCATTGACTCCCAAGAATAATTGAAATGGGTTTGCTACATTCTACTGGATTTATAGAAAAATCTACACAATAAAACCTTATTTACCATGGTGCCCAATATAATATCTGAGGTTAAGAATACTTGGTGTTCTACAAACACCAAAAGCCAAAGATCACTTAAAACTACTACAGGCAGGTTTAATACACAGACACAGGAAATGCCACAGAGAATCAACCTTGGACGACCTGGCCCTTTCTTTCTCTATACTCTTTCTGATGGTAATTTGATACATTCCCAAGGCTTTTATATACTAAAACTTTAGACACAAGTAGATGACAAACTTACTTTCATAATCATTTATCATAAGCTTGGTATTGGGGTTAAAAATAAACTCTTCATAAGTCCCAAGGACTCCTTTATTCTTAAGTCCCCTTTATTGTCAAGGACTCCTTTATTCTAATGCAGTGGCTCCTGTGAAAAACTTTCCTTTTCAAGGATACCTTTTCAAACACAATCAATAATCTACAATCAACTCTGTAATCTCTTTAGAAGCCAGGAATTTTTCAGCTTTGGAGTTTTGAAGATAAAATTGCATAGCTGGAATTCTATAGGCTAAAGATTTTTAAATTTTTGATTTGCTAATTGTCTGGTGTCTGATACATAGTAAAAGCATTGCTAATTTTAGAAATTCAGAGTTGAAATGAGTTTTAAAACACAATGGGTCCAGCTCTCTCTAGAGCTTTCGTCCCACTAATGGAAAGCTCACTACCTTCTGGGAAATTCCATTCCATCTTCTCACATTACCTTAGAAATATTTTCCTTATTCTAGGTTTCAGGTTTCTTATTTCAGGTTTTTTTATCCTGTAGCTTTAATCCAGGATCCCTGGGGACAGATTTTTGTCTTGGGACAAATCTAATCCCTTTATAAGATAGTCCTCCAAATATCTGAAGTCCCTTGACCACTTTCTGAACACTCTTTTCCAAAGCTACTCATTTTCTTGAATGTTCCTTATAGGACAGTGGTTCTCAACCTGTGGGTTGCACCCCTCAGGAACTGTATTAAAGGGCCACAGCATTAGGAAGACTGAGAACCACGGTTATAGAACATGATTTGGGTTCTATCACCATCCTGGTTCCTAATCTCATATGAATATATTTTAACCACAATTTTATAACACGATGGTTCTTAAGATCAGTAAGAAAAGGAAAAGGGTAATTGTCTACAGCAACTGCACCCACAAAAGAAGATAACATTTGAATACTTTTACAAGACTTTATGCCACAGTCTGGGAAGAAACGAGAAGTTTCCACCTGAATATTTTGCTCTGTGGATGTTAACAGTCACATGATCCATTGGTAGATTAGGGCTGAGAACCATTGCTTTAAATATGCTCCCAGTTTGTCTATATTCATTAAAAAGTATAGTGACCAGAACTGAATGCCGAGAACAAGAGGGGGGCTAGCCAAGGGGTTACAAACTGGCATCCCCAATCAAAAATTTCTCCTCTTCTCACTCTTCCCTGCTCTTCAGGGGTTAGCTAAAGCTTCACCTCATAAATGAGACCCTTCAACTGAAAGAACTAAAAGTTCCCAAAGTGCTTCCTTTGGTCACAGGCCTGTGTTGGACTCTAGGATCCTCCCATTCCACCGTATGTCCTTGGGCAGCATTCCTGACCCTGTCTGAACTCAACTTCCTAAGGGATAAGAGGGGGTCGTGGAGCTCACTGGACAGCTTGGAATTCCCAGCACAGTTCTTGGCAATGATAGTTCATTGTCTTTCTCCTGTTCTGCAAAACTTTAAATACAGGCCACATCCAGAATTACAGGACCAGGAAAGACGACAGTGTTGTAAGAAACTGTAATTAATGAAAGTAGGCACGGAACTATTACATTGGCCATCTGTGGAAATCATCCTGGCATGTTACCCACCATCAGAGATGTAACATAACATAAGACTAAGGTGCCTCCCCACGAGGTCCTCTGCAACTGTTCAATCCAAACGAGAACTACTGTCCGATGATCCATAAACTAACCATAACAAATTATCTTGAAGAAATGTAATGACAACAGTTCTAGTAATCAGCACAAGCTCGGAAAAGGGGGAGTTTACAGTAAAATGATTATCCACCAGACTGTCACTCATTCTGGGTCTAGGTAGTCACTGCTGACTCCTGTATCAGACACTGGAGAAGAGAGGTTCATTAAGTTATCGCTCGGGAATATTCAATGGAACTCTTGCGGTACAGCCTCCTGAGTAAATGTGGCACAAACACGAAGGAGGCGTGTCTGGTGTGGAAAGCCACTACCTGTCACACTCTCCCACTGCCAATTAATACATCATCACTCCAGCATGTGCGTCTCTCTCCTGTGGGATGTGTGTATGTGAATTGATTTCTCAGTCTAATCTCCCCTGAGGAAATGAATTAAGTTCCGTTCTTGAAGCGCTGAGTGATATGTACAAGCCGCACCATGAAGATTCCCACACTACGCTGACTCCCACGTGCCCAGGTTCCTATAACAGCTGCACATACATGTTGGTGCCCCATCAGATGTGGAGTCAGTGGGGACTCAACAGCCCCATTTCCCCACTAGTCCCCCCTCTCCCCGCCACCTTACCAAGAAAGAAGAAGAAATTGTGATCCAGAGACATTTGTCAGACCCCTGACAGGGCAGGACGGAGGGGCTGTTTTTAGAGGCCCAGTAACGTTCTGCTCAATCTTTTTCTTCCATTACCTGAGGCCTACCTATATCCCTCTCTTCTTCACTTCCTTGACAATGGGACTGCAGACCAGGTCACCTTCCTGTCTTTGCCCACGGCTCAACTGAATGAACATACTTGTTTTAATACTCAATTTGGTGCTAAGGGAGGCCAGAGGATTTTTTGTGGTGTTTTTCATTTGTTTATTTTGAGACAGAGTCTCACTATGTCACCAGGCACCCACCACAATGCCCAGCTATTTTTTGTTGTTGTTGCAGTTGTCATTGTTGTTTAGCTGGCCCAGCCCAGGCTCGAACCTGCCAGCCTCAGTATATATGGCTAGTACTATAACCACTGTGCTACGGGTGCTGAGCCAGGCCAGAGGATATTGAATGGACTAGGCTACACCATTTGATCTCAAACCCAGACTACATTTTTCTTTCTGATTTTTGCCAGAAATCCCTAATAAAACCCTACTCACTTAAACTCTAAAAACATGCCACCTGGTTTTTGTTATTTTAATTTTCTCAAACAGAATGTAATCTCCCTGAAAGCAGTACTAATATTACAGATTCCTCCTGTATCCCTAGGAAGAATCTAGAGCATTCCAAATTCTTCTCCCCTGGCACCTACTACTAACTATTTGCTAAGTGAAACCATTTGCCCCTCACTTCATGTAGATTTATTATTTACATCTTAAGCCTCTGAGCTTTTCTCATTAACCCGAATCAACAAACATAATTGTTTCTTCACACCAACACAATCAAAACTCCAAATGCAACATGAGGCCAGAAATTGTGGGACAGGGGCTAATCATGAGGTGATTATCTCAGCAACCCAAAGTAGAGTTATATTAGAATTTTCTGAGATTTTCTTAAAAACAAAGAGAAATTTCAATCCCCAAAGAATAAATGCATTAATGTATACATGATCTATGTGTTTATGATTTAATAAAATAAATAAATCCCCCAAAAAAAGGTATAGCTTCCCTAAAATGTATTTGGTACAGCGCCCCTAAAATGTATTGTCTAGTTTGACAAATATTGACTACTGCACAGAAGAACTCACAGAGATGATGAATAGATACAGATAATTGGATAAAGGGGTGTCATATATTCAAACACTTGAAGCATACACATTATTTGACCCCCAAGGACCAAAGTGCATTCAATTATTTTATTTATATATTTATTTTAGAGACAATCTTGCTATATTGCCCACACTGGTCAGAACTCTTGGGCTCAAGCATCCTCTTGCCTCAGCCTCCTGAGTTGTTGAGAATACAGGCATACACCACCACACGCTGCTTAAAGTATATTAATTTTAATGATATAGAAAGAGCCAGCTTGGGGAGGAGGCAAGAGGGGGCAAGTAAGGAGACCAGAGTCGGACTTCTCGTCACAGAAGCTCTCTACTTCTTGGCTGAGTCTTTAGCTCTGCCTCCAGCATTCAGCAGAGCTCGTGTTCACATTTCAGCTCTGATACTACCAGCTGTGGCTTGGGAAATTGACTTCTTTCATCCTCCCTTTTCTCATCTATGGTATGAGGATTACAACGTATTTATGAATAGCCGTGCCTGGCACCTAGTTAGCACTCAGCAAATTATCCCGGGGTCTTGATTCTTGCATTCAAGACACTCTTGTCTGTGGTCTTTTTCCCTGTCAAAGGGGAAGATTCCTCCTCTTACTTGGGCTGATCCTTCATGTCTCTGCCCTGGACTGCACCCCCTCCCACTCTGGAGACTTACTCAGCTGATTGCTGCCCCTTTTTCTGCTCCACACACCCAGTCAGCATCCTGATGCCCTCTTCCACCCCCGATCCCAAGGCCCTCTCCAGCTACTTCATTACATCTCTCCCCTTCTTCAGAAAAAGTGACCTCTCATTTTTCAAAGGACAGCTCATAAAAGGTGATCTCCAACTCCTATGCTTTTATTCACTCTACCATACCTGCGGTCGAAAGTCAGAGCCACCCCAGTGAAACCACTCTCCCCAGGGCTGACAGTGCAGGCTCCGTGCTGAGCCCTGCAGACATGTGTCATTGAAAATGATATACACCTGGCAGGACCATTAACTGTCCTGAGCTCTTTCTCTCCTTGAAATGTTCTATGAGGAGAGTCCCTAGGGTTTCCTGGCACCACCTTCCCCATCTTTCTGTCCTGCCTCTTTAGTGAGTTCTTCTAGCCTTTTCTGAAGACGCTCTCCCTCTACTCATCACCTAAACATGGGTACATTTGAGGGCTCAAACTGTGGGCCTCTTCTCTCCCACCTCTCTCCATGCTGACTTCACTGTTTTCCTGGATACTGACAATTTCTAAATTACATCTCCAGCCTAGGTTACTCTCCTGAACTCCAGACCACTACCGCTCCATCCCAGCCAAATGCCTACATTTCTACTCAGACTTCCTACAGAGATCTCAAGGCAGTAATCCAAAATTAAACGCATGAGATTCCTCCTCAAATCTGTTACTTCTGGTGTCTTCCCGATGCCCCACCTGGAAAAAGAAAACTGCATGTTTGCACAA
Organism: Otolemur garnettii; assembly: GCF_000181295.1. NCBI lineage: Eukaryota > Metazoa > Chordata > Mammalia > Primates > Galagidae > Otolemur > Otolemur garnettii. The sequence goes on from NW_003852406.1 coordinate 12,630,796, forward strand.
AATTGGGCAATGTGGACTTTCGATCCTCAAGTGCACACATAGATAAGGGTGTTCCAGAAAGTATCCAGTCACTGTTAATATAACTTTTCAAATTATATGACTGGATACTTTCCAGGAAGCCCTCGTGTACATCAAAGTCTTTGGCAAGCTTAATCAAAAGTACAGTATTTGAGGTGCATGTCAAGGGCCTAGACAAAGAAATATAATATCTCTTTTCCCAAAAGTAGGCTCTCAGCTCCTTTATAGAAACCTGCCTTTTTATCTTGCTAACTCAACATTCATCCCCTCCTATCACTTCCTCCAAGCAGCCTTCCCTAAGACCTGGAGAACAGTTTAAATGTCTCTCCTCCATGCCCCCGCAGTTTCCTATTTCAACCTTGCAATGAGTATCTAGTTCCTGCACCACCAGTTCACAAGGCTTTCTCTTCTACCAGGATTGACAACTCTGCTTTAGTTATCTTTGTAATCCCAGCATACCGAACAAAACAAATGCTCAATAATGCTGGGGAAATAAATGCATGGCGAGAATCACTAATAAACACAGACTGGGTGGGAGAATAAATGGCTTGAACTCAGAGCCCAGCATTTTAGCCCAGGTTCTAACCCTGACTCATCACGTGAGCCTGGGCAGGTCCCTTCACTACAGAGTCTGGATTGCAGTATTTTGTATTTTTTATTTTGCAGTTTTTGGCTGGGGCTGGGTTTGAACCCACCACCTCTGGCATATGGGGCCGGCACCCTACTCCTTTGAGCCACAGGAGCC
>NW_003852406.1:12631883-12634110 GCF_000181295.1 Otolemur garnettii
CTGGTGTCCTTTCAGACATGTGTGGAGCCTGGGCTCGCTTAGGAGGTAAAGAAAATGGCCCCGTCAGTTGTTTTCCCCTTGAAAAAGACCATCATGCTATAAATAACTCAAATGGGATTAAAATAGTTGAAGTCACAAAGCAGCTCAACATTCATTAGCAATTCAGGCAAAGGTAACACAGAGCGCTAATATTAACTATGGTTCTTAGCCTTTGGAGTCGGAGAGGTGAACAGGCTTCTTGCAGTCCAAACACTTATGCTAATAGAAGAGAAACTTTCTGGAAAAAAAAAAAAAAGGCAGGCAAATCTAAGAGACCTGTCAACACCAGGGTCATCAGCGAAGAGATAACCAGGAAAGAGCTGAAATCAAAGGCTCCCTCTGCCTCCCCTCCACACTCTGTTCAGTGGGAGCCCATGGTGGTCACAGCTCCTTTAACAATATTTATAATGAAGGAACAACGCTGGAGATGTCAACTCTGATTATTCATAAAGCTTCCTCCTGCTCAGATCCACCCCGAGGCTAACAGTAAAAGTACCTGATTCCCAATTCTCAAACACAAAAGCACACAGAGCTTGAAAGAGGAGCTGACTAATAAAGTTTGCATATCCCTAAGAAAAAGAGCATACAAGGAAGAAGAAAAGGAATGGCAAGATTAAACAAAAACAGTAAGCTTGGATGGGAAATGATAAAAATTTTAAAAGGCAAGAACGTAAACCTATTTTCGTTTTTTATTCTTTTTTTTCTCCTTTTTTTTTTTTTTAAATGTCCTTGTTCATTTACATTTCAGTGTAAGCCATTCGGAGAGAACAGCTGTTTCATCTCCTGACTAGAGCACGGAGGTGCTTTGAACACTTACTGTGGGAGCATAATGTTGCTAAACTCTGTTCTGGACGGGGATCTAGTGGCTTTAAACTGTGAGGAGAGGCAGAGAGAGGCCTTTGTCTCTGGTTCTGTGGGACCAGGAAGTAGCCAAAGCAAAGGCTATAGAATTCACTGAGAGGCGGGGGAGAAGTTTCAGTCCCAGGTCAGCTCTGGAGCCAGAAGCCAAGTTCTATCTCTCCCTGGCTCTACAACCATGTTGCCTACTTGCACACAACGCCTGGGTCTCCTCACTTGTACAGTAAGACTATTAGTACTACCTTCTTCCTAGAGTTGCTCAGAAGATTTAATTATACCAGAAAAACAAAGCCCAGGGCCTGGATTATGGTGAACACTTAGTAAATGTTACAAATTTGCTATTATTATCAATCTTGACCAGGGATAGTTCTAACAGGGAAGTGGTTTGAGATTATAGAGTTGACTAACGATGTTAGCGAAATATACCAATTTCTCTCTCCTTCCTGGCACACACTAGGCTAGGTCACCTCCCAACCCCTTCCTGTTGGGTGGGGTCATGTGACTAGCTCTGGCCATTAGCTGTGAGAGAAAGTGCCTAACTGCACCGTCTAGGCCAGAACCTTTAATCACCAGTGCAAAACTCCTCCCCAGCACTCTTTTCTTTGCCGTGATACCTGTGCATGTTCAAAGTGATGACTATTCCATCACCCTGGGCCCTGAGGTTAGGAGACAGAGAAGAAACCTCCTCTTTCCAAACCACAATGAACCTAAAGAATAGAGCTGACATCAAACTGTTGTCATTTTAAGCCCCTGATGTATGTATGATAGGGGGGATTTTTGTTACTGAAGCATATCCTATTCTATACTTACTAAGCAAAATTGTTTTACTTTTTGTTGTTTTAGAAAGTAAAACTTTGGCAAGTATGTGTACCGTTAAATAAGCCCTTCGCTACATGTTTTCAAATGCATTATCTACCTTAGTTATTATAAATAGGATGAAAATAATCTCCATTGTACAGAAATATATGAAGGAGATAAGATTTATTCATAAGTGTTTCTCTGTCTCCCTCCTACCAATCTCTCTTTCTTACCATTCCAGAGTGTTCCCACTGTCCCAACTTGTTCCCCAGCCTTCTGATTTAGAATCCTGTGTGTGTGCATGCACACTTATATAGGATGTTTATGAATGGTAGAGATGGTTCCACAACAATATGCAATGCCACTTAATGCCTCTGAACTGTATACTTAAAAACTGTTAAAATGGTAAACCCTATGTTATGTGTATTTTGCCACAATAAAAAATATTTAATATATGACAGATGGACAGAGAGAGTTGGACAGATGAGTCAATACATGATAAGGTCATAGAGCAAAATGTTAAGTATAGAAA
>NW_003852406.1:12634308-12640056 GCF_000181295.1 Otolemur garnettii
GGGTGAAGAGGAGGGGAAACCAAAGACAGGTGGTATGAGCCAAGCAGAAGGCAGGGAGGAGAAGCCACCACCCCACAAGCAGCTCAAAGTGGGGAGACAGAGAGGAGGGAGAAGGGGGCAAAAGAAGCACTATGGGCTTTGAATGGTATCCCTCTTACAATTCCTTGAGCCACGTAAGATTGGGGTCCTTTTTAGCTACTTTTGAATTCTAGACTATTCTTTATGGGTAACTCCACAGTGAAGTCAAGACCTCAGAGAGAGCTGATTTTCCAATTTTTATTTCATAATGAAACTGATATAGAAAAGTCAGATGGTATGCCAACAGGAAGAATTCCCACTGTGAAATAGCAGATCCCTCATCTCTGGGCAGACTGCTCTGCAATCTGCCCTTACTCATGCTGTCCTCATTCAGAGTCCCCCAATGCCTGGCAGCGCTTTCCAGTGGGCCCAACACTCCACTGGCGTGGGTCCTCATTTTTGAGATGAAGAACCTGCAGCTCACTGAATTCAAACAACTAGCCCGGGGTCCGGCAGGCACTCAGTGGCAGAGCTAAGCCCCCCGTCTTTCACAACCCCACACCCCCTCATCTCTCAGTCCTTTCTCCCAAGAGAACTCCTATCATGTAAGGCCTAAATGAAATCAAAGTCTTCCATGCAACCTTCTGGACTACCTTGGCCTTCCTAAATATTTCTCTTTCTCTTCTCAAATTTGGCAGGTCTGCACCAGATAAGACAATGTAATTCATAATATCCTAGATAATTCACTGTTATTTTGTCACTTGGAATCTTATCTTTTGCCAGCCCTTAGAGATAAGAACTGGGACTTTTTTGTTTATTGCTGCAAAATTCAGCTCAGTTCCAAGCATAGACGAGGTGCTCAACAAATGCTTATCTATTGAGCCTAATCCCTTTTGGGTTGTCACCAAAGACAGGCATCCTAGACGTTCAATTCATGAGATCTGTCCCTTTTAAATCACACTAATTGTCTTAAAAGTAGCTTTGATATTTAGGGCATAATGGGAGTTAGACAGAAAGAGGCAGAGCATACTGACTGTATCTCATGTACTTGTCACTAATCAAAACCTACCAAAGCTACTTCCATTACCGATTTGCTGACTTTTATTCTTGTCTATAAGTAGTTAAAGAGCTCTGGAAAATATAAACAAACATTTCAAAGCATTAAACTTGTCGAGGAAAGCATGCTTACGAGATTAAAAGAAAGTTACAGAAATACTAGTTATTAGTGAACATCAAATTGCATTTTATACCAAACTCTTCTTACTTTTTAAACATGTAAACATCAAGTTCATATAAATGAGAAAAATCTGAAATTTGCGCTTATGAGTTTGTGTCTTTTCAAGGGAATGTGTCACTCACTCGGAAACAAACAGTTTGTGATTTCTCATTAAGTTGCAATCAGTTGTCTTGGTAAAGGTCTTAAAAATTATCTGCTCTTTTCGTAATGCCTCATATGCATCTGTTTATTAGCCAGTTCATCACAGGGAACCATAATAACGATAACAAATGTTCATAGGGCATTTAGTAAGTGCTCTGTATTAAAGATTCTTCAAGCTCAAGTAATTCCAACAACATTGGCAAGTATACATTCTGATCGTCTTCTTTTTTTACAAGGACAAATCTGAGGCACCTTGGCCAAGGTCACACAGCTAATATATAGTGGAGGTCAGAGTTGAATTTGGGCATTTAAACCCCAGAGTCCGGCTTCTGAATCATTATGCATACTCTACTCCCACTTACGGACAGGAAGAACATTAACTTACTGATGTTATTTTCTTTCTCTACTGACTATAGGAGGTTTTTTCCAACTTTCAAAGTCGTCTTAGGACTTACATCTGAACTTGATCACCCTTCCTACGCTGCCCTGGCTTCTCACCTTCACTGGACCCATTTGATACATTCCAAATAAAATCCTGGTACTATCACTAGGGGTGCAGAATTCTAAAGTTAATTAACAGTAGTACGAGTTCTATAAAAGGATGACCTGCAAATTCACAGAGTGTTTATTATTTTTTAATGTTTTTATAGTAGTAAAAAAAAAAAGAGAAAAAGATTCCTAAATGACCATCAGGAAAAATTGACTAAACTATTTCCCAGCAATATGCTGACATATTATGTAAGTATTAAAGCTATATTTACCAAAGTTATGTCAAAATATTAAAAAATGCTTATTATAATATCAAATTATAAAACCAGAATATGAAATCATATGAACTCAGCTATTTAAAAGGGATCATTTTTAAAAATGGAAAAAAATATGCCAAAATATTAAGAGTTAACTAAGTAATGCATAATTTGTAAAACTCCATGTACTAGATCTTATATACAATAATTCAGATATGAAAAATTATTTGCTTTATTTTCTATAACATCTCATCAGTCATTTCTGCTAAAAATTGGGAGAATAAGGGGGGTAACTTTTCCATTTGAAAGTGACCTGGCCTCTTTAGATTTGAAAACAGCATTTTAAGGTAAACATTCAGTCCATTTTAAGCCCACATATCTAAGTGGTTTCCTCCCTACCATACAGGTTCCCTTCCCACTTCTCCTTCCCTAGACAGTGTCCAGGTTGGTGAGAAGAGGAGCCCACTGTACTTCAGCCGCTCTGTGATGCAGGATGGCTGGTCTCATCTGCTCTCTGAGGGTCCTGTGTTTGATGGAGCCCACTAAGTTGCAGCTGATGCCTCCTGATTTATTTGCATGCTTTGCTAGAGCCTATTAATAAAGACCCTGGTCTTGCCAGGACCTATGATCAAAAGGTGGCCTCCTTATCATTAAGCCTAGGCTTCCTCTGGCCCACAGCTCTCCAGAGCTGAGACTGATAGGGAATTTGAGGATTCCCTGCCACATGCAGACCCCAGGAAAATGGGGACACTGCCTCAGCCCCTTCCAGCCAGACTCTTCTGTTAACTATTTCAAAATTAAATGTCATCTTGTTGCTCGGATGCCTTGATGAATGTGAGACTCCCTTAAAAGATTGTAGTCCAAGTATGCACTCCAAGAAGCAAGAGCCAAACCCCCTACTCTGACCCTGACTTTTCTCTCTAGTTTCAATCTAGAGAGAAAAGCTATGATGTCCATGTACCTCTGATTTCCTGTTTTCTTCCTCTTCTTCCCCAAGTTCTTCCATTAATAGAATCCTCCTTTATGTTTGATAGGATTTCCCTTATTTTGTGACCCTTTTTACACTCCTTTTTCTTTTTTTTTTAATTATGGTTTTTAGACAAGGTCTCATTCTATTGGCCAGTCTGGAGTGCAGTGGCACCACCACAGCTGATGCAGCCTCTATCAGGGGTGTCCAACCCTTTTTCTTTTCTGCTACACATTAGAAGAATGAGTTGTCTTAGGCCGCACAGCAAATATGCAAACACTAGCAAAAGCTGATAAGCAAAAGAAAAGGTCTATGCATATTTTTTGTAATCTTCAATACCACCACTAAGCAAAAGAGTCCTCAAATAATTGCCTGCAGCCCACAAACCATAGGTTGGATACCCCTGCTTCCTGGGCTCAAGCAGTCCTCCTGCCTTAGTCTCTTGAGCAGAAGAGATTACAGGTGCACGCCACCACATCTGGCTAATTTTTTTACTTTTTGTAGAGATAGGGTCTTGCTATTGCACAAAGTGATCTAAAACTCCTAGACTCAAGTGATCCACCTGCCTTGGCCTCCTAAAGTGCTGGGATTATGGGCATAAGCCAAGGCACCAGGCCTACACTACGATTCTGATAAAAATTTTATGACACAAATTTACAAGAGGTGGTTCCTGGAATGCAATGAGAAGACTTTAGAAATTAAAAACTTTTTTTTTTTCTCTAGAACACCTACTTTTCTTTATCTGAAAAGACTAAGTTGAAAGTCAAGGATGCCCTTGTGGATCCTGATTACGTGGTCCTCCTGATGAAATAAATGCCACCAATTCAATAGATGGAAAATCACAAGATGGTTATGATCTTGGCAACACTATTGGTTTAATACTTTTAAAAACCCCCATCCCCATTACATGTTTATCATTTTATATAATTGTCAAAATTTAAAAATTATTCTTCCTATTTTTGAGGGGGTAAACTGACTTACAGATGCAACTTGCCAAACAATCACATGGCCAGTCAATGGTAGAAACAGGATTAGAACCCCTGTTCTAACTCCAAAGCTGAAACTCTTAAACACTCATGGAACTGTCTTTTGATTTACCACAGCACTGATAATGTAGAACTAGAAGTGATTCTTGAAATTCAAGGTGAAGACTCTTCAGTCCCATAGTTCTCAAGACTCAATGCACACACCTCACCTTAGACCAATTAAATCAAATTCCTTGGGAGTGGAGCCCAGGTCCTGGTGCACGTTAAAAGTTCCTCAGGGGATTCTAAGGTGAATCCAGGGTTGAGAGCCAGTGCCAATGTTTCCCAATGCTTCTGGCAAGAACAATTGTTCAATTGTGTAACTTTACGCTCTATTTATGTATCCCTGCTATTGTGAAAAAGCTAAAATAGTTAAAGACAGGCAGTTTGCAGATGAGATAAAAGCAAGAGACCTTAAAATTCAGAGTTAAATCAAGGTAATCATCTATGCAATACTACATATATAAAGCTGCCTTAAATTACTAGTGTTCAAATTCATTAAGCTTTCTAAAAGATCGCATGAACTCATTTAGAAGACTTCGGCTGATAATTTGCAGACATCGGCTGGTAATTTGCTGTAACTGACCATATCAATAAGTAGCATTTGCCTTATTATACCTCTCTATATAAACTGTTTAAGGTATAAAAGAGGAAATGACTTCAAACTGCAGGATATTTTTAATGTAACCAACCACTTAACCCATCTCTTGCCATATTTTAACTCATCCCATCCTCATCTCCTCTCAAAATTGGTGTTTATATGCAGATACTATAAGAGCTGTTTTAATTCATATCTGGCATTATTCCAAGGAAACGTCTGATGATGTCTTTTTAAGTTAAAGTCCACCATTTAAAGTTTACTCTTTGTGTTGTTCTATGAGTTTTGACAAACACACAATGTCACGTGCCCACCAGTACAGTATCATACAGAATTTTGCATCACTCTAAAAGTTTCCTATGTTTACCTATTTATCCCTCCTCCTCTGGCCTCTCCTCTTGAAGCCCCTGGTAAAAGGGATCTTTTTACTGTCTCTGCAATCTTATCTCAAAACATTGGAATCATACAGTTTGTAACCTTTTCAGACTTTCTTATTCCAGTTAGAAATATGCACTTAATTATTCCACTTAGAAATACACATTTAATTATTCCACTTAGAAATATGCGTTTAACATTCCTCCCTGTCTTTTTATAGCTTCATAGCTCATTTCCTTTATGGTTGTTCACATAATTCTAGTGTGGAATCATTGCCTTCCAGCACTTTAAGACCCCATTCCACTAACTTCTGACTTCCATTATACATGCTGAAAAGTCAGCTGTTTATGTTGTCATTGTCTGTTGAAAATAGAAATTCTTTATTTCTCTGGTTACTTTTAAGATTTTTCTTTGCATTTAGTTTTCTGCAATTTTATTAAGAGGTGCCTAAAAGTGATTTTTTTTCCTTTAAATTATCCTATTCAGGGTTTATAAGCCTTTTGAATTTTAGTTGATTTCATATCTTTTCTCATTTTTTAAAACCCTTGGTTGGTTAGCAGCTCTTCAAATATTGATTTTGCCCCATTTTCTCTCTTTTTATTCTTAAACTTTAATTGAACATATCATTTTTTTTTTTTTTT
>NW_003852406.1:12640366-12660826 GCF_000181295.1 Otolemur garnettii
GCCTTAGCCACTTGAGCCACAGGCGCTAAGCCAATATATCATATTTTGCTATGTATAATGCTCAGTTTTTTGCCTGAGTTTTTGAAAGCAAATAAGGGTATATATTATACGTGGGTAGTACTGCCTGGGAGTGGGTCCAGTCTGGGGGGATTGAGGAGCCAATGAGAGGAGGCCAGAGCAGGCATGGCCAAGCCCCATGGTCAGGAAAGAGGGCAGTGGTGAAGTTGTCAAAGTGGGCTATGGGCACATGGAGGAGAGTCCTGTCCAAGAGCTAAGCAGATTCAGAAGCTCCTGGCTTCTGGCCACACACATGTGACCATCTCAGCAGCAGCACTAGCCTCTGATGTGGTGGGGAGGGAAAGGCTCCTGGGAGAAAGAAAAGGGGGAGATTTGACAGACCAGGCAGCTTTGAGTGTGACCTGCACATTTACTGAGGGAGCATTAGCCTTCTCCACACGTGTCTCTCCTGCCCAGGAGCAGGCCGCTTTCTCAAGGGGTGTTTTTCTACAAGTCTGGGCCAAAAATGTGGGTATACATTATATAGAGGAGAGCACTTTACATGGCAACATATGATATTTCACTTTGTTCTGTACGTCTCTCACATTGTTGCTTTCTTTTCTTTTTCCTGCATGTTTTTGTCTGAATATTTTCTATTGACCTATTTCAAGTTTACTGCTCACTTTTCACACTCTAATGTGCTATTAAATCTATATATATTAGGCTCTTATGTCAGTTACTATATTTTTTATTTCTATAATTTCCATTTAATTATGACTTGTAAATTCTCATTCTCTGATAAAATTTTCCATCTGTTGTCTGTTAATATAGTCATCATGGTTATTTTTAATAAACATTTTTATTTTAAAAGTTTTAGATTTATAGAAAAATTACAAAGATAATATAGAGAGTTCCCATATACTCCACGCTTTTATTAACATCTAACATGGCCTTGGGGTATAGAGTATTTCTTTTTTTTTTTTTATTAAATCATAGCTGTGTATATTAATGCAGTCTGGGGTACAATGTGCTGGTTTTATATACAATTTGAAATATTTTCATCAACCTGGTTAACATAGCCTTTATGGCATTTTCTTAGTTATTATATTAAGACATTTATATTCTACATTTAGTAAGTTTCACATGTATCCTTATAAGATACACCGTAGGTGTGATCCCACCAATTATGCTCCCTCCACCCATCCTCTCCCTTCCCCTCCCTTCCCTTTCCCCTTTCCCCATATTAGAGTATTTCTTAAATAAGATTCAACAAGAAGAAATCATTAAAGGAAAACAATGAATACATTTGACTATACTAAAAATATTTTAATTTTACATAATAAAAGATACCAAAGCTAAATTAAAAACATAAGACACAGATCAGGAGAAAATATTTCCAGGCATAAATGACAAGGGATTAATAAATGCAACATCTTCCTTTTAAAATAACCACAAATGAATAAGAAATTAATTTAGTTTATAGATGAGAACAGCAATGTTAAGAAACAAAATGATGCTTAATTTGTTAAGTAGTAATCATAAAATAAAATTTTTTTAAACTCATCAAATTAACAAAAAACATTGTTTTTGAGACAGCACTCATTCTGTTTGTCCATGTGGACACTGTGAACGGGTAGAGACTGAAAGATGAAATTATTTGAACTCTGCCTCCAAGAGAAAAACACTATTAAGATAGCCACAATCAGTAAGAGGGACTTTACCTAACGAATGCAATCAGTGAAAAAAAAGATAGCCGCAATCAGTATGAAAATAGTAGCATCTGTGTTTTGATTTAAGCATTGCCAGGAGCCAGCCAAGGGAGCCTGTGGAGAACTTTTGTGATGTCTCTGCAGGCATCACAGAGAAAGTGGAAACTGAGAGAAAGTGGAACTGAGTCTAGGAAGCTGATAACAGCATAGTGCTATCAGGGAGATAAACGGGACCAAAGGGAATCAAATATGAAAACATAAGAGAACAAGAAACAACTCATGTTCAGAAACACAAAAAGGTTCAGTGTAGATGTAAATTAACAAGGTGTTGAGCAGAGACAGAGCCGACAGGTTAGGTGGAGGTGAGATCACGGAGAGTCTTTCGTTCACACAGAGTTTAGGCCGCACCCCTGCACATATAGAAGGAACCATTGATGATGTTTTGAATAAGGAGGGGACAGCATGAGACTTTTTGGAAAGATCTCTTCGGTTGCGATGTGGAGGATGAATCAGGATAGAAGCAGAAATATTGACTGGAAACAAAGGCAGAGGAGAAAATTCTGGGGGTGCAGAAAGAGGAGTCCAGTTTGGGAGCTCCAGCACTCTTTTCTGCTACCTGAATTCCCAGGGGCTGGTCTGCCACTCCATGACAGTCAGAATCCTGGTGTCCTCAGCTTGTCCACCTCCCCATTTGGCTACCTCTATTACACAGTGTTGATAATCAGCAGAGTGCTGGGAATTCAAATTCCGTTAGCACCTGTCCAGTGGGGTGAGGTCAGCCTGAAGGGAGACCTCTGGAGCATCCACCAAGCTCTGCTTTAGGCCTTATCGTGTTTAGCAGTTTTATCAAATAAGAGAAAGACAGACAAGGCATTTTTAACCAATTTCCTAGGGACACAAAGACAGAGGGGCAAGTCTGTGGGTGTGAGAAGAAGAATTCAGAGAGAACTGTGCTAAAATCAACAAGATAAAATATAATGGGGAAACCTGTAAAATCCTGTCAAATAAATTGGTTCAAATAAATGAACTGCAAAGGCAACACAAAGATATATTTGATTTTGACTAAAGATGTTTGGTACCTAGAAAACTTTATTCTCATAAAAGACCCGGGAAAACTTTATCCTGAGTGGGAAGACCACCATTTCCTAGAGTTCACTTGGCAAAACAGACCTGAATTCATTTCCCAGTATGACGGCTACCCCTTTAAATAAAGTAGGTGGCACCATCTTCCCTGTGAGTTACTATTCTGTTCTTCAGTGACTTCCATATACACTCACCCTGGGTTCTCTTGACACTCAGCTCCATTTCCCTATACAAATAGCTTTCTAGAAATGCTATGTCATAATCCATGGTAATGTATGTGTTTTTATAGCTAGTAAATGAGAATAAATGCAGCTTCCAGACAATAATCTGATCATCCTCATTCTTAATAGGCCTCCCCTGAGTAATGTTCACACAGCACACTGTGCTTCTCCCTCAAATGTGCGTCACCGTTGCAATTTATTATTTTAATAATTTTCGGGATTTGTAAGCTCCATGTCTGATGGCTTCACTGCTGTGATCTCTAGTACCTCATACAGAGCTGGCCCTCAGTGAAGACAGAATAAATATTTATAGAAGGAGTAAATAAATGAATGAGAAAATAAATGATAGACGCCCAGCAAGAACAATGACCTGTTTTAGTGACACAAGATAATTTCAAAAATCTTTCTTGTGCAACTGTTACATGGTGGGAAAACATTCTTTCAATCACTTTTTCATAAATCAGTCATCATAGCTGCTAGTGTCCATATCGTCAGTTGTTTCTAGTTGAAAAACCTGTACATCTTTAGTCATCTGCCGCAAAGGACTTGCCTGGTTGAGAAAAGTAGCAAAAAATAAAATAAGATTGAGATATTTGTTCCTATACTATCAAATTTTTCACTATAACATAGAATTTCCAAGGGGAAAAAAATTCAGTTTCCTTGTTTGCTTTTTCTCAGTTTTTTTTTTTTTGGCTGGGGCTGGGTTTGAACCCACCACCTCTGGTCTATGGGACCGGTGCCCTACTCCTTTGACCTACAGGCGCCACCCCTTCTTTCAGTTTTTAGCTAAAAAAAAAAATACATGTTATTAAAATCCCAAAGCAAAAGTCTTTACATATAAAGCATGAAAAAAATGACTATTTCTTACACAAAGGCTGGTTTGGCTTTGTGAGTAGGAGAAAGGAGCAAAAAGGAGGCATTCAGGGAGCGCCAACAGAACATGGGTGAAGCTAATTGCTCCGATTCTCTTTGAAGTGGCTCCTGCCCATTCTGTTGGAGATTCCACGGGCCGCTTAGTGATTTGGCTCTGCAGTTTCTACTCAACTATAGCAAACCAAACATCCTCTGTGCTGAACTTTCAGTGAGGTTTCCCCATCATGTAAGTGCAGGCCTTTTCATTTTCACAGTGGCCTAATGAAGGCATTTCCGGTCACATTTGTCCTGTCAACTACACCATAAAGAGCTACCATTTTAAAATTTGCAAGCAATCAATTCTACGGCTCTATAAAGAGAAAAATGTCATTTAGGAATTACTATCAGGTAGGATTATTAAACTGGTTGGCAGCAAGCCATTCCAAAATTCATTTAGTAGAGGCCAATCTAGGTGTTGGCCCCCCTAGATATTGGAAAGGAGAATTGACCAACTAATTAAAGTTCTTCATTTTCAAGAAGCCAGAAATGGAGCTACTCTTCACTACTAATCAATAGATCAAACAAACGATTTCAGAAGATAATCAATTCCTCTCCTACCCTCAGGAGGATCAACCATGAATTGAGCACTCAAATCTTCCAACTTCAGGCAAGGAGTCCCACCAGCTATTGTCCTTGCTGACGTAAAGGGGGCCTGCTTTGCTCTCACTGGACAAGCAGTCCAGCATGCTTTCAGTGTTTTGTTGCTTTACACATCTGTAAGTTGAGACCCTCTGATAACACAAAGATTTTTAAAAATTCATTTCATCTATCCATTCTTTTAATTCTTAATTGGTGGGAAAACAGAACTTTCAATATATTTGCAATAAAAACTTGATTCCTGGTTTCAAAAACTTTCCCTCTCCCTCCTTAAAAAAAAATCCTTTTTTTCTATAATATGGTTTTTTAAAACTTTTCTTACGTTATTGAGTAGGAACAGCCTTCCTGAGCAGCAGACATCTGGTAAAGCCAGGTAGATTTTCCTCTACAGAGTAAAGACTGCAGGATAGAGTGTTCAGCTGCTTCACTAAGGGAGATTTACGTGTGCAGAGCCACCCAAAGCAGAAAGAGAACTAGAGTCTGATTTTTCTACAGAGCCGTGTCAGAGAATAATGCAAAGTTAGGAAATTCTGCAGAATCCCAGCAAGCAAGTAAAAATAATCTAAAATGGGAGACATTTTTATTTCCTTAAGGAAACATACCATGTGAACATTTTTAATATCCTAATAAATATTTCATGTGTGCTTTCCAAAACCTCAACCTGCTGATTAAGAGGTTTGGAGAGTCATTTTTAGGTTTTATGCCCCCCATGCTATGTAAATGACCATCCTAAAGGCAAAAAAAAATAGAGGAAAACACTGAGCAAATGAATTGGTTGCCAGCTTGGAAAAACTGGCTTTTTTCTTCTTGTGAAAGGCACACATACACTTCAGGGACTCCGCCATCGTGCTCCGTGCCTCCTAGACTTTCTCAACATTTACAGTCAGGACATAAAACACTTAAGCCGACACTTATTACAGTCCTTTCCATTCATTCTTCAACCTTTTATTGACCATACAGTTCTTATCTCTACTGAAGATTTCATACATCCTCAGAACTGTGCTTTCCAATCTGTAACTGTGCCCACATAGAAGATGAGATATTGGGACTGAAGAGAAAAGTAAGAATCGAGCTTCTTGTTACCTGCATCATGGCCAAGATCCCTGAAGAATGTCCTTTGACGTTTTAAATCCCAGTTCCCTAGAAGCCCATTGTGTATGGCAGAAAACAAACCAAAAAAGGAATACAAAAGAATCATTTCATACCACAAATATTTATTATAAGCAATAGATCGGCTAGGCAGGAGGCAACCCACACTTTAACCACTTTTGAAAACAGATGGTTCTAAATGTGACTAATTTTCCTCAACACTTAACAGCAACATCAGAAATTAAACATGTTACAGAAACCATTAGGTTCAGTCCCACCCCTGTTAATATCAGCATTGTCTATTAGGGAAATCATATCTCATTAACATGTTTACATTAATGGAGAAAGGAAGCTTGAAAGAAAGGAAAGAATTTACTATTGCTACATACTCCAAAGCGAAGTCTGGGCTCTTCCTTTCCCCCCTTTCACATTTCCCTTTTGACAAGAAAAGTTGTTGCATGGAGCTGAGGTCTTATGGTGAGTTATCTTAGGTAGAATCCTGAGCCACTCCCAGAAGCTATCATAGATTTCTACCTCAGATGAATAAAATATCCCACTTGTAAATGTCTTGGGCTATTGAATAATAAGAAGGTTTGAAGCAGCTATCCAACTCCAATCTCAGTTTTGTCAGAACCCACGGCAAAGAATACAGAATTACACACACAAAGAATTCCTCCTGGCGGCTTGCTGAGGCACAGTTCAAGGTACAAGTCTAGAAAAGTCCTCCTTTTATCAACTGTTCTCAGCCAGACTTCTGGGTGAAAATCCTTTCCCCAAGCTCTTTGTTCTGATGTACAACTCAGATGTTACATGAATGTGGAATGTTTATAAAGGCTTTTTCTGAAGCCCTTTGCTGCAAAGACATGATGATCAGTAATATCCGCTGTCCTCCTTTCTGGAGGAAGGTGTCAAAAATGCTTAGACCTGAATGGTGGGTTTGTACCTCAAAACTATGACCCAGGAAAAGTAGAGACTCTGATGTCACACGTCAGTCCCAACAAGATGTCCTTCAAGAGAGGCAGAAAGCCAGGGCAAGTCCTGAGAAGGAGGAGTGGAGTGGGAGAAAGGGTAGGGAGCCAAGTACAGTGAAACTTGTAGTACCGTTTAGTCTGAGACAATGGGGAATGGAAGGGGAAAGACTTTAAAATCATAAAGTGTAAAAATAACGTAAACGTGAATTTGTTCACAAATTCATAGACCTGAGGAAGAAGTAGGGACATGAATATAGGGGCAATTTTGACCTTACAAGCAGATGTATTTAAAGTAAAACGCTGCTTTCCATTGTACATTGACACAACTAGTTAATGTCCTTAAGCTTCCCCCGCACCCTGCTTCACACCATTGCCACCTCAGGTATAACTACACCATCCCCTCAAAATACGGCCAGAATTACAAACACGGTCATAGGAGGTAAAACTACACCAAGGACTGTTGTGGTATTTTTCTATTGTTCCTTAACTTGAGGTCTGCTGAAATAAACACACTAGCTCCCCTACCTGAAGCATGCTGCCCCCTTCCAGGCCCTCTCGTGAACACTGTTCTCAAGAAGAGAGAAACACCAAAGAAGGGGCAAAAGTCCTACAAAGGATATGTTTGAGTTACAAGTTTCAGTGACTATCAGCGTGTTCTTATAACACACATAGAGAAGGAGGAACCAATTCCTGCTGGGGAAGAGATATAAGACGTAAGGCAAATGAGACTGGGGCCACTGGTCTTAGGATTGTGCCAAGCCCTTTGACGACCACAGGAGTGTACTGCCCACTCCCTCAGTATTGAAAATTTCACGTGAATCATATACATTTGCACCCACGATATTCAGCATCTCATATAAAAATGAGAATAATTAATTCTCATTTAGGCCCCACCTAATAGGGTTTTGTAGTAAGTCTGTGGGCTAAGACCTGCAAAACTCTTAACAGAGTGGAATAAGTGATCAATAGGTGTTCATTATTATTATCTTTATCTCCATCATCATCATTAATTCCTACTACCAAACTATAAGGTCCTCAAAGACCAGAAGATCTCTTGCTCATATTTTAATTCCCCTATTGCACTTACCCTAGTCTGTGCTGGAAAACATTCAACAAACATTCAACAAACAAAACCAGAAGTTGGAGAAACCTTCATTTGCCATGATCACCACTTTCCATGGTGTAAATTTTCCCATGATGGCCAATTTCAAGCACCCAAGATGACGTCACTGAAAGCATCCCTGGGAAGAGTTGGACAAGCCAGCCCAGCTCACCACTGGATGCTTAGGGAATATTATAGAACAGAAAATGGGGCCAACCCATAAGTGAATTTATACCATGGCCAAAGAGTCAGGTACACAGGTACATGGCTACTGTGAGTTGTAGCATCTATTACATTCACACCATCAGCCAAAGAATCAGGTGTTTCTCCCAAGCAAGAATTTTACCAGGCCAGCTCTCAGGTTTCAATATCACCCAAGAATCCTAAGTGTAGCTGTAGCAGAATGTTACTTGTTACTCTAGGATACATGTAAACAGTATGAGCCAATAAAAGAAAGTAAGAGTCACAATATTTACTGCTAATAATACACATAAAATGTATTAATAAACACTAAGTAATGAGAAAGTGAAGTGAATTTGAATCATTCAAGAGAAGCAATCATAACGCATTAGAACTCTTACTGAATTCTCAATTAACGTAATCTGTTATCTTGAATTATCTGTATTTCTTTCATACAGGCCCGGCCTGCTTGGTCATGACTGGTCCAGCATTCATGCCCTCTCCCTCCCAGCCAGGCCCTCCTGCAGGCCCCTCCCAGCCAACCCAGCTGCACAGGTGGCCCCAGGGGCTCTCCTCCCCCACCCCCAGGAGCTCTTCCTGTCCCTTTCTGATGGTATTCAGAAGCAGAACTACTTCTAACCACTGCCCCACTTAGCAAAATGAGTCTGAACTGATTACAATCTTTGCTTTCTTTTCCTTTTCTCTCAAAGTCAGCCTTAGTTTTGGATACCTTTATCTGAGAGGAAGCACTATATATATATATATATATATATTTTTTTTTTTTTTTCCTGATCTGCATTTCAAATAGCTTAGTCTTTCCCCGGACACCTCTCTCAATTTCTAATCACTGAGCATGTCTCAATCCTGTGAGAGTGTAACTCTTCGGTAAGACATCAGCTTCACTTACAACAAAAATCTTCCCCCAGTTCACGCTTCATTAACTGAATGCTTTCCTCCTTCTAAGAAATAATCTGTATACTTGGGGAGGAAACAGTCACCATGTGCCTTACATCTCATAGGCCTACACACAATCTCCAGACACTTCTGTCTAAACAGCTCTCAGACCCAGTTAGAATGGCCCACGCCTCTGCATCTGATAAACAACCAAAAAACAAAATCATCAACTCAAGCAGATACAATAAAATGTTCATGTAACTGGGTTCAGATCAGAAGCATTCAGTGAGTACTACGTTTCTTATTTTAGTGAGCTTTTCGTTCAAATGCCAAACAACATCCATCCATGGGCCAGTCTATAAACTGTTAAATCACATCAAGGAAACTTCTGTTTGCTTGCTTTCCTTGACAGAAATAAATCCATTGTTTCATATGTGTGGAGACAAATTAATTCTTCTCTGTGTACATAATTCCTGCCTGAGAGGGAGGGATCTATCACAACATACATCAGACAGATACTCTAAAAATAGTCTTATTTTTAACAGCCATTAAAAGTGTTCTTTAAATTGATGAATTCTGGAGTCTGCACCAAAGTAGTAGGAAAAATGGCACAAGCCTATGAAGAACATTTGGCAAAGGAAAACTAGGCTTTGTAGAACCATATAACTTAGGAGGCCTTACTTGAGAAAACACAACAATCATGAACACAACCTTAGGTGCAAAAGAGCATGCTTGCTTCAAAGAGTGTGTGTGAGCCAAGGGTCCTGAAATTCGAGTTTGTTAATTTCACAGTAAATCTGCCTCCCACCTGGAAGGTTTCCTTGAGAGGTGCTTTCTATCTGCTAAGCTGTTACATGGGAAGCTCACTTCATCATCACACAACGTCCTGAGAAAGGCTCTATTGCCAGCTTCGCTTTTATAACTGAGGAGACTGAGCACCTTGCCCAAGGTCAAGGTCACACCACCACAAAAGAGAAAGCCAGCACCCAACCCCTGCACCCCATGATTGGTCAATACACAATGCTGCTTTCTGCCTCTTCAGAGCAAAAGAATATTTATAAGTCTTTCTTCTACCATTTCTCATCATGAGTGTATTTTTATTCTATCCTATATTTCCTCAGAAAAAAGAGGCACAAAAGTCAAGTCTGTTTATTTTAAAGTGGACACGAATTTGGACTTTGAAGCTGCACAGCAGATACCCTCCATCATTAGGTCTTATGTTTTCATCTACAATTGCTCAGATTCAATCCTCCCAAACAAAATGAGCTTCTTCATCAGTCATGGCCAAATGGGTTTGGAGTGCACAAAAGTTATTGCTGCTGGTTGATTTTGGGTTCTCCAAATCACTAAGTCCAGATCATTTCGAATGTCAAACTGGCTCTTAACAGGCAATAGCTGAGAATCTGACTTGATTTTATTTTGGAGTAAAATCCCTTCCAAGCTGAGGTATTATTCTATAATTCCTCACATTACCTAGAAGTGTCATCAAATAGAAAATAAAGATATTTTTCACATCCTTAAGTAATTCAAAAAAATTGGGGATGATCCTTCTAATGTGGAAGGCTCAGGAATAAAGTTGCTCATTTTCAAAGGAGGCATTAACTTCCTATGACCCAGAGGCCATCAGGTACAGTGAAATAGGTAATTTAACAAATAGACCCTGAGGCAGGAGCAGTTAATGTACCTAACATATTTGCCACCAACGTCATTCAAAACTTTGAAATTAAAGCCACAAAGCAATGCACAAGCATGAATTAAGCTAATGGAGAGTGTTTACCAAATGCATGTACTACACACACACACACACCCCCACTCACAGGACTGGGTTAATGCAGTCGTATTGCTGTTTTCCAACAAAGAAAAGTCCAAGACTGGTTTGTTGACTGAAATCCATATTTTTGAAAGCAATCTGCAGATAGGTAATTTGTTTAACAATCAAGATCCATATGTTACAAGTCAGTAATTGGGAAAAACAGAAGCTGAAAGAGAGAAGCCTTGTCTTCTCAAGGGCTGACTTAGACCTAGAAAACTTGTCCAAGAGAGGTCCAAGTCCTCTATTGCCCTAGCTGGGTTTTTGTGTTTAACACACATTTCTAGCTCTGGTCTTGACACATGCTCCATGAAACAGTATGGTACACCAGGGGAAGTTTAAAGGGACTAATGAGGAATGGCCTAAGGAGAGGTCATATAAGGGTATTTGGCCTTGGCACCTATAGCTCCACAGTTAGAGCACTAGCCACATACACCAAGGCTGCGGGTTCAAATCCAGCCCAGGCCTGGCAAACAACAATGACAACTACAACAAAAAACAGCCAGGCACTGTGGCAAGCACCTGTAGTCTCAGCTACTTGGGAGGGTAGGCAATAGAATTGCTTAAGCCCAAGAGTTTAAGGTTGCTGTGAGCTGTGAAGCCACAGCACTCGACTCATGGTGACATAATAAGACTGTGTCTCAAAAAAAAAAAAAAAAAAAACTCAGAGTATTTGAACTGGACAGGCCCTAAATGCAATAGAATCTCAAAGCCATGTCACTGATCTAAGAGCTGGATTTGGCATGGAGTTGGGTATATTTGGGGCTCCATACAAAGGTATTATTTTTTCAAGAAGAGGTCACTTAAACTCTCTGAGCATCACTTATTTCTTTTCCTTCAAATATTTATTGAGCACCTACCATGTGTCAGCACTGAGGTGGGAGTTCTAGAACTGTCTCTAATCTATGACTGCATTGCTCATCCTTTTGTCTCCAGGACCTAGGACAGTCCCTAGCACACAGTACATGGGACAGTAATGGAGGTTGTCATCATCATCATCATCACTCTTATCATTGGTAGGTAAGTTGATGCATGAGAGGAGATGTGCATTTTTTAGAGATAAACTCCTGTAAACTTCACAGAAGCTGTAAGTCCTGCTTCCAGCAGCTGTCAACCACCGAGGGACGGTGTGCAGGGAAGTAGAACAGGTCAATGCTTCCTCAGGCTTCTCCTCTCAGGAGATTCCACAGAAGTGACGAAAGCCTGTTACCATGAGGCCAGAATGGGTAGCCTTTGTGTTCATCAGAAATCTACAGGGTGAGCTTATAAGGGAGGCTTGCATATATCACACTAATTGCTTCTGAGCCAAACTACAAAAAGAAACTTAGTTAAGAATCAAATTATTTTGACCATGACTTCTTTGACTCCCCCTGTTTAGGCAATTGATACACATCGACTCACTCAAGCTCATCACATCCTCTTGTGGTATCCTTATTGGCTTCCTGTCCTACTTCACAGACGAAAACACAAGTCTCGGACCCCAGGATGCCATGGAAGATGAGCAGGGAGGCCAGAGTGACACCTGCCAAGTCTAACACATCTTTCTTCAGGAAAGAGAGCTAGGAAAAGTCCTGATAAGGGTGACTGGCATGGGGGAGAACACGGGGAGTTTGGTGGGCTGAATCCCGGAAGCTGTCAGTCTGGAAAGATGGAAAATGATAGGTGAAATGATCGAAGGCTATAAAATTGTCAAGAGTAGGGAAAGCATAAACAAGGATGTGTTCACAGGACAACAGACCAGACGAGGGGAACGTGAGGCGTGGAGAGCGCTACGGGGCTAGGTGCACTTACCTACCTACAGAGAGAGATGAAGGCCAGAGTCAAGACTCAGAGACAGGCCCAAAAGAAGGCATGTCTACAAGACAAATATTTACTAATTCTCAACTAGGTTTCCAGCTTCATGCTATGCTCTTTCCCATAAATGATCTCCTTTGATCTTATAACAGCCCCTCAGGGAGAAAGTGCTACATAACTGCTCTAATGCTTGGCAATTTAAATTCAGCACTTGTGACTGCATTCTACAGGAACACCTAACTTATTTCCAAGTCTTCATGATGTCTTCAAATTCATAGTCTCAGTCACTCAGTCATGTGTTTACCTTATTCCTCTGTTAAATGGGGAGTAACTCTGTCACTCTGCACAATTGCGCTTACCCAGATTCACTCTTCCCCTTTCTAATGAAGCCTCTATCAATCTCATCCTGCAGAAATCTAGGATTTCTGGGGGAAAAAAAAATCCTCAAATCACAAAACAAAGAAAGCTATTTCCCCGGACCCTACAATAAAGCAAAGTTGAGGTCCCAGAAAGCTAGAATAATAAGCTGCAGGTATTTGATAAGGTGTTATTTAGCTATGTTAAATACAAGTATCTTTGGTTGAAAAATAATTGTGGACGTATGAATGTATCCCATTAAAAAAGAAACAGAGATTTGGTCCACAGGAAATCCAATATGAATCACCAGTGTAATGCAGCTCCCAGAAAAGATAATGTGACTCAGGCCTCATTAACAGCGACTGTACTCCACACAGATCAGAACCCACCCCCTGCCTGGATGTCGCTTTCCCTTTCAGGAGCTGTGCCTAGAAGAATAAGCAAGTGACCACAATCGTGGAGAAACTCCAGCCCTGTCATGCGAGGAATGAGTCAAGTTAATGGGAATGTTTAGCTTAAAATATTGGAAGGGGACCAGGGGTCAAGCAGAGACAATAGTAATCTTCAATTATGCAAAAGGCTTCCACGTGGAAGAATTGGTTTGTGTTATACAACTCTAAGGAGCAGAATAAGAACCAATAATAACGATCATAAAAGCAGTTATCCTGTTTTGTGTTCATTCTCTGTGCCAGACGCTATGCTAAGTACTTTCTATTCCTTCCCTATTAATTGCCGCAACAAGCCTAACATTAATGAGTGGCAGTTACCCAGAAACAGATTGAAAGCCCACACACTGGAGAATGTTCTAGCAATCAGAGTCATCCAGAGGTGAAATGGGCTACCCTGGGAGACATCGAGTGTCTCGTCCCTGGATTTTATCAGGTAGGTGCTGGAAAGCCCTAAGTGAGGGGGTGTCGCGGAGAGAATTCACAAGCCTCAAATGGATAGAATGAGAAGGAGCACACTTCGAGTCCCTTCTATGCCTTGCTAAAGCAAAAGGTACCAGATAAGCAAGGAACGGCTAACAGATACTTTGGAATGGCTAAAACCAAAACTCATGAAACATGGAACACAGGTCAGGAGAAATAAAAAATAATTTCAAGAAAAGGAAGATGCCGTTAATAGAAACCCAGACACATTTAATAACAGAGCAAATCCTCGTCCCTACGGATTTCTTCCTTTCCCCTGTGCAAATGTGCCCTGGAGGCTGTGTGCATCCTCCCAGTTTTGTGAAAAAAAAAAAAAAGTTCAAGGGATGTGCTTTCCCCCCAGAACTTTCAGAATTTCATAGCTCCCAAATTCTAGAACCCAGCAGAGGGGAAGCCTCCAGACTCCCATGGGTTCCAATCACTTCAAGCCACTATTCCTCTCATTATTGCAATTATTAATACTAAAAAGTATCAGTATGTCAGAATGGACTCAGTTAATTAGCTGGGAAGCAGCCTCCTGTATTCTAAAAGGACTTAGTCCAAAAAACCTACCAGCAGCAAGGAAAGCTTTGGAAAAACGGATAAATTGGAATTCTTAAAAATGATAGTGGGAAGAATTTGGGTATTTAGGGCAAGATGTGTGACGGGCGCACGTTTTAGAAAAACATCTCGGATGCCCCATCTTAGTGCTTCTTCCTGATTTTGTGTGCTTTTTGGTCTGAGGGAGCAATCGGATATATTCTCAAAGTTGTATTATCTACAGGAAGAGAAGGAGGAGGGAAGAGGAAGTCAGGGAAGATGGTGAAGTGGAGTGGAATACAGAGAGGAAGGAGAAAGGAAAAAGAAAGATACGTTCACAGACAGATGCCAGGGCGCCCCCTAAAGACAGTAAGGGGTAATGAAATGCCCATATCGAAGCAATCAGAAGGTGAGTTGCAATGTTACAGGACAGAGTGCTGAAGACAAGCAGAGGACACAAAAGTCTATCATCACCAAACATTGCTACCTGACTCCTCCAGAACACCAGACAGCAAGGGAAGCTAATACCAACAGTGAACATTCAACAGCCTTTTAGACCCAACTTTCTTCCAAACTGCTACTCCAGCCCATCAGCCACCATGTCTGTCCTGTAGTTTTGGCCTAGAAAGGCCCGGCTCCCATTTGCTAAATGATCTTTCTGGAAGAAACCCGTGTCCTTGAGCAGCAGCAAAACGGGCAGGAAAATTCAATGCAAGCAAGAATCCTCTCAAAAGCAGTTTTTCCAAGTTCCCTTGCATAAAGCAGGTTTTTCTCTCCACTTAAACAATAACAATTTGTTTTACTTTGATAGGTCCTCCTGAATAATGGTTTCGTCATTAAACATCTGGCTTCTTCTTAGCAGATTAGGCCTCCAATGAGGAAAGTGTGTTTATAATTCTAATTTGAAACACAGCACATTAATATGCTGATTCTCATAATGTTTGCCTTAACCTGTTTGGAGAAATTATGACTACAAATATCTTGTACACAACACCTCTAACTACCAGCTTGTACAAACAACATAAGAGCCGGAGCCGCCTCATCCAGACGATTGGAACCACTTCAGAGGCGATCATGATTAGTGCTTTGGCTGGAAGCCATATTTTACACATGAACTCAGCATCTGCATCTGAGATGTGGTCCCAGGCTGGCAGACCCACCTCTGCTATTACCAATAAGCACGTTCGCGGGAGCCAGATGGTCTGCCGCGAAGCGCTCTGCCTTTTCCTGAGCTAGGCACACTGGAGGGAGGGCACCCGAGCCGGCTCCAAGTCATATTTCCTCGGGCTCCAGGTTCCTGCAACGCTGTGTGCAAACAGGCGACACTAAAAAAGAATGCAAATGAGGGTGCTATTTATTATTTACGGCTGGCACCTTGCCATGCCCCCCCCCTGCAGGCGGTGCCTGCCTAGAGGAACAGGGACCGAGCGGGCGTTGAGCGCAGGGCCATCCTGGAGGAGTGAGGGAGGGCCAGGCAGTTTCTTAGTTTCTGCCGAGGAGGCTGCAGGCTCAGCAGTTCGGGCCCACGGAGGAGCTGAGCTTTTCACTTTCTTCCTAACAAAGCACTGGAGTTCCTTGGCCCTCCTGTGTGTACCGCGAGGTTCGTTGACACCCTAACCTGCAAAAGCTGACTTGCTGCTCTGTTCCCATCCATAGCCGAGGTCCTTGGCCCCATGGCTAGGTTCAGGCCCAGGCAGGGAGAAAAGAATGAAAAGGGCGTGGGGGAGGGTGGGAAATGATGGGTCTGCACTAGGAGAGATTTACAAGCAAGTTCTAGACGGCAGTGGCTGGAAGTTGCAGCCAGAGAATGGCTCGTTTCTTTTGGGCGAGTGTCTACAGATCTTACATGATAATACCAAATATTTCACAAGTTTACATCATCCTTCCCTAACTGATTTTGAGCTACATAAGGGCATGAATAAATATTCATGTAACTTTACATTATACTTATTCCAAACTTCTCCAAGTGCCAATCTAACACAGGGTCCAGAAAATCATCAATAAACCCAAGTAATGGCTTTTAACTCTCTACATACACTTTTTAAATTAACTATAAAGTGTGAAACTTGGCATTTTTAATTGAATTGAACTTATCTCAGCGCCAACATCAAAAACTGAGCATTCTAGTTGCTGGGGTTGACACAGAGCAACTTTCTGTGTCCCGAGACGTCAGCTTCCTTTTTGATCCGATCTGTGTCTTTTCCTATCAATAGTATAATTCATAATGTTAAAAAAAATTTTAAAGATTTGATTATTACATGTTATATACATGTATCATAAGATCACATGTACCCCATAAATATGTACTAATATTATGTAGCAATAAAAAATTGAAAAGAACTGGGTGGTGCCTGTAGCTCAAAGGAATAGGGCACCGGCCCCATACGCGGGAGGTGGTCAGTTCAAACCCAGCCCCGGCCAAAAACTGCAAAAAAACAATTTAAAAGAACCTAGTGGGCGTGTCTGTATGAAATCTTGCTTTCATATAGAAAACATTTTGTCTGATGATATAAAACACGTTGGGTAGTAGGGTTAGTCTGGACTGTTTGGTTATAAGTGACAAAAAAGGGCCATGTAGAGGGATTGTTAGTTTCTGAATTCAAACTATGAAAAGAGAAGGAATGGAGCTAGGCTAAGGGTCAGCTTGATTCATGGACTTAGGCCAATCTCTACTTACTGCCCTCTGCCTTTCTCATCTCTCTATCTGTCTGCGTATTTGCTTCAAATTCTCTGAATAATTAACCTTACATACTGAAAATATGGCTATTGGTAATCTAGACTGGTAGCTCTCTAGCCACATGGACAAAGGGTGGGGAGAGGTTGCTCTCCTCCACCAGCATCAATTAGAAAAGAGAAGAATCCTAATTGGCCTAATGTGAGTCACATGCCTTGGGCCAGTCATGTGACCAAGGGAGAGTAAATGATGATTGGCTGAGACTTAGTCATGTGCCCATCTCCATGGCCTGGGAAAAAGAACCATGAAGTATTTACCAGTATTGGCTGAAATTGAAATAAAGCCATTTCCCAGAGAGAAAGTGTGTTTAATACTTATCCAGTTTTTTTGTTTGTTTTGCTTTATTCTTCCATTTGCTTCATTTTGTTTTTTTAATTTTTGTTTTGTTTTGTTTTGTTTTTGAGACAGTGTTCCTCTCTTTTGCCTAGAATGCAGTGGTATCATGATAGCTCACAGCCACCTCAAACTCCTGGGCCCAGGCAAGTCTCCTGCCTCCACCTCCCAAGTGGTTGGGACTACAGGTACACACCACTATGCCCAGCTAATTTTCCTATTTTCTAAGAGATAGAATCTCACTAATGTTCAGGTTGGTCTTGAACTGCTGGCCTTAAGTGATCCTACTTCCTCAGCTTCCCAAAGAAATAGGATCACAGGCATGAGCAGTGCCTGGCCTGCTTCTTTTTTATAAATTCCCACTATATCATCTTCCCTCATTAAATAACTTTCTTTTCAACAGAGGCATTACCAGTTTTCTCTTTGTGAAACCCTGACCTGCTCTGGTCTTCTGGTTGCTCTCCTAGTCTGTTGCAGAGAACTATCTCAGAGTCTCCCTTTACCATCATGCTGAAAATTGTCTTCACTTCCCTCTTACAGTAAATTCCCTTTTTCTTAGATGTCCTACGTTCATCATGATTTTGTGTACTTCTTTGTTTTGTTGGAGCACTTCTTTCAGTTGCTTTACGAGAAAAAGCTGCAGGAGAGATAAAATATTTGAGGATGTACCTGCCTGGAAAATGAATTGATTTCTCAACTTTTATAATGAATTGATATTTTGTCTGGGGGAGAATTCTGGGTGAGAGCACATGTATTGTCCTATACGACTCCGGTTTCTGCTTCTTTGCACATAACCTTCCCTTCTATACTCTGGAAACTTTTAAGACCTTCCTTTTGTCCCCAGTATTCAGAAATATTACCATGAGCTGACTTGGTATGGATTTATTTTTATCCATTTTGCTCTGCCCTTATTGGTTCTTTTCGTTCTGAAAACTCATTCCTTTCATATCTAAGAAATCTTCTTAAATTATTTATCTTATAATTTTCTCATTCTCATTTACTCCGTCCTCTAAGATGCATGTTATTCAGCTATTAGACCTCCTAATCTGATTTATTTTCTTACCTTTTCTTCTATGTTACATTTCCTTCCCATCTTTACCTAGTTTCTAGAAGACTTCCTTAATCCTAATATTTTCCAAACCTTATATGAAGCTCATGACTCATGACACTTTTTTCTGAGACTCTTTTAGTTTTTGCTCTTCTGATTATTCCTTTAGTGTGGCATTCTATTATTGTTTTGTGAATCCAAAACCAGCTCTTATCTGACTTCTTAATTTTTTTTTCTTCACCCTGATTTATCTCTATTTCCTTAAATTGACATCGTGGTTTCTTTCTTTAGGTGTTTGTTTTTCATTTTAGAGGGAAGACACGCTCAGATGTCTAGTGTCCTGTACCTGTTCACATTTAAGATGACAACACCAAAAAAACTGATTAGAAGCTCTGATATGGGCTCGGCGCCTGTGGCTCAACCGACTAAGGTGCCAGCCACATACACCCACATACACCTGAGCTGGCGGGTTCAAATCCAGCCTGGACCCGCCAAACAACAATGACGGCTGCAACCAAAAAATAGCCGGGCGTTGTGGCAGGCATCTGTAGTCCCAGCTACTTGGGAGGATAAGGCCGGAGAATCGCTTGAGCCCAGGAGTTGGAAGTTGCTGTGAGCTGTGATGCCACAGCACTCTACCCACGGGGATAGTTTGAGGCTCTGTCTCAAAAAAAAAAAAAAAGAAGCTCTGGCATGACTTCTGACTTGGGCCTTTCCCTGGGTGATCTGGCTGGATAGTTCCTTTGGACAACTCCAATGTTAATGTATTTAAGTCCCTTTTTTTTTTTTTCCTAAGACAGAGTCTTGCTCAATCACTTTGGGTACAGTGCCATGGACTCATAGCTCACAGCAACCTCAAACTCTTAAGCCCAAGCAAACCCTTGACTTAGCCTCTCACGTAGCTGGGACTACAGGTGCCCACCACAATACCCAGCTAGTTTTTCTAATTTTAGTAGAGATGGGGCCTTACCAGCTCAG
This sequence comes from Otolemur garnettii, assembly GCF_000181295.1. NCBI lineage: Eukaryota > Metazoa > Chordata > Mammalia > Primates > Galagidae > Otolemur > Otolemur garnettii. Next base: position 12,659,624 of record NW_003852406.1, read on the forward strand.
GCTGGTCCAGCTCAGGCTGGACCAGCTCAGGCTGGTCTCAAACTCCTGAGCTCAAGCAATCCACCCACCTCGGCCTCCCAGAGTATGTATTTTAGGTCTTATCTCTTGGCCTAGTCAGATTCATCAGATACTAAATTCTTGATCGTCCGTCTGGAAGTAGAAACTGGCTACTACCAGCATCCTGCAAGTCAGTAGGGAGAAGTCAATGTTCTCAAATACAAGTAATCACCCCTTACAGCATGGATCCCCTTTTTTTTACCTGCATGGCGTCCCTTAGTTCAGAGAATAAACCTCAAAGCTTTCTGTCACAAAGAGGGAAGGACAATCTTCCAGCTGTTCCAAGTGGGAAAGGAACAGAAGATTTATTTCTGTGTTGTCCAATATTGTAGCCATTAGCTGCCATAACTATGTAAACTTAAATTTATTTAAATTAAGTAAAATTTAGCTTCTCAGTTGTACTGAGGAAACAGCCACCTTTCAAGTGCTGCGTAACCACATGTGGCTGGTAGCTACTGTATTGGACAGCACAAAGGTCAGGTATCTCCATCACGGCAGAAAGGTCTATTAGACAATGCTGGTCTAATTGATTCTTAAGAAGACTTTCAACCAATTATATTTTAGCTCTATATTTATTGCCATTTCCAGAAATACCTGTATCTGGTATCACCAATTCCTGAACCCACTGGAGGTTTTGAAGTATAAATCTGATAAATATATTATTTAATATATATTAATATTAATACATATTAACATATACCATTGCCATTAATATATATCACCATTACCATTTTCCTGCCAGAGTAGTTCCTCCTGAGCCCGTGTAATCCTCCTGCCTCCACCTCCCAAGTAGCTGGGACTACAGGTACACACCAGCATACCCAGCTTATTTTTTAAGAGACAAGATCTCACTAATGTTCAGGCTAGTCTTGAACAATGATGTTGGTTTATTCATTGATGAAACCCAAGGACCTAGAAGAGTGCCTGGCATGTAGTAGTTACTCCACAAACGTTCATAGAATGTTGAATTTATGACTTGTTTGGAGAAACAAACTTTTATTTTTTTTGAGACAGAGCCTCAAGCTGTCCTCCTGGGTAGAGTGCCATGACTTCACTGCTCACAGCAACCTCCAACTCCTGGGCTCAAGCAAGTCTCCTGCCTCAGCCTCCCAAGTAGCTGGGACCACAGGCGCCCGCCACAACACC
>NW_003852406.1:12661181-12682068 GCF_000181295.1 Otolemur garnettii
ACTATCCCCAGGGGGACAGCTTGAGGCTCTGTCTCAAAAAAAAAAAAAAAAGAGAAATAAACTTAAGGCATCCCGCCCATGAGGAGTCTGAACCAAATATTTGTCACCACTTTGGCTGTCCCTTGTCTGAACCCTCTTATTATGCTTGGGAGTCCCCACAACTGGTAAGTCAGACCCTTAGAGTTCACCATAGAAGGAGAGACTTTCCCAAAGTTTTTTGCAGTCATTGAGCAAGAACAGGTCAAGCTTTGCTAATAGGATACATCTGCCCTGAGTGAGGGCCATTCTACAAAATACCAGAACAGGACCTTCAAAAGGGCCAAGGTCATGAAAAACAAGGAGACTGAGAACTGGCATAGATTGGAGGTAGCTCAGGAGACCTAACCATGTACCTGTATATGCAACGTGCAACCCTGGATTGGCTCCTGGAAAGAAGAAGGACATTAGTGTAAAATTTGGTGAAATAAGAATAAAGTCTGGGCTGGGCTCAATGCTTGTGCCTGTAGTCCCAGCCACTCAGGAGGCTGAGGTGAGAGGATTGTTTGAACCTGCTGTGAGCTATGATCACATCATTATGCTGCAGCCTGAGCAACAGACTGAGACCTTGTCTCTTAAAAAATATAATAAAATTTGTAGTTTAGTTAATGTTAATAGCATCGCACCAATATTAATTTCTTAGTTTAGACACGAGTACCACAGTTAGGCTACGTATAAGATGTTGTCAACGTTAGTAGAAGCTGAGAGAAGGGTACACGTAAACTCCTTTGTACTAACTTTGCAACTCTTATATAAACATTAAATTATTTCAAAATAAAAATACTACTTAAAGAGAACCAATGTATTAAATAAAGTTTGGATATGGAAAGGAATCTTTAAAATACTGCTTTAAGAAAGAGGTGTTTCAGCAAACATGATTAAACTTATGCTTTATCCAAATTTATGACCTGCATGCGAACAGGGCTTAGCACTGGGTACTTTGCTACCCAGAAAGCCCATCCACGTCCCTCTTTAGTGTTGTTAATGTGTGGTCTTTCACCACCATTCCAACAGCATTAGTCTCTTCACAGTTAAAGACCTTGTATACACTAAGCTCTAGAAGAAGCATTGAAGAAAGACCCACATTACAAGGCAGGTTAGTTCCTAACGTTCAGCCCCTCAGAAATCTATAATTGCAATTTAATAGCTCATTTAGGATGAGATCAATAATTTCTAAAGAGTAGTTGGGACCCATTTTGGCCAGAATGGTCTACCTGCTATAGCTATAATTTCAACTGGGTCTTCTAAGAATCCTTTCTAAATTTTAGTACAAGGGATGACAATTGTATCACTTCTATCTTTTTTAAAAATATTTTTAATAATAGATGTACGTGCTTATAGGATATATAGTGTTCTTCTGATATACAAGATAATATGGTGAAAAGATCAATAAGCATATTCATCACCTCACACATTATTATTCCTTTGTGCTGGGAGCTTTCAGTATCATGCTAGCTATTTGAAACCATAATAACATTGTTTTTAACAGAGTCATCGTGTAGGCCTATTGAACACTAGAACTTATTTCCCTCATTTTAGCTATAATTTTGTATCCTTTAACAAATCTCCCTCTGGTCTTAGGTAACTGTGCCATCTTTGAGTACTGGGGTCCACCAGACCATGGTGCCGCTAACCTTAGAAGAGACGGTAGAAGCCTCGTCAATACCAAAAAAGATGTGGTATTCTCGTCAGGCACAACCACGTGATTTTTTTCCATGAAGTTGTCAAATTATATTGACCAAGTGATGCTCCTGATTCCACGGATCTTTAATAGATGCAAAAGCATGAAGAATTCCATAGGTATTCAGAGAGAGTATATCCTTCAGCCAAGCTTTGATGGGCACTCTCAACTTAGTATTTGCAAAGCAGTCAGTGAATTACCATTCACTCAACTTCACCCCCTCCCAATAAAGCATCTCATTGCTACTATATGGATTCTGAATGTCTGCCCGGCCCATGGGTTGTTCATAGGGGAAGGATGGCAGAGAGGAAGGAGGGCTGACCCCTGGCTGCAGCACAGGGACAGGAGGGTCTGAAGCAAGCAGCGGCCGACATGGTACCTAAGGCTTGAAGATAATGAGCCTGGAACAACACAGCTGGGATGAGACAGATCTAGCTGCGTTATTATTCCCTGATGGGTATTTTAGCATTTTAGCTAGATAAAAATAGTTTGGGATATTTAAAAAAAAATGCCAAGGTCTTGGTAAATAAACATTGGCACTTATTCTAAATCCAGGGAACTGATCCACATGGAAAAAGTTGGGAGTACGAGAAACTACAGTGAGCACACGGGAGTAACACCGTTTGCCCTGAGCCCCACGCAATCATCAGTCCATCTAAAAGCTTTGAAAAATTGGAGTGTGGGAAGATCAGGGATGGAGGGGAGGAAGGGTGTTCCAGTGATGAGGTTTGTGAGTTCTCAGCTCACGTGCTCACACACACACTTGCACACATACCCGTTTCCTCACACTGTCCCAACACACAGCTGCCTACGGGGTATACCGGTTATTATTTTTCCCGGGATCCTAGTCCTCCAAAACATTATAGCCCTTCACCAACTGGGGCAACACAATCCCCTCCGTCATCTTTTTGGTTTGAGATCTGGAATGTACTGCAGTGCAGATGTGCCTCAGGAAAGGGTGACACGAAACAAGAGAGGAAGAATGAGCCAAATGCACTGTACCCACAGCCTGGCTGTGTCTGGAGCCGGCCCTGAACCCAGCAGTGCTGCGTGTTTCACCACAGCACTGCACTTAGGTACCCCTTACGGATCACAGCGAGCTCCCTTAATTATAGTATCCCCATCTTATAGACCAAGAAACAAGCTCACTCGTAGTTATGGCCACGATCACTAAGTTAGAGGTAACAGTGGAACTCACACCGGCCAGCCTGTGCCCCAGCCATCCACCACAATCACCACACTCGCCTGACCTCACACCCTGAGAGGCCCAGAGACTCACACCCACAGAAAGCCGGAGTGTGAATAGGCACACACAGGACAATCAGGAGCAGGGGAATAGGGGAGACTTTAGTACACTAGGAAATAAATATTATATTTAACGTAAACACTGGGTAGCAATGCAGAAGAAAGTTGGAAGTGGGGGGGTTAATCCCCAGGAAAAGCCTTCCAAGCCATCAATAGTCAAACTGAAGTCAGACTTAGACCCTCTTGGGAATGGGGTGCATTTGAGGACCCATTTGCTGTCAGAACTAAAGACACACGGGGACAGAAGTAGACCAAGAATCAACTAGATTTACCAGGATCAATACGAAGCTTCACAGCTCAAAAGCATTGGCCAATACGATCAATGAGCTTCCCCAAACCCACTTTCGCCCGTGGTTGGGCGTAAAAAGAATGTTCAACAGGGATCTAGAACCGTGATTTTCAACCCATGTGCCATGAGACTATCTTAGGTGTGCTGTGAAAATTTTTGAAGATCATTAATTAAATTATTTTGAAAGCAGTTCAAAGCTTTTTTTTTTTTACTTTTTTTTTTTTTATCAACATAATTTAAGTGCGCTGCAGAAGTTTAACTCTAGGTTCAAGTGTGCTGTGAGATAAAAGGGGTTGAAAAACACTGGTCCAGGAGATCAGGTTTAAATTCCTGTCCATCCGCTGGCTACGTATCTTTATGCAGTAGTGAAACCTCTCTAAAAGACAGATGTGGCAATTAAAAATAAGATTTAAAAAAGTACCGGACTTCAGAAGACTCATCCAGATCACTGCAGTCAAGTCACGGCCGAGCCTTGTGTTGAATGAGGCTGCTAACGTCTACCTCGAAGCAGTGCTGTGATTGGGGAAACCTGTGGAGAGGTGCCAGGTGAGCTATCAAGGTGACATAAAATGACAGGACTTACTATCTATCACCCAAAAAGGGGGGGGGAGGACTCTAACCAGGAGAGCCTTCAAAAATCCCTCCTGGTTATTCTCCAGCCAATGATCCACTGGTGGGAAGAGCTGATAATTTTTTTGCTTCTATAGCAAGTCTACCAGGTGACCAGCGGGGCCAGCATCACGTATGTGTGACCACTGTAGTGGCACAGCACGCTGCATTTAGAAGGGCTCCGCTCTGGGACTGATGTCTTGTCGTTACAGTCTTTTATCCCTCTTACTGACTCCTGTGGGTCCTACAGCGGGGCCTGGTGCAGGCACCAGGCTGGGTATCTAGAACGCAGCCATAAAACCAGCCAGCACCCACAAGGAGCTCCCCAAGCAAGTAGATGACTTTGGAATCAAATCTGACAAAACAAACAGGACACTTAAGGAAAGACAGAAACTTGCATATATTAATCCAAGATTGAAAGCTCCAGAGATCAAAGGGGCTATTTATCCTCAGGACAGGCCCTGTCGGGCTTGCCTGTGAAACTCACACCCATATACTTGCAGACTCACCCATCAGACCCTTCTGAGGGGAGACGATGTCTTCCTGACCCCAGCGGCAGCCTGCATGTCCACCCAGCTACACCTTGGGTAAATGAGTGCCTAGAGCTGCCCTTCTCAAGGTGTGGTCTCCAGACTGGCAGCATAAGTGTCACCCGGGAGCTTGTTAGAAATGCAAATTTTGCAGCCCTACCCCTGACTGCAGAATCAGAACCCCTGAGGGTGGGCCCTGCAATCTGGGTTCTCACCAGCACCCTGGAGATTCCCATGCCTGCTAAAGTTTGAGAACCATTGACCTACGTTATCAAACGTGATCACTTTGTTTAATATATTGTCTGTCCTCCTCCTCCTCCTCCTCCTCCTCCTCCTCCTCCTTCTTCTTCTTCTTTTTTTTTTTTTTTTTTGCTGAAGAGAGTTGATGAGTAGGGGAGGAATTGTCAAGATTGGGCCTTCCCAGCACCTCCCCCCACACCACAATCACTGGCAATTCCCCAAGATTGGGATCTTTTGTATATTTCCTGCAAAATTCAGTGTAACTCACAGGCTTTGTTTTTGCTCGCCCATTGAAGACCCAGCCCAGCACAGCCCCAGAGTCCCTTGTAAACGCACATCCCATTTGCGCAGGTCAAGTATCTGATTCATTTAGACTTATCCCAATTGCTTAATGTCCACCGCAGAAGCCTCCTGATAGTCTTGATGTAAACAGCTAAGTTAATACCCCCGGACAAAGAGGGCTTGGTGTTTGGGTGAGCTCCCCCGGGTCTGACAGCCACAAAGGGAAGCTTGTTGAATGCACGCATAAAAAGAGGAGAGATAGGAGGCAGATGCTCTGATCTTTATGACACTTAGATTATTCTATCAGTTAGTTAAAGCATAAATCCATCCCCTGACCTAACAAAATACCATTTTACTTCCTTTTACTCCATATTTTATCTTTTATAGCCAATAAAACATAAAAACCTTCCAAAGGGTTATGTTCTCATCAATTTTTGCACTAAATGACAATAAATTAAGCGGAGGTTACTGCAGCAGCAACACAGATGTCAGCTGAAAACTTTCTTGAAAGACAACCTCCCACCCCGACGCTGAAAGCTGCTCATCAAAGACTTCTCGATTAAAACGAAAACCCAACCTTAAAATGGTATTTAATGCCATTCCATTCATCTAAGTCGTCTCTAGCCTTTTCTCCTGTTTCTGAAACTCAGCTCTCGGCGGCCAACAAATGAAAAGGAAGGTAAAAAAAATAAAATAAAAATGTTGCCAGGTGCACACACACATGCACGCTTTGTGGACTCACTTTGAGGCCAATGTCTTCCAATTGTTCTTGTAATAAGCAGTCTTTCAAACTTCCCCAGTGGTAAATAGTTAGCAGATATAGGAATTCAAGACTTATTTTTCATTTATATAAAAGACATTCTACTGATATTTGTCAGAAGTTTACATTAAATGTGATGGTGATACCTGGCACACAGCAAGGGCTTAACGAGTGTTAGTTTCCCTTCTTACCCAATATTGCTCTTGCTGTTGTTGCCATTACGTTATATGCTCTTACCTGCTAAGTATTAGAAATATAATGATAAGAGAAACAGATGAGGCTCGGTGCCAGCCACATACACCTAAGGTGGTAGGTTCGAATCCAGCCCAGGCCCTCCAAACACCAATGACGGCTGCAACCAAAAAATAGCCGGGCGTTGTGGCGGGTGCCTGTGGTCCTAGCTACTTGGGAGGCAGAGACAGGAGACTCGTTTGAGCCCAGGAGTCGGAAGTTGCTGTGAGCTGTGATGCCACAGCTGTACCCAAGGGGACAGCTTGAGGCTCTGTCTCAAAAAAAAAAAAGAGAGAAACAGATGTGGCTCTCCTGCCCTCCTGATGCACATGGGCTAGTGGTGGAGATAAACACCCAATAATCACACAAGTAAATGTAAATCACAAACTATTATACTTAAGACATAAGCCATATAAGAAGAGGGAAGACCCAAGAAGAGCCCCTAGTAGTTTCACATCATTTTGATTTTGAAACCCCTTGGATATATAATGTGGACCAAATGACGACCTTTTCTCCAAAGATTTTCAAGACCTTTTCATTTTATTATACAAATTCCCAACAGAATGCAGCCAAAACGATCAGCAAACACTCACATTCGTGATCACATCACTCGCCATCAGAAATGTGCTCTCCAGATTTGTAGATCAAAATTTATTTTTGTACGCTGTTAACATTTCCAAATACAGAAACTGGAGTATCCCCCCACATCAGCATATGATGATCAGATACATGCGAGGAGTCTTCCATGAATTTTTTTCAGAACTTTATGAATAACTGCCAAATTAAAGCCAAGGTTTACCTCTCAGTACAGTACGCAATCTTCTTTCTTAAACCTTATGACTATTTCTAGATAACATATTTTATCAAAAATGGTTTTTATCCTCTTAGCATTTTTTTAAGCTATAACATATACTTTCTGGCGCCTTAACTTAGAGCCAAGAGCAAGGAAAAAAATGTGTGGTCACTGAATGTGGATGTCCATTTTGAAGTAGAATCTGTTTTAAAAGGAGGACGAGAGAAATTCAGAAAGGCCCAGGAGCAGGCTGACAGAGTCTCACCGCAGAGGCTGGAGCCCCAGGGAAGCTGGAGATCACGCCCCCAACTCCTATAGAGCACAGCAGGAGGGCCAGGGCAGGGCTCAGGGCCGGTCTCACGTCTGATCATCAGGCACAGAGCTTAAGCTTCCTCAGTTTCTATCTCCTGCTTCTATCTCCTTCTATCTCCTGCTCTATGAAACGGGAACCAGAAGGAAGCAGTGAGGACTAGGGGGAAGCACATACCAACACCTCTTAGCATGCACTGAAACTGAGGGAGACCTAGTTAGCCCAGCCTCTTCATGAAATAAAATCTAAAATTATCACTACCAAAAATACCCAACAAACTGGCTCCTAGAAATCCAGTTTTCACTGCCCCTTTGCTTCTACCTGGGCAGAACCATCCTCTCCCCGTCACCAGTGGAGCGGTCGGCCCCACGGGAACAGATGACAACTCCTGGGACGCCAACTTCCTCCTCCGTGCCTTTAGAGGCCTCCCTGCCCTCATCTCCCGGCTCATACTGCCCTGGCCCACACCTCACGAAGTAATTTATTACCGGAGTAGAAATTGCAGCTGAACCAATCATTGACATAGAACTTTGCCCTCCATAGTTACTTGATCAAGCACATCATGCGTACTCAATGCTCATGAAGAAAAAAAATAGTCAGACCGTCGTCCAAAACGCATTCATCCATTTACAACATGTATGAAGTGTGTGCTGTGTGCCAAACTCCGTGCTAAGCCTGAGATATAAAAAGGCATAAGACTCAGGCCTGGTCTATAAGGTGTTCCCCAGTCTTGGTGGAGGCAGATACTTAACAGCTAATTATAATATAATGTAGTTGGTACAGTGACAGAGTTATACCCAAAATGCTTAAAAGTTTTCCCTTTTAGAAATTTGACCTAGAAAGTAAAATATACAGAACTTAAAGAAGTGATACTCTTCCACAAAAATAATTATACCTCATTGGCTTAGTTTTCACATCTCCTACATCTATTATAAAAGAACCATAAAATGAAGATAAGCAAAAAGAAAAATATCACCTATACTCTTACCTCCCAAAATAACTACTGTTAACATTTAGCTGCAGGCCTTCTAGGTTTTTAAATACAGATTTTTTAATACACAATATAAGATCATTTTATAAATATAGTAACCTGAGTTTTTCACTCATCAACAAATATATAAAGACATATTTTGAGAATAGTAAATGTTCTTCTAATTGATCATTTTAAATGGTTCTGTAGTATTTCACGATAGGTACCATAATCTCCTTAACTATCCTGTACTTTTGGATATTTAGACATCTTCCAATTTTTTGGTTATGATAAACATTAAGATATTCTTATTCACACATATTTTCAACCTAGTCTGATTATTTCTTCAGAATAACTTCTTAGAGGTAGAATTATTTGGATCCAAAGGAATACACATTTTTTAAGACTTTGATACCTATTACCGAATTGCCCTCCAGAAAGATTGTGCAGTTAAAGACCACCATTTCCCCACATCTCCACCCACTCTGTGTAGTAGCACTCTTTTTCACTTTTTGCATTTAGTATTTATAAATTTTAATGTAATCACTTTAGCTAAAAATATTATTAATGGGAGCATCATTTTTAGAAATAGTTATGACAGTTACTAAAATTGGGCCGTGCTGAGCTGGGCCATAATTCTAGTTTGGGTTTGGCACATCAGTGCTTCTCAGACTCTACCATGCACAGAAATCACCTGAGAATACTGTTAAATTGCCCATTGAGACTCATTAGGTCAGGGGTAGAGACGGAGATGCTGCATTTCCAACAAGATCTGGGGGACCCCAATGCTGTGGTCCAAGAACTAAGTTTATGGAGAATGGCCCACAATCCTCTTATCTTGAGTGCCTCTCAATCGGCCAAAGATGCCTGTGTTTCCCACCCACACCCCTCAGAAGTACTCTGCCATGGTTAAATTATTCTGCCACTCCCTTGTCGGATTATCTCGAGCAATTCGCTAGAGTGCAGAGGGCCTCTGTTTACCCATCTGTGAAATGAAAAGCTTGGAGTAGAAAAGGGGTCTTCCCTTATCCAAATGTAACTAAGTACATCCTAAATTGCTTTTCACTAGGACAATCTTTTGACTACCTCATCCCTTCATCCCACAGGGCTACACTACGAGGAAACAAATTGTGAGACCAACCAAGGAGCTGCCCTGCAAGGCCAGGAGGTGGTGGAAGCACATGGCAGGGAATAAACCCCCGCGAGGGGGCGCTGTGCTCCGACCCAATCTCGCCTGCTAGTGCCTGGTTATAACAATGTCCATTTTCTCTTCCCAAAAGGAATTGATTTAACAAGAACCTAAGGCTAATTTACCCATTAAAGGAACAAAGAGTGGAATTAGGGAGGAGATTGACAGAAATACTGTGTCTGTAAATACCCTGCCAAAGAGCCTCCCGAAGTCAGTTCCCGGCTCAGGGAGTTTCAGTGCCCTGGACAATATTTCACTGGTAATGGTTCCTCCCTTCTGTTCCCTTCTCCCTCTTGTTTTTCTGCAACTCTGAGAGGTGGGCGGGAGCAGAACATCATCCCTAATGCCTCAGCTGACGACAGCGGCTGTGTAAGGCATGGATAGCCACAGACTTATTTTCCTGTAGAAATGCTGCCCTTCCAGTTCTGTAAGAACGTGAAAACATGCCGTATCTCCCCTAATAGGAGACTAATCGTAATGCTCCCCAGTTCCATTAAGTTATCAAATAAGACCATGAATGGTTGTTTAATTCAATTCCCTATTTTTGAAAGACTGGGCTGCCCAGAATGATTTATTTCTAATAACAATTCACTCCTCCCCCACCTTCAAACACTTTTCTCCTCCATCTCTCCTTTGACTGGAAGAGAGTTTAACTTGTTCACAAAATGCTTTTTCCCACATTAGCCTTCCTTAAACAACCCCATATGTTTTGACTCCTAAGTCAACTTTTTAAAAAAGTACAATACTCCTTTGCTTTCCTTAGAAGGATGACGCCCTCCCTCTCTCTCCAGGGGGCCCCCCAGAGTTCAAAGACTTTGTTTCTTCAATGAGGCCAGAACTAGGTCTGCTGATCCACTCTAATCAAAGATGTTGGCCAACCTGCCAGCACCTAAGATAAAAATAAATTAAATAAATCAGCTAGTATCTTCCACATTTAATGCTGATTCTGCTGGGCGCTCCCTGGAACCCACTGCCAGGCGGCAAGCCCTCATTCTGAGTTGTTTACAATCTCTTGCTCTCCGTTCCAAGGTGGAGCCCCGGCCACAATGGACTTCTCCGAAGAGCTGCCCTAATTCCTCCTATCACTCGGAAGCTCATCGGTGGGGCCCGAGCAACAAGATCAATAAGAAAACAAATCCCCACTTCCTAGGTCTTGTTTGATCTTAAAACGGCATCAGCCAAGATTTCAGCTACCTAATGCTCCAGACAAGAGGAGCAGAGTTTTCTTATGAAAATAAATTAGACCAGCACAACAGGAAGAAAAGGAGAATAATGGACGCACAACTGCTGAAATGGCCAAGAGCCCGGAACGTGGCCGGCGAGCTCCGCAAAGGCGGTGGTTTCCTCTACTCTCCATTCTCCCTGCACCAGAACAAATATTTCTCATTCAACAAATATTTTTAAGTCACTGCTTTTCAATTAGAGATGGCTTTATTTCTTCTGGATGCTGGGGCTTTGTTTTTCCCACTGAAATTATAACGACGCTAAAGATGGCACAGGGAGGCCCTCGGAGCAGCCTTGCTCCGTACAATCCATCAGCTGTGATAATATCAAGATGAATATATTGTCAGGAATCTGTATGGAGCATTTCATTTATCCTACCCCCTCTCGTAAGAGCTGCTCCACCGGGGATTACATTATTATTCAAGCTTCCTGGACTCGCTCCAAATGCAGATTGCAACTACAATTCAAAGAGAAACTTATACAAGGTGGTAGGAAATAGACCCTCCTACAGAACATTTTTTTTTTTAAATTAACCTTTTCAGACTTTAATTCCATCCTATCTACCCATAAATAGACCAGCTTTCAGGAATGAAAAGCTAATCCTACAGTAATAACACAAAGCTCGATTTCTCATTCCGTACAATCATTAATATTGCTTTAAAAATCACGGGAAATCTCTTCAACTTCTTAAGCTTTGTAATTCATTTCTGTCCAGCGATTCGAGAAACCTCATTAGTTTAGGTGGCCTTTTCGCGGTACACCCAAGGCATGCAAATATTTGGAATTTTTACCTTAGGGCAGAGTTTAAGAAAAAAATTAATTTCTCATTTTCAGAAAGGATTTATGAATGTGGAAAAATGCTCTGGTGACAGTAACACGTTTGTGTTGCCTAATTGACAAATAAAATAGACAGGCATAAAGACTCTATGAAGTAAAAGAGAAAGAAAAGAGATTTTTAAATAAATGGTAGGGATCTTTTTTTCAAGAAAGAAAAGACAATCTTGTTCCATCTTTAACATTCTTTTCTATAACCCAGTTTCGATATTCTAATCAAAAGTAAGCTGGAAAAGCTTTGATTTGGGAGGAAAAAAAAATCCTTTGAACATTGATCGACATGCAATTTGTGCAATTATTTAACCTGGATTTAACTCCCTACACTCTATCCTCAAATCACTTGATTGACTGAGATGCTGTTTCATTGAGCTGGGTTTACAATTATCCTTCAACAAGCGAAACTTCAAAGGCCGCTCAATGGGTATTTTCCATTCTTCATTAGAACTCGTAAATGTATAACCTGCACATAAACAAGTCACTCTACCTAATTAAATGGAATCTCTTCCTCTCTATTAAAAATTTAGAAGTGCTGCCTGGGTATAAACATGTCATCTGAGAAGGTGGGAGGGGAGACCTTCTTAATATCCGTGAATAACCAGCTGAATCTCCTTTCAGCAAAGCCATGTTAATAATAGCACGCATGCACATAAATTATTCTTATAATTTTATTATCAGTAAAGATTGTTTAAATGTAAAGGGTATTCATTGTTGGCAATTATGCACTCAAGTTTTATCTGCCTACGAGGGAAATGCAATCTGGGCTTTAATTTACTTTGGAGACCATCACATAGCTTCTAGCCCAGTTTCTTTTCCAAGTATCTTATCTGTATCCTAAAAGAGGTAATAACAGCATCTTCTCTGATGGCCCTGTCTAGATTGGAGAATAAGCTTCTTATCATAACACATTTCTAAACTTAGAATTCTTAGGAAGATAATTCATAATGCTCTAATTTGGAAGTGGAAATAATCAAAGTGTTCTGAGTTTGTTTTGTGTTGTTTTGTTCTGTTATTAAAGTAAGGAAAGGGTTTTTTTAAGTCCTTGCCCCTGTTTTGTTTTGGAAATAATTGATGGAGTTAATCAAAGTATTTTAATTTGTGTACAGGACTCACTGCTGAGACTCCTAACCTTCTTTAAAAAAACTCTTTTCATAAAGTTTGAAACAATATTTGTGACAGATGTTAAGCTTTATATCCTAAGACCTGCCAGAAATTGCAGCATGTAAATGTTTGAGAAAGGACATGGCTAGTTTTGAGCTGCGAGGTGTTTTGTTGGAGCGCCCTCTTGTGGTCAAATGTCATCAAGACAACTCTTTCATTTCTTTTTGAGGGTGCATTTGATAGACCCATGGTGGCTCAATTTTGACCAGGACAAATTGCAGTTTAGTCGAAATTTCTAGTATTTTGTTGGATTTTGGATCATCCATCCTCCTCCAAGAACACTTTAAAATGCGCTCATTCAAGCAAGCAGAAAGGTATGAGTGTATTAAATGTATGAGAACAATTCAAATACATAAAAATTACACACAAATGCAAAGCAGCGTTCCTTAGTGATCTGGGAACAGAGAAGGTCTTCCTCATGAAATGACACTCATCCCCAAATGTGCCGTGGGAAAGATAGTTTCTCCTCTGAGCATCAGCACTGTCAGAGGCCAACAGCATGAGGTTCATGCAACAGTTACAGGCTGGTGGATAATGTCACCCATCACCACCTACGACTTCCTAAAATACTGTCACGTATCCCTAGTGGATCAAGGTCCCAGCTTCAGCAGTGCTTGAACAGAACCAAGTCTGCCTTTCCTCTGATAGCCCTTCCAACAGGGTTGTGGGAATTTCAAGTGAGGGAAAACCTATCAAAGAGAGTCGTTACATTCAAGCATTTCCATAATCCCATAATGTGTTGACTATGTAAAATTTGAAACCATTTTTATGGTTCAAAATAATCTACTTAGAAGGTTCACTAAAAATAAGGATCTCTGTGAAAATTCCTGCCTTTGACCAGAAACCCGGGTTGAGGATGACCAAAGAACGAGGGCTCCTCTTTGACATCTCAGATCATAGGTCTTGAAGGGACCCTGGAGATTACAGATTTCAAAGATGTCATTTTACAGATTTTTTTTTTTTAAAAAACCCAAATCTAGTAGAACCTGCCTCAGGTCTCATGATAAAAAGCAGCCGACCTGGGATCAGAAGAGAGTGTCCCAGCTGTAGCTAGCATGGCCCACCATCCTTGGCTCCATGCTAAGGAGCTTTTTAGTCTCCAGTTCCCCACACTGGCCTGCATCTGGCTCAGTTGCCTCTGCACTGCTACTAAGGTGTCTGTGCTACTACTGATTTGTCTGCCTGGATTCTTTCCTCAGAATGATACATAAATGAGAACCACATTATTTAAGATGTGACTGGCAGTATCTGAAAACCACAACCAAACTCAATACAATACTGAATACAAAGCATCCTCTCTGGAAAAGTCTGGAATTCCCATTCCATGTAAGTCTATGCACGATGGGCTTTCAGATTAAATTTTAGATAAAATGGAATTAGACTATGTAAAGAATCTAGTAATGTGCTGTTTTATTATAAATGCCGGTTTCAGTACCCCTTAATGACCAACTTTATAGGATATTAGGAAGTACCTTTTAGTCCTTTATGGAAATAAACGCCCATAAAATTATCCAATGTAGGTTAAAGAAACTAAAGAAAGGTACTTGATGGGTTGTCCTAAAGCCTTCAGCTGGCATGTTACATACACAGGACGTTGTTGGGAGATTGGTGAACCAACCTTGGGCAAGATCAGCTCTGGCTGTGATAGTAGTAAATGTCCCCACAAGATGGAGTTATTCTTTATTTTTAATTCATCTTACTCTTTAAAAAAGGTGATTTTTATACAGTCTCAGAATAAAACCTGTGAACTATGCATATGATAGCATATATTATCAGGTTTAATGTAACATGTGTCACAGTTATAAGAATCTTTGCCCCCCTCCCAACAAGAAAGGGGCTCCTGGGACACCAACCAAGGGATGTAATATCCCCTACCATGTGGGAGAAGTTGGTTCTCAGAGGGGGGAATGAAGCCAACCGGAAGAGAATCCTGAAGGTTTTTTACTCCTGATTCCAGTGAACTCTGAAGCCAGAGTTTCAGACTTCCCTGGAGTTCCATGAGATACTCTAGTACTCTTAATCTCCCCTTTTTGCCTGCCCCCAAATCTGCCCCTCTCCCTGAGGACCAGGTGCTGAGAATGGAGGACTCCTGCCCTCCTGCCTGGCTTCCCTGCAGCTCTAGTGAGGGGGCAGATGGTGTTCTTAGGGAAAGCCAGGCCTTGGGAGAAAGGCAGTGTGTGTGTGTTCCAACTTTCTATGTTTCCCTAAAAGGTGAATGCAGTCTCAAAGTATGTGAATTAGGTTCTCTCATGTATGAACCATTTTCTATCGGAGTTGGGTATCATGGATCACTTGAGGCTGGCAGTTCAAGACCAACCTGGCCAAGACAGTGAGACACCATGTCTAAACAAATAAATAAACATGGATAAATAGTTATAGATGGATAGATTAAAAGATAATGATAAAAATGTTTTCTATCAGGCAGCACTTGTGGCTCAGTGAGCAGGGCGCCAGCCCCATATACCAAGGGTGGTGGGTTCAAACCTGGCCCTAGCCAAACTGCAACAAGAAAATAGCCAGGCATTGTGGCAGGTGCCTGTAGTCCCAGCTACTCGGGACGCTTAGGCAAGGGAATCACCTAAGCCCAAGAGCTGGAGGTTGCTGTGAGCTGTAATGCCACAGCACTCTACCGAGGGTGACAAAGTAAGACTTTGTCTCTTAAAAAAAAAGTTTTCTATCATGATGGCTAAAACAGAGGCTCTCTAGCCATGGCCCTTTCCTCTGAAAATTCCTCTCCTGAAGGTACTCCGCTGTCTCTGTGCCCTCCCTGCCACAGCAGAGCCTCTCCTAGGCTACTAAAATAGCAATGGCTTTGCAGTTCTCCTTAGTAGCAGCAGACAATGTATCTGATTTAGCAGGAAAATGAGTGGGAAAAAAACCAATAGAGTTGATTGAGAATGTCACTGACTGGGGCTGGAGTTCTCCGAGTTTGTTTCCACGGCACTCTAGGCCCATCAACAAGACAAATATTTTGCTAATAAAAAAATGAGTGTTGGTTTTTCAACAAATGGTGGTGGAACAATTGGAGACAAAGACCTCTTATCTCACGCACAGATTAACCCACGATGGATCGTTGTCCAGAATATAAAATGCAAAACTATGAAACTTCTTAAAGAAAACATAAGAGAAAATCCATATGGTCTTGGGTTTGGGGATACGTTTTTAAATACAACACCAAAGGCACAGTCCATGAGGGAAAAAATTTGATAAATTGGGCTTCATTAAAATTACAATCTTCTGGGCAGCGCCTGTGGGTCAAAGGGGTAGGGCGCCGGCCCTATATGCCAGAGGTGGTGGGTTCAAACCCAGCCCCAGCCAAAAACTGCAAAAAAAAAAAATAATAATAATAATAATAATAAATTAAATAAAATTAAATTAAAATCTTCTGCTCCACTAAAGATAGAGAATGAAAAGGCAGGCCACAGGCTGGAAGAAAATATTTGCAGAGCACATATCTGATTAAAGACTTATATTCAAAATATGAAAGAACGGTTAAAACTCAACACTTAAAAAACAAACAACGGAATAAAGAGACAAAAGATCAGAACAGACCCCAAAGAAGATATTATGGCAAATAAATCTATGAAGAGGTGCTTAATATCGGTTGTCACGAGGAAATTCCACAGAAAGTAATAGAGATATCACTACACAAGTGTGATGAATGTCTGTGCCTCCCCCAAACTGACAGCGCCCACTGCTGGCAAAGACGCAGAACAACAGGAACTCCTCTGCAGTGCTAGTGGCCCCGCAAGATGGCGCATCCACTTTGGAAGTCAGTCAGTTTCTTACAGAACTAAACATAACCTTATCATATCACCCACTGGTTGAGCTCCTAGGTATTTACCCAAATGAGCTGAACTCGTGTCCCCACAAAAATTTGCTCATTTTTAACTATTTATAGCTATTTTAGCTATTTATAACTGCTTCACTCGGAAGTGCCCCAAACTAGAAGAAACCAACATGTTTTCTACAGGTGAATGGATAAACAAATGGCGGCATATCTATACGATGAAATATTATCCAACTACTAAAAAAATAAGCTATCAAGCCATTAGAAGACATAGATGAGGCTGGGGACAGTAGCTCCCAGCTACTTGGGAGGCAGAGGCAGGGGGATCACTTGAGCCCAGGAGTTCCAGACTGCAGAGAGCTGTGATCACACCTGCTCTCTCTCTAACCTGGGAGACAGAGCAAGCCCCTCCGTGTATATGTGTAACTCCAATGTAATTACGAGCAAGTGTCCAACAAATTCTATTGAAAATTCTCCAAAATACCTGACCAGTCATCTTCAAAATGTCAAGGCCGCTACCAACGAGGAAATACTGAGAAAACTGTCACAGCCAGGAGGACCCTGAG
Source organism: Otolemur garnettii (assembly GCF_000181295.1). Lineage (NCBI taxonomy): Eukaryota > Metazoa > Chordata > Mammalia > Primates > Galagidae > Otolemur > Otolemur garnettii. The sequence goes on from NW_003852406.1 coordinate 12,677,979, forward strand.
AAGAATGACATTCTGGATGGGGCCCTGGAAAAGGAAAAGGACATGAGGGGAAAAGTAAGGAAATCTGAATAAACTTGGGACTGTAGTTAATAGTAACGTGTCCGTGCCGGCTTATTGTGACAATCATATCATACGATGTTAATGAGAGGGAAACTGGGTACATGGACGCATAGGTACTCTCTGGACTTCCTTCACAATAATTTTGTAAATCTAGAACTATTCTAGAATTAAAATTTTAGTTTGAAAAATGTTGACAGACGGGGGAGGGGGAGGAGGAAGCAGGAGGGGGCTAAGGGAGGGGGTTGCAGTGCTCCCACCTAACGGGCACAATTTAAGGGTTTACGGCACACCTCTCGGGTGTGGGACACAGCTACAGCAGGAACCACACCTAACAAACGCAAACACTGCGACCTAATCGTTGGTACCCTCCTATTAATTTTGAAGTAGAAAAAGAAAAAAACTGTTGATAGATATTCACCAATTTGTACATACACAGAGTTCAATGGATACATTTTTCTTCCCGTTTTATTAAAATTGCACCCCCTTGCAAAGGTGTAGGCGGAGGGGGCTTGGGTCCTTCCTCTGTATAGCCCAGAGACTGTGGGCAAGTCTCGTAAGCTCGCTGAGCCTCAGATCTCTCCCCAGTCAGATGGCTCGTGACACCTCCTTCCCAGGCCAGCTGGAGGAATCAAATGCCAGAACCTATGTCCAGCACCCGGCAGGGCCTGGCACAGAGTAGGCTCCCAACACTGCCGCTTTCCTTAGCCAACTAGTATGGATCGGACTTAATGTGTGTCTGGGTGGTAAATCGATTTAAATAGAAAAACTCAGAATGTTTGTGGTGGATGAGAGAATGATACATTCTTACTTCTAATCCACCAAGCTCCACTATCAGCTCCAGAGAAATATTCCAAAGGGTATTTACCCCAGGTCTGAGCAATGTCATCCAACTAGTAGAAAGCCCTTGGGAGCTTCCTCTCAATCGGCTCCACCTGACCCCTGGGCTCAGCCCATAATGTGAGGTCTTCAGAGCCGGACACCAGCGTCTCCTTCCTGGCCCATGTGCCTTTTTTCACTCCACCTTTTCTTTTGCTCCCTCACTCCCCTTCTCCCCCCAAATCCCCTCCATCCCTCCCTCCGATTTAGGTAGAGTGGGCATTTCTGCTCCATCTCTGGAGACAATGGGAAGGACTCACAGACAGCAGCGCTCTCCACCCCGCAGAGATTCCTCCTCCCAGCTACTCGCCCTCCTGAATGCTACTAACAGTGTCCACCTGCATGCTGAGGCGCCTTGTAAAAGGCCTCTTCCACTTCCTGGCCAGATTGCAGGAAAAGAGGTGCAAGGAGGAGGGAGAAAAATCCTTCACCCTATAGGTCGTTTGTTAGAAATATTTTATGCATAACTTTTTCAGGCATGAAGCCTACACATATATGATTAAAATTTCCCATTAGTAAAACTGCTCCTAGTTGATATAATAAATGTAAAACGGATTTTTATTTTGTGATGTTCCCAGAAGTGACTTGCAGGAACTGGGCCACAGGAACAAGTGTGAGAAGAACCGCCCAGAAGTGAAACTGACCAGGCAGACTGAACATGTCCACACAGAATAGAAACCACAGAGCTCAGGATTCCTGCCCTGTCCAGTGTCTTCTAATCTTGGAGGACCAAGACTCCCCTGAATCTGGTCAGCATGATGCTTCCCACTGGTTCTACCACCTCCATTTAATTACAGAGTCTTGGTCACATGGTTCCAGGAAATGAACACTTAAGTCCTGTCCATCAAGAGGTGGTCCGTGTCAGGTAACCAGATTATTAATAAATGATTTTCAGGAACAGGAGGGATTGGCCATCACAGAACACATTTCCATTAACTTGATATGGTCCAAAGTCGATGGAAACACTTTTTAAAAAACTGCCTCGTTGCCAAGAAGATAAATGATGTTGCTATGTAGGAAACTCAAGGACACCCCCTACCGACCCCCAAACCCTCCACATGTCCCTGACAGCTCACAGAGGCAGGTCCGTGATTCATGGACAGACAGGGAGGAAGGAGACGGGGAGACACATGCAAGATGGCTTGACGAAGGAGCCGTGAGAACCAAGGAGGTCAAATCCCCAAGTGGAAACCAGCCGTAGCAGGAGAACACGCCAGGTGGGAACCCTGAAATGGTTTCCCAGTGTCCTCTGGGACACTTCCAGGGCAGACACTACGGGGCAGGAAGAGTCTTTCCAATTCGCGAATAATGCTGTGTGATGTTGCTTATTTGTATATTATCTACTGTTTAACAAATTAAACTTATTTGTTCAATTTAGTAAGTGCTTCCTTTATACCAAGAACTATGCCAGGAACGGGACATGTGTCACCTCATCTAATCTCTAACAGCAACCCTAAGAGACAGACACTACTGTCCCCAGGGGGGCAGACCCCTTGGGCACCTTAAGTGGGGAGACTCCAGGTAAAAGATTCAGCTTGAGAGAATGTCCAGGCCCCTGGTGGGGTTCAAGGGAAACAGGCCTTTGTTGGGGGGGAGTGCAACCCAGATACAATCTTCCTGACGATCCTGTGACCCTCTCACCAGGGACTTACAGCCCGGACACCTGCTACTCCGAAGCCTAACCTCTGAGCACCTTCATTATTGCATGCTTGATTTGGTAGGAGTGGGAAATGAATGATTTATTTCAATCACCTCTGAGGAGGAGCCCCCCAGAACTTGTAGTATCTAAGCCAGAAATCCATTGTAAAATATATGGAAAGTACATTAGTGGCCCATCTTTTTTTTTTTTTTTTTTTTTTTTTTTGAGACGGAGCCTCAAGCTATCCCCCTGGGTAGAGTGCTATGGCATCACACTCACAGCAACCTCCAACTCCTGGGCTCAAGCTAGTCTCCTGCCTCAGCCTCCCAAGTAGCTGGGACCACAGGCGCCCGCCACAACGCCTGGCCATTCTTTGGTTGCAGCCATCATTGTTGTTTGGCGGGCCCAGGCTGGGGATTCGAACCCGCCACCTTAGGTGTATGTGGCTGGCGCCTTAGCCGCCTGAGCCACAGGCGTCGCGCCAGTGGCCCATCTTATGTGGCTTTTCCAGTTAAGTGTTTAAGATATAGCCTCTTTGGTTGACCGTCTCCCTACACTGACCACCTCCTTCTCTTGACCTAATTTCCCTAGACTGGACATGCACCACATGTACGTATCAGTACAGCAGGCCTAGCTCCTTGTGGTGACAACCTCCCCATGCTGATCAGTTCGTCACAGTCTCTTGGGTGGTCAACTTACAGAGGTTTGACTGTATTTAGATTCCAGCTGTGCTGTCACTTCATTCTCCTCATACCCTATTCTATACTCCTATCCTGTGTCCCATATTTTGAGAGCCATATTCTCTGTTGGAGAAACAGTAAACAGATATAAAACCAGTATTGCTACAGGATGGATGTATCACCCCCAAACACATGATTAATACAGTATTTGTGCCTAGAGGTGAGTCTTAATGCCACAACTAATGTCACAGATGGAGTTCCCAGCAGCAGGGTGGAGGGATGGGGGAGGGGGGGGAGGGAAAGGTTGTCATGTGGTCTCTGACCTTGAGTAGCACACTTTTTGTGCCAAAGAATTCGTGTCAGTGTGCGAGCTTATTGGTGCCAGGCCGGCTGTTAGTAAGATTAGGCAAGTGGGGACCCGTAGCGAATAGTTAGACATGATGGTGGAGACAGCAGTGGACCTCAGATCAAGTGGTGGAATATCCCAGGGGCTAGGCAAGCCCCCCCTTTTAAGAATTGCTGCCCCTGTTATGTGGACTGTCACCCTGGAAGGAACTGAAGAGTGAAGAGAGGGGAGAGAGGAGAGGGGGGAAAGGAGAGGAGAGGAGAGGAGAGGAGAGGAGAGGAGAGGAGAGGAGAGAGAGGAGAGTGAAGAGAGGAGAGAGAGGAAAGTGAAGAGAGGGGACAGAGGACAAGAAGATTCAGGGAGAGGTCCTGGGCACAGGGAGGGGGTGATGCAAAGACAGGGCCCGGGAGCACCCAGGGGTGAGGTCTGTACCAGAGCAAAAGGCAAGTCACAGCCATCTCAGCCTCCATGCGCTCAGGGTTATCAGGG
>NW_003852406.1:12682792-12687817 GCF_000181295.1 Otolemur garnettii
GTTGTGGCAGGGGCCTGTAGTCCGAGCTACTCGGGAAGCTGAAGCAAGAGAATCACTTGAGCCCCAGAGTTTGAGGTTGCTGTGAGCTGTGATTTCACAGCGCTCTACTGAGAGTGACAAAGTGAGAGTGTATCTCTTTAAAAAAAAAAAAAAAGACATAGTCGGAGGGCACACTTAATAAGACTCCCTTCCAACTCAGCTCTCCATCAGGGTGTGCAGGCTGTCCTGGTGGCAAGGAAGAGGTGGGATTGAATCAGACTGAGTTTGGAAGACAGGTTCTAACTCAGGGCAGACAGCATGTCCCATGCCCATGCTAGTCACCACAACTTCCCAGAGGTACCTGACACTGTTGTGGTCAACTGTTGACCCCCTGCTATCCCCTGGATGCCCTATAAGAGGTTGGGGCACACCAGGCACTGCGTGGGGACTGGGTGCCTCCCCTCTCAGGCACCGGGACTCCAGCCGTCCCCAGGTAAGCTAATTGCTTCTCCCTTTCGCCCCCTCTGAGACAATCCAGGCTCTACATCCTTTTGAACAAAACATTGAAAAACCAAAAGCCAGCCTGTGGTGGCTCGTGCCTATAATCCTAACTCTCTGAGAGGCCCAGGCAGGTGGATGGCCTGAGCTCAAGAGTTTGAGACCAGCCTGAGCAAAGTGAGACTCTGTCTCTACTAAAAATAGAAAAACTAGCCCTGTAGTCCCAGTTACTTGAGAGGCTGGAACAAGAGGATTACTTGAGCTCAAGAGTCTGAGGTTGCTGTGAGCTGTGACACCATGGCATTCTACCTAGGGTGACGGAGTGAGATTGTCTAAAAAAAAAAAAGAAGAAGAAGATGAAGTATAAAGAAGGAAGGGAGGAAGGAGAGAAAGAAAGAAAAAAAGGAAGGAAGGAAGGGAGGGAGGGAAGGAAGGAAGGAAAGAAAGAAAGATCAAAACTCACCTTAACTCTTCCATGGGGCAAGGAGGCCTGACTTTCACTGCTCAAAGTCCAGCCCACCCTCCCAAGAAGGGAGAGAGAACCCTGCCTCCTGTTTTTCCCTAATGAGCTTACTGCCAAGGAAACAAGACTTAATTCTCAAGCAGGTCATCTGCCAAATATGTTACCGGTGATTCATTCCAGTTGAGGTTCCAGGTGATTTCAGCATTTTTTCTTTATACTTTTCTGTTTTCAACTTTCTGCATGATTCCTCTCTTAAGAAAAAAATACTGTCATTCCTCCTCCACCCCCCCAAAAAAATCCTGCTTTAGGGATTTTCTCCCTCAACTTAAATGAGGATCGGCTACTCTGGATCCCCAAGCACCTGTGGTTTCCTCGCTTACAACCCTTATTCTCATTCTACATGGTCAGTGTGGCCTTTTCCTTATTCTCTGCTATCACCATATCCCCAGGGCTTAGTTCAGTGACCAGCACATCGTGGGTATCTCTGTTGAATAAATGAATAAATTGATGCGTGAGGAAGCCGATGACTGAAGCCCAATATCACTTGCTTCACTCTAGAATTTTAAACATCTTCCTAGGCTGGGTGCAGGGGCTCATACCTGTAATCCTAGCACCCCGGAGCCCGAGGTAGGTGGATTACTAAAGGTCACAAGTTTGAGGCCAGCCTGAGCAAGAGCAAGACCCCATCTCTACTAAAAATAGAAAAACTAGCAAGCCGTGTGGTGGGTGCCTGGAATCTCAGCTACTGTGAGGCTGCAAGGCAAGATTGCTCAGCCCAAGGGTTTCAGGTTGCTGTGAGTTAAGATACCACAGCACATAGCACTTTCCCCAGGGTGACCGAGTGAGACTCTGTCTCAAAAAAAAAAAAAAACACAGCCTGAACAACATGGTGAGAGCCCTCCCCCGCCAACTCTATAAGAAAGTTATCAAAATCAGCTGAGTATACTGGCACATGCCTCTAGTGTCAGCTGTTGGGAAGACTGAGATTGGAGATTGCTTAAACCCAAGAGTTCGAGGCTGCAGTGAGCTGTAGTTATACCATTGCACTCTGGCCCATCTGAAAAAAAAAAAAAGGGAATAAAGATCTTCCTGGCTCAGTGCCCGTAGCACAGTGGTTATGGCGTCAGCCACATACACAGAGGTTGGCAGGTTCAAACTCAGCCCAGGCCAACTAGGCAACAATGACAACTGCAACAGAAAAATAGCCAGGCGTTATGGTGGCTGCCTGTAGTACCAGCTACTTCGGAGGCTGAGACAAGAGAATCACTTGAGCCCAGGAGTTTGAGGTTGCTGTGAGCTGTGATGCCACAGCACTCTACCTAGGGTGACAGAGTGAGACTCTGTCTCAAGTTACATTCAAGTTTCCTATCTGAAATAAAAAATTAAATTCAAATTAAAAACATAAAGATGGACTTGTTGGGTCTGGATTTCTATGAGGGCCCGTAACTAAAAGGTGGCTTCTGGTCCGCACTCTTCTTAATGCTCTACTGTGGAGAACAAGACAGAGACGCCTGATTCGGGACACATAGCTGGGAACTGCACAAACACCGAAGACGGCTGGCAAAGGGGGAAAGTGTGCTTTTCTGTTTCAGGAAACCTGCTGACGTAGGGAATGCCTCTGTTTTTCTGCAGAAATGCTGCCTTCAGTGGACAAAATTCAGCCACAATCAAGCTAATTGAATGCACAAATGTAATATTTTTCCAGGGCACCTCCAATTTAATGCTTGATGAAATTGTGTCTTTCGCATATATTTACAAAAGCGTTTCTTCATCCAGAAATGTCTGTTAAAATTGCTTATAGATGCTGAGATAGCAAATCACTCTTCTAATGTAATGAGATAAGTCATCTCTATAAACTTGGCTTGCTCAAATGTACTCGCATAAAAGAAATCAGGCTACAAGCTTTTTTCAATAAATAGAATGAACAACTAGAACTTGATGGCTTTAGCGTGTTCTGCCTCATTGCTAAGGGATGTTTAAAATTGCTCCTTCTCTCTCCATCTCTCTCTCACAGAGCAGAGTTTTCATTTTGGTGGTTGATGGGGAAAGGAGGTCAGATAAACTGATGTAAGAAGCCAAAGCCATTTGTCAAAACACAGGGAGAAGTCTAGAGACTGGAGTCATTTAAAGACTAAAAATTGATTTAAAAGATTCCTATCCTTGAATCGTTCTTCTTGCTAAATGCAGCCATTCCACGTGCCTGATTTTCCCTGCTATCACTATCTTTATTAATAATTTGCACCATAGGAACTCTGCATCCTGGAGAAGGTTCATATACATAATTGTCTGTGCACAGCCTGGTAAAGCTGGTTCAAAGATCATGAGTCCATGGAAAAGTCAAGACCTTTAGGAGGTCACTCGTTTATTTTCAAGTACGATTTATCTTCCAAGTTTTTAACCTGGAAGCCAATTCTGTAGCAAAATGTCTCTTAGGCCTTCTCACACATGCCTGTAGGGGCATCGTGTATGGCTGCTCAGGTTGCACACTGCACAACTCCAGGGGAGAGACCCTTCACCTAGACTACACTGTGCAACGTGTTCTCGGGCGCTGTGCAATGTGACAGCCCCCCAAGGTCGGGGAGGGCAAATGATCTTCTTGATCACCATGCGTTGTGCTTCATGGCTACATTGTACCCGCTGCCTTTTAATGCCTCAAGGAATAAAATCGAAGGTCTTGTTATCGACTCCCCAAATGTTAAAGCCTGCCTGGTGCCCTTTCCCTTCTCTTTGCAATGTAAAATTGTTGGAGAAAATATTCAAATCTCCAGATGGTTCTCTTTACTTCAAGAAATGGTTTGGACAGCTTGACTGAGGACAGGCTGAAATCCAGAAGAAAACGGGACCAAATTTCAAGTGCCCTTGCTGTCAGTTTTGGAAAACACCAGACAACCAGTGCTCCACACACCCGGACGAGAGACAGCAGGCAGTGTTTGCAACAGCTCTCCTGGATCCTTCCCTGCGCCAGCCTGCCTTTTGGATTTTCCCTCACACCTGCTGGAGGGTCTAGATTGGCCAGATGGGTGGCCAGGCTGTCCTGGGCATGGCGGGAGCAGAGGCGCCCCATCCTCACAGCACGGCCCTGCCTCCTACTAAGGCTGTTCCCTTTGCAGGCTGAAACGTAGTTATGGGTGAAAGTAAATAAAGCCTCAATTTTTCCCCATCTCAAACATTGCTCCTGACAGCCTCTGCCCAACTCTCAGGTTCAACATGATAATTTAGCCTTAAACAGCGAGGTTTCTGGCTCTCATGCAATTCCTTGAACTCTGCTCCAAGCACACAAAAATGTTTATGTGGGCACTTAGGGGGATCAATTCTAATATGCATAGCAGTACACATGTGATTAAAAATCCCCTATTTTGGTATAACCTGCTTTTTAAAAAATATCTCAGTGAACTTACAGATAGTTCAGGGACCACTGGCGCCTCAAGACCTGTGCTCCATCTGAATCTCCATTTTTGCCCAAGGGCCAAAACCACCCTATCAGCTCACAGACGTATTTTGTTTGGCCAACCCCATGCTGGCGCTGCTGTTTTCACTGAATATGAGCACCTGAAGCAGAGCCGGTGCCGCTTGTTCCTCTGGACTCCTCACTTCTTTTCGGCCTGCCCACTTCACACATTTATTTGCATTTCCCGCCGAGTCCCTGCAGACTACTGAGATTGTCCTACATCAGCCAGGCATAGGATGGGGAGGAAATATAGGAGAAAGGTTTGGGAGAGGCATCGACTTCCCCTCGCCCCCAGCCCTACACCCTGCCTGGGAAAAGTACTTGGGTAAAAAGGAATCTGCAGTATCCCGGGCTGGCCGCCTGGCAACGCCCTCACACTTCCTAACATGGGAACATAAATACGGGCAGCCCCAGTCATAAACATCCAGCTTACAGACAATGGTGGCGATTACAGTTAAGCCCCCGAGTTACAAATTTCTGACTGGCCTACAACTAGCACTTATGAACAGAGGCTATTACAGGTATTAAGTAAATGTACCTGGTCCAACTTCAGAATTCAATTTATGGCTCGGCCCCTGTGGCTCAAGCGGCTAAGGCGCCAGCCACATACACCTGAGCTGGCGGGTTCGAATCCAGC
>NW_003852406.1:12688053-12692676 GCF_000181295.1 Otolemur garnettii
AAAAAAAAAAAAGAATTCCACTTACAAGCAAAGCTATCTCATTCATAACCTGGGCGCTGCCTATACAGATACATGCTTGTTATGCAGAGTCTGTCCACGCACAGATTATCCTCTCTGTACAGTCTGCGGACTTTGTGACATTGTACCAGTTGCATGAACCTATTGTCTGTTATCGGAACCCTAAGAACCCGCACAGGGAGCTGGCCCCCACCTGTGAGGTCCACCTGAGACTTTAGAGCACAACTCACAGGTGTCCGTCCTCTGTCACTTTTCTCAATCCTCCCAGTCAAACGAAACCCCTTTCTTCTCGGAGGCCTCAGTCTACCACTGTTAGATTTCCTTTACCAGAACGCCGTAGTAGCTGGACTCGCGGAAGGGTGAGTCCTTGAGGTTGGGGCAGGTTATTTATTTCGGTAAGTCTAGTGAGATTTACACAGTTGTAATATTTGCTGAACAGAATTCTCCACCTTCTCCCACCCCTCTCCCTGGCCTGTGGCCATGATTGGTGCTCGTTTTACCTGTAGAAAGACGAGCAGGTGAAGGGTCATCCTGGGATGGGATCGCTCATCCCTGGGGCACAGAGCACTACCCACAGAACATTCTGCGATGCTGGAAACAGTCTCTACCTGCATGTCCAAAACACCAACTGCTCACCATATGCGGACACTGAGCATTTGAAATGTGGACAGTGACTCAGGAATGGAAGTTTAATTTTATTTCATTTAAATTAATTTAAATTTAAATAGCCAATCTGGATAGTGGCTATCATGGTTAGCTCGATTCTAGCACTTTCTTCTTCTAGGGACAGACTTACAGCTGAACCATACCATCCTTAAACACATTTAATTTTCAAACAATTAAACTGAAAGCAAGGCCAACAAAGGACTCGTGTATGAATGTTTTAAGACAATAACTACGTAAATGACCCAAAGTCTATGTTAACCAGTTTGATGAAAATATTTCAAATTGTATGTGAAAACACTACACTGCACCCCATGTTTGCATTAATGTATACAGCTATCATTTAATTAAAAAATAATAAAAATAAAAATAAACAAAGGACTCATTTCTAAAGTAAAAATTCAGTTTATTCATCTGTTTAGGACACAGGACACAAGAGGCAGAGTGTTTCACATCTGAGACTTCACTTCCCACTCCTTGGAATGTTCATTTCTTTGGCTTAAAGGAGAGACTAGACAGGAAAGCCAGGCGGAGCTCGGGAGCTAGAAGGAGGCTGGGGCAATGCTGACTTCATCCGCACAGGGATGGCCACGGGGCTGTTAGGCGCAAGCTGGTTTTCTAGGCCTGTTAGCTGGAAGCACAGGGAGTGCGTTCCTGGACGCTGGTGCCGGGCCGGGCTTCAGTCATCTCCCCCGCACAGGTACAGCAGCGCTTTCTGGTAGTCACCCTTAGTGTCTTGCTGCAAATGGCCCAGGGGGACAAAAAGAAATATGGTATCAGGGAAAAGACCAAACCCCCAAGAACAGCGTCTAAACAACCTCAGTGTACAGCAGAGCCTCTCCACAACTCAGAGACACAAAGGCCTAGAAGGCCACACCCAGGCACTGCCAGCGGCCCCTCTGTGAGCGCGGTCAGAGGAGTGGACAGGGAAGACTCCAAGTCCCCTTAAGACTGAGGGGGAGAAAGTGAGGTGCTAAGGCTAAACGTGGGTGGGTGGCCAGAGCTGCTCTTACTGGGACATCCTGTGAACACTGCCCCTCTCCTCCCTCACCCTCACCCCTGCACAGAGCGGCATGCCTTCTTCCCACCTCGCTCGGCTTCTCCTAGATCCCTAAAGTCATGTAGGAATGAGCTGGTGAGGTGAGGAGACAGCGGCTAAGACTCCATCTGGTCCCCTAACTGCAAACATGTGCCCTAATAAACCTGGTGTGCCACATCTTCCTCTAAACTTATCCCTGGAAAGCATGGACATGCTTTGTTGGAAATCTCAGGATCTTTTTGAAAAGGGAATTGCCAAGCCTGTCTGAAACCACTGTGAACACTGTCACTCCACACACGCCCGTGGCCCATCACTCAAAAACGGGCAGAGACTAAACAGATTTGGAGACATGGGAGTTCTGAAAACTAAAGTTGTCAGGCGTATCTCAAGATGTTTCAAGACACAGAAATATAATAAGTTATCTTCCAAGGCTCCGCAGGACGTCAGCAAATTTTGCAGGATTCTCTTCATGAACATCAATTATCCCTGCAGAGTAACAGATGTCTAAACTATGAAACGTACGCCTGAGTGTCCAAGCGTCCAGGACAAATCATAAATGGTGCTTTCAAGATAAATCCCTGATATTTGATGACCAGCATTTCTTCTCCAGAGAATTAAAACACAGAAGATCACCACTCTGCCGTCACTTTGACAGGCCGCCTGCCCAGGGCCCCAGGCCGCCTGGACAGCAGGGCAGGCTGACAAGGCACCTCGGGCCTTACCTGGATGTAGTAGTACAGGGACTTGCCGTACTTTCTCTTGAACTCAGACCTGATTTTCAACATGTCCACTTCACTGCGGGAGACCATGATTCTAATCAGGACCTTATCGCGAGTACCCTTGCCCTGGAAGACAAAGAGGAAGTTCCAGGTTAAATTCACGAACAATATTGTCACTAACAAAGAGTCTACAGACTGAGCATCCCTCACCCAAAAAGCCTGAAATATGAAATGCTCCAACATCCAAGACTTTTTGAACACCAAAATGACACCACAAATGGAAAATTCCACACATGATACTTAACACAAGCTTTGTTTCATGAACACATTTAAAATATTGTATACAGTTACCTTTGGGCTACGTGTATAAGGTGTGCATGCAACATAAATGAACTTGATGTTTATACTTGGGTCTCATCCCTATGCTATCTCATTATGTATATGCAAATATTCCAAAATCCAAAAAAAATCTGAAATCTGAAATACTTCTAGTCCTAAGCATTTCAGATAAGGGACACTCAGCCTATAGTAAGTTTTCTTGCATCTGGAACTGATCTGAATTCTTTTTTTTTTTTTTTTTTGGCCAGGGCTGGATTTGAACCTGCCACCTCTGGCATATGGGGCCAGCACCCTACCCTTTTGAGCCACGGGTGCCACCTGATCTGAATTCTTCATGCTGCCCTCTAAGAGATTGCAACAGTGACATTATTTCCTTAAGAAAAATCAGCATCTTGGAATTCCATACACAGCCAGATTTAGTCAGCACAAACTCCCACTCTGTATATTCAATAACTGTGTCCTGAGGGTCCTATGAGCGCAAGGCTAAGTTCAAGAAGTCTGGGAGTTCACATATGTAATGAAAGGTTTCCCAAGCTCAGGGCTCAGAGGGGACACACCAACACCCTTGTTTCCTGGCCCTGCCATTTTTAAATGGTATGAGCAGTAAGGACCACTGAGTTCAAAGCCAGAGCCCCAGACCAGGGCACCCATGCGTCATATGTGATGTAGAGCCAGAGAAGTGGGGTGGGGGGGCTGCACAGATGGGGGAGATGCTCCTGGAAGAGATGGTGACACTCTGGAAGCTGGGAAACACAGGGCGCATTTGAGGATGGAAAACCAGATGGCTTCGTGGGAAGAGACAGTTCATTCAAGGGAGGGTTGCAGGGCTGGCTTTAAAGTCTGACAGAGCCACATGCAAATCTGGCCTGTGTAACCTCTCCTCATCTATAGAGAAGATAACCTGATAAGCCTCAGAGGTTGTTTTGCAATGATTTAAAATAAAATAGTAGCACATGTCAACTGCCTAGCGGGTTCTTAACAATCTCTCACTTATCTTTGCTTTGAGGAAACCACTGAAACACCAGAGCAGGACTCAGACACAACTACCATCCTTATCTTTCCCTCCCACGGGCTCTATTTTCTGCTTGCAGACACACACCCGTCCTTAAGCAGTTGAGGGAGAAAGAAGGTGGACTTCTGGTTCTGTCACCCATCAGATACAACCAGAGCCCAGTCGTGTGTCCTGCATCCACAGTGAGGGCCCTCTCTCCAGCCACCAGTCAAGGTGACTTAGTTTGGGACCCAAAAGAAGAAAACCCTAAAGCCTAAAGCTCTTACCTTCATGGAGTCATACAGCCGATCAGCAAAGTACAGGGGCTTGTTCTGAATGCACTGGACTGAGGAGAGAAGGGAGAAGAGTCAGGGGGTCAGGGAGAATATCTACTTCTCTGCCGTCCACCGCTGGGAGGGGATGCCATGACCCCAGGCCACAAGCCAGAAATGACCCTGAGGCAACAGAAAGGGGCTGCAAAACAGGCAAGGCTAAGGGAAATCAAGGAATCCGCTGACATCTACTGTGGGCTGGACTCTCCGGGCTGCGGAAACCCAAGGGCCCGCGCAGAGTTCCCCCAGTGCAGTCCTTCTTTTCCTGGTGCTCCTGGCAATAATCAGCTCCGCCAGTTCAGGCCCTTCTGCACCACATCCTGACATACACTCAAGATGCTTCGGCCCACTGAAAGATGCCGTCCGCGGGGCAGGAGCCAGAACACTCACCCAAGTTCAGGAACGCATTCTCCAGGTCTCCCTTGACCTCCTTCTTGATGCTCTCCAGCATGTCGTAAGGGCTGTAGCTCTTATACCTATCAAATACTGAGGAAAAGTGACACGTGGTTATCAGAGCAGAGT
>NW_003852406.1:12693121-12718019 GCF_000181295.1 Otolemur garnettii
CAGTGCCCACCTTTCTGGAGGTGGCACACGCTCCGCTCCGTCATGATGCTGATCCACTTGGGAACATCGGTTCCTTTCCTCTTCACCCCAGCATCATAGAGATCCTGCGGGCACAACCAACCAGGGAAAGTGAACCACACGAGCCAGAGCAAGGTCCTAAGAAATGTCAGGCAGAAAACCCACAAAGCTACACGTTGAAAATGCCAGATGAGACCAGATGACCGCCTCGCAGACATGGGCAAAAATGTACTATTAGATCAAAAGGCTTAATCACAAGCAGCCGTCCGCAGGCACAAACAAATAGAATTGGAGACTGCAGACTGTTCATGAGGTCAGGGCCACACAATCTACTTCCCCGAACACAATCGAGAGGACCCAGAGCTCAGGAACCTCCGAGTCCCTCAGCACATCCGCCCCTCCCTTTCAGCACACTGAGCAGCGGAGAGGCTGGAGGCCCTCCACTGAGGACAGCTATTTCCTAGAGACTCAGGAAATGACGGAGACACAAAAGGAGCTGATCCAATCTCATTTTCAGTTTCTGGAAAATTTAGGGGTTACAACTGATGCTGACAATGGCAGGAAGGGCAGGAGGAAGAGAGGCGGATGCAGAAGTAGACAGCCATTCAGCATCGCAAACGCCAACTTTGCCACCTGCTGAAAGGGCTGTGCGGGATATACTGAACTTTAAAACCAAAATGAAGGTTTTTAAAACTTTTTATTTATTTATTATAATTTCGGAATAATATGAGGGCACAAATATTATAACCAATGTAAATTACAATATTTGCATTTGTTAGGTAAAGTCCCTGTTGGAGTTGTGCCCCTCACCCAGGAGATGAGCCGTATACCCTTACCTTGTGCCCATTCAGGGAGAGCACACCACCCCCCTCTCTGCCCCTCCTCCCAGCTTGAATGAAATGAGTTTCTCTCTTGTGTGGGCGTGTCCATTAGATCATCTACTGACTCCATATCGGCATTGAATACACTGGTTATTTGCTTTTCTGTTCTCGTGATACTTTACTAAAGAATGTTCTCCTACTCCACCCAGGTTAATACAAAAGATGTAAAGTCTCCATTGTTTTATGGCTGTGTAGTATTCCATGGTGTACATATACCACAGTTTACAAATCCACTCACGGGTTAATGGGCACTTGGGTTGATGCTGTATCTTGGCGATTGTAAATTAAGCTGCAATGAACAATCTATTGCATATGTCCTTACGATAAGATGACTTTTTCCTTCTGAGTAGATAGCTAGTGATGAGATGGCACTAGAATGAATTCTTTTCTGCAGCTATTGTGACATGCTTTGAGATGACTGAGTAAGGAACATCATTCATAGCAGCCTGAATGAGCATAACATAGACTTCTCAAAGATCAAGAAATTAGAACTGATAAAAGAGCTATTGGGCTGGAAAAGAAGGGTGGGCCTCTGCCACCCTCCCTCTCCCCACCAGGAGGGAGAGTAAGCCTTCCTGGCCCTGGCGGGGCCTTCACCATCTTCTCCTGCTCCCCCTCACTTGCTCCCTTGAAATGCACACACACCAGTGTGCACAGCCAGCTCACGCCCTGCACACACTCCTGCTTCCACGCAGGCAAAGCCTGAATGAGCGGATTCAAGTCAGGTATTGATCCTGTAATTAACAGCGAGGAATATCTTTTAATAAATACTGTGGTCAGACTGTGGTGGGTTTGATACATGGCCACAGATTCTCTGATATTCCTCCTTCCAGTGGTAAAGGTAAAGCCCTGTTCCTCTCCCACTGACTAGGAGGTAGACTCAGTGACTCACTCCCAGTGGAAAGACTATGACACAAGTGACAACTGGGACTTCTGGGATTAGGTCACAAAAGACACTGTGGTTTCCTCCTTGCTCTCTCTTGAATCACTCACTGCCATGTTGTGAGGACACGCAAGCAACCCAGTGGAGACGCCTACGGGAGGGATTGTAAGGAATTCTGCCAACAGTCATGCAGGTGTGTCACCTTGGAAGCAGACCCCCCCTGACCCAGTCAAGCCATCAGGCGACTGCACCCCTAGTCAACATTTGGTCAGTAGCCTCACAAGAGACCCTGTGCCAGAACTAACTGTCGGGCTGAGCCACTCCTCGGTTCCCAACCCACATAAACTGAGAGATAATGAAGGTCTGTTGTTTTAAGCACCTACGTTTGGGGTGCTTTGTTACAAAGGCATAGATCACTACACAGACTATCCAGAGACTTAACCACAAAACAGAAGCACAAAGCCAAAAGCTCAGTACTTACCCGGGCATCTTGGTCAATCAGCTCATAATCAATGACTGAGCCATCCTCTGCTCTTCTACCCTACAGTACAAAAATGAAGAACATCAACTCTATTTCTCTGTGTATTTTAAACTAGAAATACTTTCTCCTCAACTTATGTAAGCCATTACTTGATATCCTGAGCAAACAACCACTTAAAATTCTTCTTCGCTTTGAGGTCTAGATAGGACCAGGGAATGGTAAAACAGTTCAGGTAGGCCCGGTGCTGGGCCGTGCCACCATCCACCCCGTCCTCCGTATCCAGTCCTGGGTGGAGGAGACCTTACAGCATTCCCATCCCTGATCCCCGCCCCCCAAAAAAGCTAATGAGATTTAGTTCCTTTCCTCTGAGAGGCTGCAACCAGATGGAGAAATAAGCATAGAACAAATGGAAAAACAACCTGATAATCTATAGAAACTCTCAGAGTGGAGTCAGCAGAGTAAGAACAAGGGGGTAGGGCTTGAACGTGAGTCGGATGCGGCTGGTGAAGGGCAGGGCAGAGCACCATTCTGCACAGCCGGCCAGCACAGGCAGGGGCAGAGCATGCCTGCAGGTGTGGGGGGTGTTGCCCTGCCACAGCAGAGCTGCGCAGCAGAGAATCCAGGCAAAGAAGATGAAGGGAGGGTGGACCAGGGCGAGTTCACACATCTCATTTTACACTTGGGAGAGAATTATCTAAATCCTTTGTGTCTGCATCAGAAATTCGCCTGCATTTTTGACAGTGGGTTTGCACTGTCACCGCAGGACCTTTAAAAGCAATTGAGACTTTGAATTTGATGTAGCAGAAATGAGTTTTGAACAAGTGAGTAAAATGGTGAAAACGTATTTCTAAGAGGTCTGTACATGGGGCAGGTGGGAGAGGGGAGGGCAGAGCCAGGGAGCCGGTGCAGTGATGGTGATGTGAGTGGGCCAGGACGCTGCACACTGTTGATCATTTGTCAGCAGGACTCTTTGAGAAAATAATTTCTCTTCCCTCCCCGGGCATGTAGGCATTGAGTTACACACCGATCGGAACTTGAGACTCATAGGGGAAAGCGCTTTCCTCCATGTTAATGGGCTAGCGTTAGCATTCAGCTCCATAAAGACCCCCTCACACTCCAGCAAAAGGGCTATGTGGGCAAATTCTCCTCTAAGACGAAAGACCAGGGGAAAGAAACAAGAGGGTCACTTCCCACTGGGTCCTATGCAGTCACTGACAGAGCCAAAGTGACCTTCCCTTAGTCAGGAGACCAAGGCTGGCTTGTAAGTCCAGGCCAGAACTTGAAAGCCACCCATCTCCTCCTCTGGCCCCCAAAGTCCATGCGGTTTTGCAGGATAAGAAATCCTATTATACCAAAATGACAACTCTGCAGCGACAGTGCAAAGCCACTGTCGAAACTGCAGCTGAATTTCTGATGCAGGCACAGAGGATTTAGTTAATTCACTCCCTGGTATAAAATGAGGTATGTGACTTGCCTTGGGAGGAAGCAAGGGCAAGGAAAGAAACCGGAAACCAACCTTTGCCAGGGCAACCATCAGCTTGCGGAAGTCTCCAGATGTGTCAGAAACAATGTCCTTCTCCAGGTCAGTCTTGTACACTTGGAAGATAAGACACCCGGTTTTTCACTTCCCATCCTTACCCGTCCCAATCACCCCTGTCCCGGCTAAGACTCGGAAAAGCAGAACAGCTGTGTCAGCTGGACAGATCCCCCCTCCTTAACCCAGACCGAGGGTAGACTCTCTGGAATGGCTTGTACCTTCATGAAATCAGAGCCAGGGTGATTATCAGTGACAAGGGACAGACAGGGTTAGATCAACCCAGGGATCTAACCTGGATCCTCAGACTCACCTTTGACCAGTGACTTTTTCTGCAGTTAAAATACTAGTCCCCAACCTTCTTGACTCTAAGTATGCGTTTTGAACATCAAAAATTTGGAGGGCTACACCCAAGTACACACAGTCATATAATTGTGCTTTATTATCCAGTGATTGAGAAAATGCACAATGGCAAAAACTAGTAAGAATAATGCTTTTCATTTGTATTTCAGTATTCAAAATAGCATCTATACTGAAATGCAGTCACTAGAGATGAATCAGAAACAGAGAAAGGTAAATGTGTGAGGGGATGGCTATTCTAACTACCCTAACTTGATCATTACACATTGTATATATACACCAAGACATACATACCCCCAAAATACGTTTGCCTACATCAACTTAAAATAAATGCAGTAGCAAAGTACATTGCACTGTCCCTTCTACCCACAGCCCCCTGTGCTGCTAAGTGCACACAGGTCCACGGGGGTCTCTTGTAATCACTCTTCAACTATCCACTGTTCAGAGCTGGGAATCTCTTACCCAGAGACTGAACAGCACCCGATAAATGGATCCGTGTATAATGCTTTCTAGTTCTCCTCATCAGATCTTTCCTTAAATATTGTCTTCTGTCCTTTCCTTTCCTTCCTGCCTAGCCTTTTGCAGATGTTCTAGTGGAATGTAACAATCAAAATGAAGGCAACGAAGAGAAGACGGAGAAAGACCTTGACCACGGCCAAAACCTTGACCTTGCCTGAACGGTCAAGGTGGCGGGCACTCCCGCATACCCATAATCCAGACATCCTCTCCTGAACACAAAGCCAGGCAGCCACGACGAAGTCACAGAACTGGGGCTAAGAGGACAAATCACAGAAATAGGGATACTCACTTTCCTTGTAGACTCTGTTAATCTCCTGCAGCTCCTGGTTGGTCCTGGAGCAGATGATCTCAATGAGGGAGTCCTCGTCAGTTCCCAGCCCCTGTGAACCAGCAAGAAGGCAGCTCAGCAGGGAATGGCTTCCCCACCCCTAGCCTACTTCTCTGATCTCCATCGAGTGAACTGCAGACCTGGACTGGTCTCCTGGCATTCTCCTACATTCCCACTGAAGACTCCGCACTATACCCCCAGCACAAAGTCATGGTATTTTATATTCCTTTAAAAAACGCCTCGCCAGAGCACATGATGTGATAAGTGGCATCTTTAAGTTCAACCACATTAAAAAAAAAGAAAAAAGAAATGTTGAACAGGAAGAGGCACCAATGAAATGCACTAAATAAAATGTTGAAAGTGGTTGCCTTTGGTGATGGGTTTATAAGAAGTCACTTTTTCTTCTTCTAGTTTTCTTTATTTTTCAGTTGCTATAATAACCACACACTATTTCCATTGATAGGCATTTCCTTCATTAAACAATTCTTCTCGCTAATTTAAAATAAAACACTATAAAGAGTGTGTGTTGTCATTTCGTCAGCATCATTAGGTCAGAGTAAGTCTTTTTACCAGGAAAGGTAGAGTTCCGATAAAATCTTTAGCTTCACCTCTTTGAAATGTAAAACTGGGTTAATGTTAAAAATTTCATTCTTTTGCTTGATTATTATGCACTCTTCAGGCATTTTAGGGAAAGCAAAAGGAAATAATGAAGTGCCAAATAAAGCCAGATAGCAACACGTTAGGAAAGGAGAAGAATTTGATGGGTGATGTATTCAAATTTAATACACACACTTTTGAGCGTGCTAGCTAGCTTGAAAGGGCTCAGTGAAACATGTATTTCAAAGCTGGCTTCATGATCAAAGTCAAGATTTAATAATCAGGGTTCTTTAATACTTGTCTTTCTGAATATGGAAATATCACTTTGAACTAAGTAGAATTACAACCGTTTAAAATGTAAATCAATTATAAGGTGTTAATACAATAAGAAACTTACTTATCCACATGAAAAGTGTGTTAGCTATTAATTAAACTTATTAGAGTTTATATGCTCCTGAAAATGTAGCTTGTGTGATACAAACTAAGCCTCAGGTTAATGGTTAATTCTGAATTTTATTCTTCATCTAATCTTTGAGCCAATGGCTGTTCTGCCAGTTTTTAATCACGATTCGTAGAGGTTTCAGCAAAGCCCCCAATTATTTCCTTGTTAGCAAAAGGTCCACACAGCATTCTATACAAATGTTATAAAATGTCTACTGAGCACCTTTGAATATTTTAGGGAGGGGCCGTTTTTTAATCTCGAGGATGATAGAAATAGAGTCTAAAAACAACTCATGCACTGGAAGAAAGGCTATCTCCTGACACTGTGGAAATGCCAGACAGGCAGAATAATATAAGATTTGTTTCCATCCTTCGCTGATACACTTACTAGTGGTAGTATCTAAGAATCCTAACAGTGTTTTAATCTCTACATTCAAAGGTGACCTTGGCAATTTCCAAAACTTGGCCCAAGCTTTCCACAGATTGTCCACAATTCCCATCACAAGGGCAACTTCTACTGTAACATATGGCAGACACTGCCACTGGTATTGCCAGAAGTCAAAACAGATTTTTTTTTTAAAGCATAGTTCAGTTAATGTCACTTCAAGCTTTATGGATTTCAGAAGGGTACTCGACTGTAATAGCTAATGGAAGAGCTGGCACGAGGTCAAAGATCTAGCAGTTAAAGCGCCTTTCATTGGGCCCAATTACATAGATTATAACAGTGCCTGACAGTTCAAACAGGTCTGTTTCAAGTCACTAATACCTAGTAATAGATACTAGTAAAACCATACAAATCACATCTAAATAGATTCTCGATGAAAACAGGATAAACTGATCTAAGGCAGCACTGATGGTCAGAAGCAACCTAGGAAAGGCTGGGTCATCCGTCCATGCCACCAAAGGTCCAAAGACTCAGTTCCCGGGAGCATAGGCTATCTTTATCAAACAGGACCATTAAACGTTGTTGACATTTTATCATTCCTAATCATGCCTTTCCCGCAGTATAGCTTACTTAGGAAACTCAAAGCAAGTCTGTGCAAATAAGCTGAGAACAGCTTGAGCCCAGCTGAAGAACCAGAGGGAGAAAATAGACTTAACAAATCTTTCAGCAGCTCTCAACTATCAAGTTCGATCCCTCGAAATGCCCAGTGTGTGAAGCAGCCTCGCTCTTGATGTGCTCTCTGGGGAAAGGATGACAACTGAACTGTGACATTAGCTCTGGTGACAGGCTTACAGAAAACACACTGAGACGTAGAATAAAAACTCAGAAATACGGCCTCCTCCCCCGCCGCCCCACAGCACGGAGGCTTTCCCCAGTTTCATCAGCAGAGGGCAGTGTCGGACTATCCAATGTGTTGCAAGCACACAGTATGAAAAGAACCCACACGCTCTGCTGTAACGTCTGTAACGTCTATGTTCGGATATGCACAGAATGCAAGAGGTTTCTAACCTGGAATTTTTGCTATCTAGTCTCACCTAAAATTCAATATTCAAAGTAACTTTGCAGAAGAAAAACAAAGAAGATAAAATGTCCTTTGAACTGAGCACAGGTACCATTCATAATCTGAAATCACCCCTATGCCCACTACGGTGTTCTAATTTTGCCCAAATTTGAAACAAACAGTGGAACTGACAGGGAGATCAAAGGAAGAAACACCCACGAGAGCATGGACAGAATATGCAAGCTTCACTTAACAAAAGCTATGAGTCGTTCTTTCGCCTTCATATCACAACACAGCTTTTTTAAGGAGGAAGTGTAATCAAGGAAGTAGTTTTCCCAAATGGTATTCCAACTGCCCAGGTGCCCAGTCGTAACAGCAGCTGGTAACTGACTTCTCAGCACCATGAAATTTCTTTACAGTCGTAAAACAAGTAACTGAAATATTTCTGTTACCAATCCTGAGACTTGGAGCTTTAGTTCATTAAAGAAAAAAAAAAAGGTTCCAAATAAGAATTCAACAAAACTGAAAATGACGTCCAGAAAGCTGTAATTCACACATATTAATAGCAGATTTGACAGAGACGACATCTCACACGCATTTACCTTCATGGAAGCTTTAAGCTCTGAAGCATCATACTGAGCAGGTGTCTTCAGGAGGCCCAAAATCACCGTCTCCAGGTGGCCAGATAAGGCTGACTTCAGTGCTGATGCCAGTTCCTTCAGAAAAACAAGCAATCAGATGGAAAATTTGGTTGGTAACAAATACTTTAAAGCCGGTGAGTGAAAACAAAAGCCGGGAGGGTCTGTTTGTAAAGCAGGCTGTGTGCCTTTGACCACTCTGTATCCTCAGGTCAGACTCCCTCAACTATATCCCCCGCTTCAACAGACCCGATGTTAGCAATGTAAAAACTGCGCTTCTCTTTACCAAAATCCCTGAAAATCTAATCAGATTTTCCCTTTTCTCCCCAGTTACTAAAAGGAAACTGGAGTAGTGTATAATTCCTCTAAAAGCTGTGTGTGCAGGCACTTTATAATCTGCCTGCAACCGATAACACCTAAGGCAAGCCAGACTACCCCATAGTCAAGACTAAGGGGGAAGTGTCAGAGTGCAGAGCCTCCTAGGAAGCAGTCCTCGGAGCCTGCTAGTCTGTAAAACAGCGGTTCTCAACCTGTGGGTCATGACCCACAGGAACTGTATTAAAGGGCATTAGGAAGGTTGAGAACCACTGCTGTAAAAGATGTTTGTGCTGTTCCAGGGGGAACTGCCTCCAGTCACCAGCGGGAAACAGAGGCCCCAGCATAGCTGGAAGTGGGGTCATGAAGTTCTCCTGTGCAAAACACTTCATCTAATACTGAGAAAACATCTATTTGTCCGCATTCGATTGGGACAATGTTAATAGATGGGAGAGAAAACAAAAGCCCCCCAATCACTCCCCTGAATTCCTGACTACATATACTTTCTTAGGGGTTCCACTGTCACCATGAATGTAAGATTTCAAGCCCATCCAATGTGGGTGTTTTAGATACTTCTTCAGAAAAGAAACTCCCTGTAAATCATGAGTGATAACTGAACTCTCCTATTGTAACAATTATCTTGCTTCTTCTCACCCTTTCCCTTCTCTCCCTTCTTTATTTCTCTCCTGCTTCGTAATAACACCCGTGGCTTCTAGTGTTTAGCCCCTGGAGGTACTTGCAAGCTGAGAGTGATGTACAGCCTGCTTCAGAGACAGTCACCTCTGAATCATTCATACATGTCAAGAACGCTAGAACTGGTAGTGCCTGTAGCTCAGTGCTTAGGGCAGCAGCCACATACACAGAGGCTGGCAGGTTCGAACCTGGCCCAGGCCAACTAAAACAATGACAACTGCAATAAAAAAGAACAGCCGGGCATTGTGGCAGGCGCTAGTGGTCCAGTTACTCGGGAGGTTGAGGCAAGAGAATTGCTTAAGCCCCAGAGTTTGAGGTTGCTGTGAGCTGTGATGCCACAGCACACTACCCAGGGAGACAGCTTGAGATTCTGTCTCAAAAAAAAAGGATGCTAGAACTGACACGCAGCTTAGAAATCCGGCCCACGCCTCTCCCTGCCTACTTTCTCCTGCTTCACCATATCCTAGGAACACACAGCACTTAGACGGGGATTTAAAAGCAACACCTCCCAATTATAACACCAGCTTTCCAGTTTGGAACTTTGAGGTTGGGTAACTCCAAACTTAGCCTACCCCCGACACTCCCCTCTACCCATTCTCTGTTCAAACCTCAAATGGCATCTGGGCGCCTACTGAATTCTTCCACTTCTATTCCAAACTCATTATGGCCAATCAACTTCCTGTTTCTTATAAGGTCCAGCACAGAACTTTGCACTAACCAAAGTGCCGGCAATGATAAATAAAACACAACCCTTCCTTCCACGGAGAAATCTGGCATCTGCTGGACCATGAAAGAAACAGCAACTCAGATGCCTCTCCCAGCCCCTCTCACTCCTGCTGGCTGTGCCCAAGCTCTCCATGTTCATCCGCCAGCTGGCCGCTGGCCGCATCCTAAAGTGCTCTATAATACACGCCTTTCTCCTGCAGTTTATGAACGACTCCTTTGAAATGGGGAGGTTCTGCTTTGCTTCTAGGATTCCCTTCAGATACGATCTCAAAAGTACATGCATCTTTTTGTAAAAGATGACAACTCTCCTTGGCCTAAGGATGAGAGCAAGAATCAGCAGAATGGTGATGGTGAACCTCGGAGGCACAGGGCAAAGCGTGTGAGGTCTTGGAACCATATCGTGATTCTTCCTTCCAAAAGGGCATGTGAGAGCCTTGTTCTCCATCAAGATCCAGGCTTCTGTGATCATATGTATACCTGCGTGTACATACCTACATGTATTCTAAGACTGTATTCTGTAAGTGACAGCTGAGGGACCAATTTTTTGCCTACCACTCAAAGCGCTGGGCCTTCTACTCCAGTGGGAACTTGGCTCCACCAGCTCACAAATCTTTCCAGGAAGCTGTAGAAATAAAACGCTCTCCTCTATGCCTCACTACAGAAGATTAATGTTAAGTCTACTAGAAGAAAAAACGTAATGCACAGGAGATGAGAGAAGCCAGATGCTTTCCTATTTGTGTCCTTTTCAACTGTTTTGGAGGGCGAGGGAGGGTGCTAGAGCAAGGCTTGACCTCCAACGCCAAGGACCCTGGTGGTACTGTCAACCTCAGGGGCAGAAATGTCTCTTCCAGAGGCTTCCAGCCGACCCCCACGGTGGCTCTGAGTGAAAGCCATAAGTCAAACGGGAGCCGCAGGAAGCTGCACTTACCGCACCATCCAAGAATAAATCAAAAGCTTTTAATAGCAAGAAGTTAAAAATAAAGCAGCACATCCTTAAAAATAAAATTTCCTAGCACTGCGACAAAATAAAGGATGAACAAGTGCCGGTTGTTTCTTAACCACTAGTGGACAAGCGAAGGAAAAGGCACACAAAGACCCTTTAAATAGCAGGAGCATGGCTCGCCGAAGATAGCCTTGCAGCACAAACGAACTACCAGCTGAGCCTGTTAGTTACGAAACTCTTAGCGATTCGAGTATATATTTTAAGAATGAGAGGAGCATGTTAGGATCAATCCTCGGCGGAGGACAATGTGCTGAGATTCAATTAGAAACATCTTAGCAAGAGCCAGCAGAAGTCATGACGGTGAAAGGAACTGTCATGTGCAGAGTGCTTAGTCCTAAGCACAGTGCCTGGCACAAAGTAAGGACTCGCTCAACGGCATCTATCACTGTTGCCGTTGTTATTTTTCCCTAGGCCTTTTTCACTTTCTATCCCCAGAACTGCTCCCTCCGTGTGGTCTGGGTTGAAGCAGGGTATGGTCCGTACAGATGAGCTCCCAAAGGCCCCAGGGACCAAATGGTACGAGTAGTAATTTTCACAAGGATGTGAGATACCCAAGGGTTACGCAAGGCTTTCGCTGGGGAGAGCCACAAGTCGTGAAAAGAAACAAAGCAATGCCTGAAGAAATGCAATCCCCCACGGAATGCCCTTTGTCCCTGAAGTCACCCGTACCTTTTTGGTCCTTCTCTGGTAGGCGAAGGCGATGTCCTGTCTCTGTGGGTTGCTGCGGTTGGTCAAGATGTTGACGATGGTGACCTCGTCCACACCTGTGCAAGTTGTGAACAGTTACTCAGCCGCGTGCTCTAGGACTCCGGCCCTCCCACAGGTGGCGCTAAGCGGAGTTTTCCAAACTAAAACCTACACACCCTTTTCCAGAGTGACATACCAAGACGCCAAGATTTGTTCCCCTCTCCTCTGTCAGCGCCCTCTGTCCAACCTGCACACCCTCCTTCCTTTTTTTTTCCTGAGAGCCTCCAACCTCAAGCTTAAATGGACCTTTTAAATATTTATATTTTTAAAACTATTTTATTCGTAAATTGGTTTCTGGAATCAACGGTAGGAGGTGCATTTGTGGGGCTTTGGCAGTCAAACGGAACAACAAAGATTTAGGAGGATTTTAAATGAAGGTTCCCAAATTGCCATTTAACTGAGGATTTAATAGACAGTAACCACGAGCTGAATTAATAGAGACAATTATTTATATTTATTGCAGGATTATAGCTATGTAAGCAGCTAGGTATAATTTCTATAATTATAGAAACTGTCATGACAAATGGGTCAGATTTAATATGGCAGTTGTATTTTAATAGCATAATTGATTAATACAATTGTAGTTATTGAAGACTAAATTGTTTTGTAAGGGAAATAAACGTTCCACTGCTCTTAATCTTCAATAGGCAATTTTAATAATCAATTTTATAACTTTATTAAAAAGAGTAAGTGTTTTAATCTAAATTAAATCTAAATTGGGAGTTCTGAAGTGCCACCAAAATATTTTAGTACCTATTTTAATTGGAACATGTGTATTTACAAAGATAAGCAATGCCTTCTGGTATCTGAAAGTTTCCAATTTTATATCAGAAACACTCCTAACATGCCATTTAACTTAAGAAAGCACAATTTTAAGAATTGAGAATATGAAAGGTCGCTCTCCTGATTATCAACTTTGTTTAATAAAAGGAAGAGTATTTGCCATAACTGGATAGGGAATTCTTGGGTGACAGAGTAGAGTTGCTAAGCCCACAAGGTCACTTGGAAACCACAAACGACTTGGCCTACAGGAAATCAGGAGTTCAGAAGAAACAGCAAGGTCAGAACTGCAATGCTCTGAGGCAAGGCAGAGAGAAGACTGGCGGAGGCGGCGTCCTGAACACTCAAGTACGTCAGAAAGATCGAAAAGCATAAAGTTAGGACATGGGGATACAAAAATAAATAACAGTCTAGTGCAAATGTCCCTATGATTAAATGTTTTTTTTCTTTTAGGTAGATGCCTAGTAATGGGATTGCAGGATCAAATGGGAGGTTTAATTTGAGTTCTTTGTGGATTCTCCATACTTCCTTCCAAAAGGGTTGTATTAGTTTGCAGTCAATTTAGAATCACCAAATTGTGGAAACAACCTGAATGCCCACCAACCCAGGAGTAGATTAACAAGCTGTAGTATTTGTAGACCATGGAATACTATTCTGCCACTAAAAAAATTGGAGACTTTCCATCTTTTGTATTAACCTGGATGGAGGTGGAACACATTCTTCTTAGTAAAGCATCACAAGAATGGAGAAGCCAGAATCCAATGTACTCAATCCTGATATGAAGGCAGTAAATGAGCTAATACAAGGGGCGGGTGGGGGAAGGAGCAAGTGGGGAGAGGGGAGGAGGGTGGGACATGGGGAGAGTCACGGTGTATGGCACACCTCTTGGGGGTGGGACACAATTATAAGAGGGACTTTATCTAACAAATGCAATCGGTGTAACCTAATTCTTTGTACCTTCAATTAATCTCAAATAATAATAACATTTTAAAAAATGCATCTACTCATTTCAAAGCCAGTTCCCACCAACATGCAGCTTATCTTAACTGCAGCATCTAACTTCAGCTCTGATTTTTAGAGTAGTCGATGTAAACGTAGAAACTTAATTGCTGTAGAAGAGATTCAGCTTCAGAGATGATTTCAGCATTGTAGACAATACTGAACAATATCAGGAAGAAGAAAAACCTCTGTCCAGGAAGAGACTGACTAAATATTCTTTAGCACATACAATGGGGTAGTAGGCAAGTCACTTAAAACGATGGCACAGAGGTATTAATGTTGAAAAATATTCACAACATATGTGCTGTTAAGAAATGCAGGTTGCCCAGGAGTGAAAAGCATATACATAATAGATGCGCGTGTAAGAAAATACCAGAGGCCTTTACAGCAAAATGTTAATAGTGATCATCTGAGTGGTGCAGTTAGGGGTGACTTAAAATATTCTTTCTTTTGATTATCTGCACCTTTGAAGTTCACCACAATGACCATATGAAAGGGTGTTTTATTGTTTTGAGACAGATTCTCACTGTGTCACCCTGGGTAGAGTGCCATGGCATCATACCTCACAACAACCTCAAACTCTTGGGTTCAAATGATCCTCTTGCCTCAGACTCCCAAGTAGCTGGGACGATAGGCACCTGCCACACACCTGGCTATATTTTTTTAGGGAGGGGTGTCTCACTCTTGCTCCTACTTGTCTTGATCTCCTGGGCTCAAACAATCTACTTGCCTTGACCTGCCAGAGTGCTGGGATTACAGGTGTGAGCCACCATGCTCAGCCCAACAAAATTTCTTAAATACACAGTGCTTGGCATACAGTCATTTATCCAGAATCAGGTAGACTTCATTTCAAGAGATTCCCAGGTTCAGCGCCTGTGGCTCAAGAGCCTAAGGCACTAGCCACATACAACTGAACTGGTGGGTTCAAATCCAGCCCAGGCCCACCAAACAACGATGATGGCTGCAACCAAAAAATAGCCGGGTGTTGTGGCGGGCACCTGTAGTCCCAGCTACTTGGGAGGTGGAGGCAGGAGAATCACTTGAGCCCCAGAGTTGGAGGTTGCTGTGAGCTGTGATGCCACAGCACTCTACCCAGGGCAACAGTGTGCGGCTCAGTCTTGGAAAAAAAAAAAAAGAGAGATTCCCAGCATGGTTCTTAACACTTCAGTTAGAAGAAAACACAGTATGCATAATAATTGGCGACTGACATCTATATAATTCTCTTTCTTCAGTTGTCAAACATCCTGACACAAGCATCTAATCCTCACAACCACCAAGTGGGGACAGTTATCTCCCTTTCTGGTTTACAGCGGAAGAACCTGAAGCTCCGAGACACAGGCCTAGCTTTGCACGTGTTGCCTGTGCAAACATTTGTCCTCCTGGGGTCTCGGTTTCTACACCTGCGCAGGTCAGGGGGCTTGGACAATGACCTCCAGCTCTGCTTCCATGAAACACTACCAGATACCATTGAGCACTGACTTACATTTAGTTTCAGTTAGGTACAGGCAGGACAGATTTATTCAGACTCTCAAGCGGACGTGCATCTGGGCTCCCAGGCGCACTCGCCTCCCCACACCCCATTCCCGGGCTTGTGCTCTCTCCCTTGCTCTGTCTTCACAGTAGGAGAATCACTTGTTTGTTAATGGGTTGTTGCTTTATGCTTAACTTCATTACCCCCATCTGAAAATGCTACAGAACAACACGGCATATATAATTCTCTCTTCTAACTTCAATTCTAATAGTTCCTGCAATCAACTCAGGGGCTCCACTGACCGGACTGCGTACCAGGAACACTGACCCATGAAAAATTATTTTCTCTTGAAAACAAATGCAAACTTTGTGTCTGTGTCAGAATTTGGCCCTTGGCTCACCTGCACTAAAGACACGTGAAGCACTTATTAAAAACAGTCTCGTGGGCCCCACCTGAGATGTACTGCCTAAGACACTCCGGGACAGTGATTTTAACAGGTCTGCCACAACGCACCAGGATCTCAGATGTGCCGGGAAAATTGTCAAAGTCCTTCACTAAATTATATTTGAAAGAAGTTCAAAGGACAGTAAGTATATTCTTTTTTTTTTGATCGACATAATTTAAGTGTGCCATGGACGTTTAACCATAGGTTCAGGTGTGCTATGAAATTAAAATGGTTGGAAATCACTGCTCCAGAACCCGAGATGCAGGACGCAGCATTTCAACAAGCTCCTTGGTATTTCCTGATCTGAGAATCGTGAACAGAGATGGACAGCCGTGGGTGGGAAATGGAAAGGTCTTTAGCCACCTGCCTGTGTACGAGACTTCTGTGTCACCTCTCCCAACGGCTCCTGTGAGGTACAAGGTTGACGACAGTTTGAGAGAAAGAAGTGCTTACCTTTGTTCAAGCAACCCAGGTAAGAAATAACACCTAGAAAGAGTTCACAAACCGCCGTGCAGTCCTTCAATCCTAGTCTATGAAATAGCTTTTTTTTTTTCCTTTCTGTAGTAGCTAAGTATCCAGGCAGCAGAGCTGGAATTCAATCCAATTATTGGAAATCCCTGTAAAAAGCCTGGGTGGTTAACCTGAAGCTCACTTAGGAGGCAACAACCACCACAGTCTGGAGGAATCTAAATGTACTTTACCTAAATTATTTACCAAGCAAACAGCCTGCTGAGACGCAGTATCTAACATGCTGGGACTTTACAAGGGAACAAATGCTAATACCAGTCACTACAAAGAAAAAGTGGACGCCACTTCTGCAAGAGGGAGACTCCTCTCCCACCACCCAGCCTCAAAACCCTCACCTGCATCAGCTATTTCTCCCACACCACAGTCTGCAGGTTTCAACTGAATGGGAAGAAGGAAAAAACCACGGAACCCGGGATCATCAGCTGCCTACTCAAAGCCACGAAGGGCACAACCTACGTTTTAACACCAAACACATAACTCTGCCAGTGGGGTGGACCCTCTTATCTTAGAGCACGGCTGCTTCCTCTCCACCTGCCTTCATAATTGGTGAGCCAGTTTATTCCTGTGGAAAACAGCTCAGTGCGGGGGGAGGCTGCAAGGATCATCCGGTTTCTGCCCAGGATGCAGCTGAAGGACGAGGTCGGAACACTTGGCCCCCTGTGTCAGCACAATCACCGTCCACAGTGCCCACCCAGTGCCAGGACACTAGCAACAGAATCGCCCTGGAGGTGAGGCTCTGCCTCTCTGGCTTTGTACCCCCTGACCTCTCCCCTTCTAGGAGGAGAGGAAACCGTGGTGGGGGTGGGGCATATAAAGAAACAGCAAAGCTGCATAATGCCTCCTTTCCTTCCATTCCTCTTGCATCTGAGAGGGGCGGTCACCAAGTAATCTAAGCAAAGGCTCACACTGCAAAGAGTCATGTGGGCGGGGGGACCCTACTGAGTGTGGGTGACGACATGGTGCATTCTGCAATCCAGGCAGATCTTTAAAACTTTCTTTTCAAAACTAATAAGAATTCCAGTTTTCTAAGACTGGTGAGGGACCATGACACAAATCTACTGGCTTCTGAAAAAAAACAGCATTAGAGTTTTTAAGCATTTACTCCCTGACTGAATGGGGAAAAAAAAAAAAAACAGTCAGCTAATCTAATCAGATAACTACAATAATACCTTCAGCATTCAGGGCCAAGGTGGCCAAGAGGTCAGTCACTATTCTGTGGTCAACCTGGAGCAAGCAGAGCTTAGCTAAGGGACGGCTACAGGGAGGCAGTGCTGACCACAGAGCTGAAAGCTGGGGGTCCTGGGTACCTTAAGTCGTCCTCCATATTTTTCAAGCATTAAAAAAAAAAAACCCTTGCACTTTAAAACAATGACCGAATCCAGAACCACAAAATCAGCTTCCTGGAGTTTCCTCCTCTCTCGGGTGGAAACCCCAGGTCAGCTCCAGCGTCTGGCATTCCATGGAAAATGTGTGTTTTTCTAGCCCCTGGCAAGGCACCAACAGCCGTTCTGAACAGGATGCTGACTCACATCTGCCGAGACACGGCGACTGCACCAAGAAAATGGGTTTCATTTGTGTTGGATGAAGGGCCCAGGAGGCCCTCAGCACAGGGCTGACGTGGAAATTAAGGAAAACTGGCCAAAAGTTCTCCCTTCTCTACATCATGGGAAAACCATGACTCAGCTTAGATTATCGGGCATACCAGGCTTAAAGCGTAAAAGAAATCATCGTAACAGGAAGGGCAGAGGCAGCCTCAGAGAGAGGACGGGGCCACGGAGCTATGGGTGTGGACAATGGATGTTTTTATTATAACGACGCGACCTTTCCCTGAGCACCTGCCACATGCCAGGAATCTCACTACACACTTTACGTGCACGTTCAGTCGTGTAATTCTCACCACACCTGCGTGAGGCCAGTGTCATTGTCATCCCTGCTGTGTCAGGGAGAAAAACCAATGCTCTTGGAAGGCGGGGACTCACTGAGGTTGCACAAGCCAGGCACTTGACATTCAAGACAAGATTGAGGACCCTGGCTCACTGAGCTGGGCAACCCCGCCTCCTATTAAGGGAAATGATCCAAAACTTGAAAATATGGCAGGAACACAGCACACCCTTGCTGTCTGCCCCAGAGTGCTGACCAGCAGGCTCTCAAAGACTCAGGCCCCAGGGCATGCTCTTACTTGCCTTGCTACTCACTACTGACGTGGGCGTACAGTCCGTGGGGTCACGCGTTCACTTGGAGATTTTGATCCAGTAGAAAAGATACTTCCCCGAATTATGGCTTCCCTGCCTTATAGGACACTGATGGTCTTGTACCCGGCCCAGCAAGCATCCTCTTGCCTCAGTGCTGATCGATGCCCAGCGTCTCAAATCTCCCTTTGAATTGGTCTTACCTCAAAACAGGTGTTGGACACACGTTCCTCCCACACCGCGCTACACCTCCTCTAGCACCTAGAAAACCGTCTGAGATAGTGATGTGTCCACCCCTGTATAGAACCAGGCTGGCCGTCCAGTACACGCAAAGGCTTAGGGTGGGGATTTTGTACCCAGTAACCATGTATGACAGTGGAAAAGATAACCCCACTGAGGTTTTGTAAACAGAAAGAGCCAAAAGACTCTCTCCTGGAAATGGCTGTCAATAAGTCAGTGGAGGGAGACAGTCCTGCCCAACAGCCCCCTAGGCCAGCCAGTCAGCCATGTGCTGGAAGTGGTTTAAGGGACAGAGAAAGGTTCCCTGCTCACACCCACACCACTGCCCCAAAGCATCTTCTTCCCCATCAGCCACGGTGCTGCTGGCCCAGAACCCCTGGCCTCAAAGTCTCCCTCCGGATCATTCAGTACAAGTGGTGCTGGACAATCCAGATGGGCCACAGATGCAAAGGGAGGCCCCGGGATGGGCAGTAGCAACAGCAGCAGCGCTCTCGACATTCGGTGGGACTCAGACCTGCAAAGGTCCTGGGACATGTTAGTTCCCTCTCTATGCCTGTAAAACTGATCATGAAAATACTTAGCTTACTTTACAGGGATGCAGAAAAGACTAGTTGGGTTGCTAAGGCGCCAGCCACGTACACCTAAGGTGGCGGGTTCGAATCCCCAGCCCGGACCCGCCAAACAACAATGACGGCTGCAACCAAAAAATAGCCGGGCGTTGTGGCGGGTGCCTGTGGTCCCAGCTACTTGGGAGGCGGAGGCAGGAGACTCGCTTGAGCCCAGGAGTTGGAGGTTGCTGTGAGCGTGATGCCACGGCACTCTACCCAGGGGGACAGCTTGAAGCTCTGTCTCAAAAAAAAAAAAAAAAGACTAGCTGGGTTAACAACTGCTTTCTACATTCAGCTTGCCTGGTCCCTGCCTGCATTTGACTTTTGGTCTATGAAAATATGGGGTGTAGAAAAGATAAGAACACATTCCTGCTACCGGCACACATTGGATTAGCAGTCTGGTTATATGATAAACTCTGGCAGCTGCCTGAGAGATGAGAGAGAAAATAAACATTGCACAGGGAAGGAGGAGATGCTGGGAAGGGGACATGGGGGGAGGTCTGGCACAGCTGGGGGACACAGCCCCAACTTGGGCAAAGCCTAGTTTGGCCAAGTGCCTAAGAAGTTTTAGTCCAGTACTCAAATTCTTTCTAACCCCATTCTGTTCCGATCTCACTCAGCTGAGTTCCTTAGAAAGGATTTAAGGGACCATCTATTTGCTAATCCCACTGGATACGTGATAATCTCAAACCCTGTCTGCATTCAATATATAATAATAGTTCTGAAATACTCTATAGAACCAGCAGGTAAACACAACTCTGCCATCTCTCCAGAGTCAAGTCAAATAAAACTGCAGATGAAGGAAAATGCGTAAAATGCAGGCAATGTTCTGCACCCTGCCACTCTAATGGGCCTCATGAAAAGGGAAATAAAAAAGCCAAACAGATGCAAGAGAAACTGACATTCCCACCCACTCATAACCCAATCAATAGTGGAGAAGTTTGTTGGCATTGCCGACAGCAGGTAAGAATCTGGTTGCTGCCACTGTCTCAGGGTGAAACTGGCATTCGGATTTCCTTAGGGCAGCGGTTCTCAACCTGTGGGTCGAGACCCCTTTGTAACAATGAAAATACATCACGGCCTTAGGAAGGTTGAGAAATGAGGCTACAGATTTTACAGAAAAGAGCACAAGAAAAGCTGATGCCCACAATTAGGAAAGGGACTCCTTTTCCTGTGTGTTACAGCTACCTGGCTCAGGAATGGCACCTCCATGGCTACACAGACAAACACCATTACAAAGAACATCTGTGCTCAAGCCCCAAGGTGGCTATGACTCAGCACTGGCCTCTTGGTCCCCAGCACCGCTGTAAGATGAGAACTCAGTCTAAACTAACTTGAACACAGAGAAAAGCCTCAGCAACAGAGAACAGTCTATTCTTTTTTTTTTTTGCAGTTTTTTTGGCTGGGGCTGGGTTTGAACTCGCCACCTCTGGCATATGGGGCTGGCGCCCTACTCCTTTGAGCCACAGGCGCCACCCGGAGAACAGTCTATTCTTTCCCGTTCCTTCCAGGAGGGTGAGAAGGCCCTGGGCCACCAGGCCTCTGCCAGATGTGCTCTCTGTACACGTGGCCCCTCCTCGCCACTTTTTCCCAGCCAATCTGCTGTCCTGGCTCCCTCAAGAGAATATATTCCTAATTGCTGTGCTCAGCTGAATGAAAATACCTCCAGGGTGCAGGTGAAACCAAAAATACACATCCTGGCTTGCTTTCCAGTGGCCTGGGATGTTGGTCTTTTGGCCATGTTGGAAATCTTAAGTAGTTCTATTTTTAAAAGCATAAGAAAAAAAATAAGTGCAAAACTTGCCACAGTTATGCTTCTATACTTGTACTTATGAGAAGAGGGGGGAAATGCACCCGCTTTGCATCCCTTCCGGAAAACACAAATACTGCTGAAATCAAAACTGGCAGTAATAATAGGACAACTCATAACCCGCCCCTTCTAGTTAGAGACCAAAGCTGTACCAGCTTATTGCCACTTACACTAACTCTGGGGCTGTGCTGCTGCTAATTACAATCTATTTTATGTAGTCTAGATTCATCCTTTTCTAATTTAGCTGACTTTCCTTTCTAGTTATTTGGACCCATATGGTAAACCATTCACAGCTGTGTTGTACACTCCACAGTACATATTTAACCCAAGGCCCATCTAGACCTAGAGACTCCTACAGATTGTCTCAGAAGCCTCTTATTAATTGAGCAACATTACTACTTTTGCGTGGTTTTACTCGGTTTCCAACTAGATCTAGATTAAGGTAAGTAATTGCATATCTACCTCCAGTTGAAGCTCGCAAAACAACCGTGCATTCAGTTTAGGTAAGATACTCTAGAAATACCAAGATCCCTTCAGACTAGACACAGAGCAGACTTGTGAGAGCAAGCTAAATTCATCTTGTGACTACAGGTGGAAGCTGACCAGGGCTGGGAGACAGTGAGCTGTCCTTTGCTGTCTGCTGTGTCCCCACTGATCCACCCTCACCTGCGTGCTCTGGTATCTGTGTGCATTTTGACTATTTGAGTTAAATTTTTACCTTCTCACACAGTCCCACTGAAGTGGGCATTGAAAAAGGTAAATGACATTAAGTGCTTGCCTTTAAGGAGCTCACTCGCACTCCCATGGGAGAGACAAACCAATATATATGTAAGTAATTCTAACACAGTGTGACAAGAGCCATAAATGAGGGTGGAAAGTCGTACCACATGTGATGAAAACACAGACCAAGGAATAGTTGGTTCACCTGCCTCCTCCCCAGGGACAGCCTGGGGAAGGCGCTGTGCTCTGGCTCAGGCTCAGAGGTGAGCGGGCACCGTGTGGGTGTTGGTAGTGGGGAGGGGTCGGCGGCCACGCATTCCCAGGAGAACTAAGGCAGAGGCACGGTCCTCTGGGAGGAGGATCTCAGGCAGCAGGTGACGAAGCTGGGAAGATACTCTGTAACAGCTGAGGCAGGGAGCCCCCTTAGAAGACAGGAGCCACAATAGCCCTGAGAGAGGGTTGGGGAGGCTGGATAGAGCTGCTTCCCGGGCCACTGGAGAGCAAGCCAGGGTGGGTATTTTTCATTTCACCTACACTCCTGTAGGTATTTTCATTCCGCTGAGCACAGCAATTAGGAATATAATCTCCTGAGTGAGCCAGAAGAGCGGCTGGGAAAACAGCCTCTGCTCTGTGGCAGAGGGGTGACGAGGGAGGGGCCAGGCAGAGAGGAGTCCCACTGTCTGCAGAGAGCACATCTGTGAGGGGCCTTGGTGGCTCACGGACCGTGAGCAGTCCACGCAGTGCCACCTGTGGACCTCTGACCAACTCTGCCCTCCAAACAATAGTCCCACGGCAGCTTGCACCTGTACATAATCCTTGGTTTAATAGCAACTAACTAAGTCCCTCCCTTCCCAAAGTAGCCTGCACCCAGCTCTCCTTCCCGAGAGCACACAGGCAACGGGTGTGTGTGTGTCTGTGTGTGTGTGGATGGAACCTCAGATGGAGCCAGTGATGTCCCATCGTGCTCCCAAGCTCACACCCACACACATGCACGCACACGTGGGCTTCCCTGCCTAGGAGGGAAGAACACCCAGAGTGTCATCTCTTCATGGCCCTTTGGCTTTCGTTTGTGTCAACAGCTGAGATTTCCACTTTGTTTCTTTTGATGTCAAGGAAATGCCAACTACTTAGCATCACGTCCTCCTGATTAAGGGTCTGAGGTAGGAGTGGGGCCCAGCTGTGGCACAAGCTTCTTAATTACACACAAGGTAGAAGGCATTCTAAGAGGAAAGGTATGATCTTAATTAGCTCATTTTGAGGTGGTGTTAGTGGTCTAAAAATATCAAGGGGAAGGAGAAAGGAACAAAAGGGCTGTTACCTTTCCCATATAACGACTTCGGTTCGGGTTTTAATTAAGTTTATTGCCTTCTGTTATGAAGGTAATGCATGTCAGCACAGAAAATTTGGAAAATACAGAAATACACAATATACTAAAAAGCGCAAGAAAGGAAAGGAATCAGTTACCCGTCTGTGTCCGTATGGGGGCAGCGCTCAGAGATACTGACATGCTTTGGGCTTGGTCCCCGACCACCCCAACAAAGCACATGTTGCAGTGGAGTGAGGCACATGCCCTTTTCATCACTTCCCAGCCATATAAAAGTTATGTCTACTCTGTATGTAGTCTATTAAGTGTGTAATAGCATTCTGTCTAACAAAAGTACATGCCTTAATTTAAAAATACTTTATTACTACAAAAAGCTGACACACAGACACCACGTGGGCACATGCGGTTGGAAAAAATGGCATCAACAGATTTGTTCAACACAGGGTTGCCACAATGCTTCAATTTGTTTAAAAATAAATCACAGTATATACAAAGTGCAATGAAATGAGGTGTGCCTATAGTGGTTACTAAACCTTTTATCTTTTCCTTTTCGATGTAAAAAACTTGTTATGGTTGTGAATGCCCAATTTAAATTGCACACGAACTTTATGGCCACTCTGCATACTACTTTATATTTTCAATATAACTGACAGATTTAAGGTGTCTGGATATTAAAATGAGAGTTATAGGATTGACTGGGGTGACAGCTCTGTAAACACACTAAAAATATTGAACTTTATATAGATGAATAGTATGGCATGAATATCTCAATAACGATATCGAAAATGGCTCGTAAACTTTATTTTTCATGTCCATATAACATTCTATAGACGTTCTATATAGGAAAGGAAGTCGCATATTACCTATGTAGCATAGTTTTACTTAATCATTTACTTAATCACTCCTCCACTAAAAGGTATATCTAATTTTTTTCACTAGGATAACCAATGCTAATATTAACACCTTTGGTACACTGAGCTCTTATGAATATCACATTCTTTCTTCCCAATAGTTTCTTAGAAGGAGGTAAGGTTTTAAAAATACTGACAATTCTAGAAATTATTTAAATGTCCAGTGGATTTAACTCCAGAAAACTTAGTCACCCTTTCACATCACGAGGCATAAATAAGTAAATAAAAAGTGGTCTGAAGTAAAACTTCCTGAACCTGAATTCTGGGAAAATAAAAATAAGGGGAGGGAGACAGGTGTCCTAGAGCTGTACTGCAAATGTGAAACATATCAGGTATCAATAAGATCACAGCCCAGCCAGACAATGACTTTTAGGCCTGAAAATAATTCAAGGCAAAGAAAAAAAGAAATTCTATCTTAACAGGTGGTTGCTACAACCTCGTAGAGCTTCAGAATGCAGGCCTGGGGCTGGGCAGGATGTTCAAACCCCAGTTTGGACAAAAGCCAACAGGCCTTAAGCATGCATGTGTCACCCAAAAACTGGGGATGAGAGAAGACTACATCAGATTAATTTGAAGTTCACCTAGGATGGATGTTCTGGAAGTGCTTGGCACAATACGTGCCCATGGTGAGCTCTCAGCCAATAGTCATTCTGATGATGATGATGATGTCAGCTGCTTTTGATCTAACAGGAATGCAGGAGTCCAAATCTCGGCCCTCCAGTTTCTGCTTGAAAAACGACAGTATTTTTCTACTAACTCAGAAAGGGCCTGAAGGTATTTTTATTACCGTGAGAGTTTCAGCTGTGGCCAGGGCTTATTTGCGCAATCTTTACATTCCAGTGCGCTAAATGCTTTCTCATGCAGGATCAAAGCAGCCTTTGTCCTAAGCTTGTGAAAGGCACCATCTTTGTGAGATGAGTTAACTGTTAAACTTCGAGTGTGTGGCTGCAATGGCATGTTGAGAAACCACAAGAATCTAGACATACCCAAGGAGCGAAATATGATGAGTTTTTAAAAAGCAGATTGTGTGGCTGTGCAAAAAGTGGACCCACCATGCATACACACATGTATGCACATGTGTGTGTTTCTTAAGTACACATTTTGAGTACTGTCCACATGCTGGGCACCACGCTAAATGCTTCATATTTTACACAGCCCCGTGAGGTGAGTACGTGGATCACTCCACATGATAGGTGAGCAAAGTTCAGGGTCTCCTCAGGCAGATCACTGAGTGGAGGAGCCAGGATCTAACCCAGAACACACT
>NW_003852406.1:12719222-12721130 GCF_000181295.1 Otolemur garnettii
GAGTTGGAGGTTGCTGTGAGCTGTAATGCCACGGCACTCTACCCAGGGGGACAACTTGAGGCTCTGTCTCAAAAAAAAAAAAAAAAAAAAAAAGAGTGTTAGGAAAAGTGGTGATGCAATTTTTTCTCCAAAATAAGACAGTTCTGAGAGTGATAGGGGCACTATTAGTAAATGTGTGGCATAAAGCCGGGCATAATGGCTCACGCCTGTAATCCTAGCACTCTGGGAGTCCAAGGTGCATGGATTGCCTGAGCTCAGGAGTTCAAGACCAGCCTGAGCAACAGCGAGACCCTGTCTCTATTAAAAATAGAAAAATGAGCCTAGCTTTGTGGCAGGTACCTGTGGTCCCACTTACTTGGGAAGCTAAGGCAAGAGGATTGCTTGAACCTAGGAGTTTGAGGTTGCTGTGAGCTACAATAATGCCACTCAGGGTGACATAGCAACACTCTGTCTCAAAAAAAAAAAAAAGAAAGAAAGAAAGAAAATATGCAAGCATAAAGCAGGACACACATCACCCTAGCTTTATGTTGCCAGGTCACTCCGGCTGCAGCTTCTCAGTCTTACAGTCAACTGTGTATATGAATTGTGAAAGTGCATCAGTAACTTAGAACATGAGAAAAACATGCCATGGCTCTTCAGCAGGGGCATGAACCAGCAGCTGCTCTGATC
This sequence comes from Otolemur garnettii, assembly GCF_000181295.1. Taxonomy (NCBI): domain Eukaryota; kingdom Metazoa; phylum Chordata; class Mammalia; order Primates; family Galagidae; genus Otolemur; species Otolemur garnettii. Next base: position 12,719,892 of record NW_003852406.1, read on the forward strand.
GCTGGGTCACATCTGTTTCCCACTCTAGCCTCAGGATGAAGGAAATGCTCTGTCTAGGGGTGAAAAGGGAGAATCACAAAAGTCACCACCATAACGGCAATGTTTTCAGAATTTGCAGGATGGGGCCACTCCAAATACTACTTTACTGACAATAAGCCCCCCAAAGCCGGAACATCGACTTTTGTAGAACCAGAAAGCAATAGGATGACCTAAACGAGTTCTTACTCAACCCTAACCAACTAAATGCTCTGTTTGCTTTATTTAGAAAGGGAGGGTTTCTGATTCCTGGTCTTCCTTACTCACCCTGACAGCTTTTCTTATACCAGCTCCAGACCTAAGGAGGAAGATGTCTTAAGGGCAAAAAAAAAAAAAAAAAAGTCTGGCTTTTCATTCATTAGATCAATCGAAGAGCAAAGCAGCAAATTTTCCCATCAAATGTAATGAAATTCAAAGGGCTTCAGAACAAGAAAGATTTTCAGGAACCACCATGACCAACTTCTTTCTTATAGAAGAAGAGCTGATACCTCCATGAAGAGCCAGTCCCAAAGCGAGATCTGGATATGGGACTAGACCTTGCTCTTTTGCCTGTTTTGCTTCTATTATGCTATTTGGCTAAAATACCATCTCATGCTTTAGATTTTCTTCTCTACAAAAAGGGAAAGAGGGGAGAAAGGGAGGGAAAGAAGGAAGGAAGGCAGGGTAATGGGGTGGGGGGTGGCTAGGTCTATATTTACTCCATTAAGGCTCCATGACAATTTCAAAAGACCAACGTATGGATACAGAGACAACCAGAAAGGCCTCAACAAGACCCTGACAAGAGGACAAACGTGTGGCCCACCTTTGGTCTTGATGGCCGTCTCGATGTTCAAAGCATCCCGCTCGGCATCAAAGTTGGTGTAGGCTTTGACGGACCCATACGCACTTGGGGGTGTGGAGTGCTGGGGTTAAAAGACAAACACACTCAAATAACGCGCCATGTAAAACCTGTTATTTGAATGAAATAACAATTCCCAAAATAAATTTTTTCTGATTGTTTCTTCTATCAATTCAAATCATTCTCGTACTAAATTACAAAGTTTAGCATGATAGGACAACACACATCAGATAAGAAATTTCTTTTTTTCTACTGAGAATTCTTCCTCAAAGTTTCAGCTCGTCTGGAATATGTTGTCTAAATTACCACTTTTCATGTTACTTTTAATGAGAGCTCAAAAGAAGACCTGAAACCAGCATTCACTC
>NW_003852406.1:12721451-12726117 GCF_000181295.1 Otolemur garnettii
CTCCTGTCCCTCCTCTCTCTTCTGTATTTTCTCTTCTGCTAACACTATCTAATCACTTAAAGCTAAGTGATTAGCTAAGAAAGCTAATCACTTTCTCTAACACTATCTCCTCTGTCCACCTCTCTTGCTGGCATTTTTTCTGTTATCATCTTCTAAACCACGTACTCTTCCAGTGCTTTTTAAAGTCCATCACCCTCCCCCCCAACCTGCAGGGGGACTCTCTCCCACCTGCATGCTGAGCCAGATGAAGAGAAGGACGATGGCAGGCTTCTGGATCAGTGCTCCTTTCCAAAGCTCCATCTTCCCTCTCTCCTTGCTACCTGTGCTCAAAGCTCCTTGTGCTTAAAGCACAAGACAGACCAGGAGGAAGGACAATGCTGTTCTGGATGGTGGATGGCCGGTGGGCCCACCCTTCAGTACATAATGCCCACAGAGTGTGATAACTTGGTCTCGGCACAGTTTCTGTGACGGGTGAAGAGACTGAGATGCCCTGACTCCCTTCTCCACCCACAGGCATCATGTTAGGAAGCCACCCAGCAGTTACAGTGACAGGCAGTCTGGCCATTGAGCCATATCACATACAACTTCATTTACCAGGGGACATGTCACCTCATTTCCAAAATAACAGTGAGTGGGGAAAAGGTCTGTGTAATTTTATAGCATCTCTGGAAGCAAAATTAAATGGAAAACTGAACTTATTATGTATAAAATCTATTTGTCTGAAAATCAAATTAGTGAGGCAAAGGTGATCTTTTTCCCTCAAAACATTGGGGAATATGTGACATTTTCTATTTCCATCCTCGAAGCCGAGAAATGTATCATATTGGAGTCGAGAAACCTCATGGTTTGCAGGAAAAGCCTCGTGAAATCTGATACTACCAACAATCTAATGACTAAATCCATTATAGAAATAAATTACTTAGCACCTGGACTTGTCCAGACCTCAACATGTACCTGTACTGTTACCAAAAACAGCGTGCACAAGTTCCAAGAAGAGGAAAGACTGTTAAAAACTATACAGGCTGTGTGCATTGAACAACCTGTGTTTGCACAGACTCTGTTTATCTGTACATCTGATAGCAAGGCCCACAGACAAGACACAGGTTTTGTGGCATGTGACCCAAATCACTGCCAACTGTCTCTTGAGTGCTTCTTCCCACTTTAATTTCAACAAGAGCATATTTCGAAGTATCTGCAGGATATGGCTATAAACCAGTGTCAGTGCTGATTTATTGCAAAAGCCATTTCGTCCAAAATGACCTGGAAGATGTATAGTGTTATTATTTTATGTATCCATAATTCAGATTCTACTTAATAATATAAATATTTTAAATCACTTACAATCTAACATATGGCTTAAAAATTTTTTAACATCTTGCTTAAAAATACATCAGAATTTCCAGGTTTGCATATTTTCCCTGCCAAAGACAATTAAATTTAATTCTGAGCTCCCTGATAGCCAATGCAAAAAGGGAAACATGATAAATTATGATAGTTTCATTATGTTGCTTTAAACAAAAAACTCCTAGATCTTTCAAAAAACCTTTTCCATGTGCTAAGTTAAAAAATAAAAAATTACAGGTCTTTATTGAGAGAAACTCCCTGAGCATTGTAAGAAGCCCAGAAGATGCAGAATCATTTTTGATATGGCTGTAGCTGATGCCAACCATTAATAAAATCCAAGGGCATGACATTGCTATGTATCATCATAGCAATTATTACCACTGACAGGGACAGTAGGATAAAATTCCAGCCACCCTAGTGTCACTAACTCTGTCCAATTTTAATGCGATGCCAAAAAAGTTTCTAGGCCATGACATTTTCTTCAAATTCAACTACTAGGAACAGCTCAAGTAATGAGACAAGGGGAGAACCAAATAATGACTGTCTGAATTGTGTCCCCATTTTCCTTAGGTGTAGAGGAAAGAGTAGCCCAGTTATCCAGAGAGATATCCAATCTGCACAAATTACATAAAGTGAAAATGATATACTTACGTCACCCTCCAAGCTGAGCTTGCACAGAATCTCATGAACAGTAGACATTTTGAAAGAAGCTGGAAAAAAGTACAAAAAGTCTTTAGAAGAGGCTTTCCTTCCCTTCATGCACAGTGATTCATTATACTAATTTCTGCTTCTTGGACCATTTCATCTGAGGATATTAGAGTAATTTTTGCAAATACTCTAATATCTTTTGCAATTCTTATCTTATGCTTGAGAAACCGAAAGCTGGGAGATGGTTTCCCCTAGGTGGGGATGGACTACTAAACTAGCCAGTCTTTCACGTGCTGTTTAAAAAGAACCGGGGGAGGGTGATTTGTGAATGCAAAAAAAAAACCAAAATGTTCCCCACGACTCATACAACTTGTTCAAGCAGGATAAAACCGAGCCGTCCACTTCTCATGAAGTGTTAATAAGCTCATCGAACTAGCCACTGTTTCTGAATTTCTCACAAGTAATTGAACATATGGAGAAAGACCTGAAAACTACAGGTGTGAACAGAAATCAGGAGCATTTGCACTTCGGCCTGTTGCTAATTGGAAACCTTTGTTACTAGCCATAATTATTTTCTCAGTCCAGGGATGCTTGGAAGATACTAAACTGTTTACGAGAAAGACAATGGCCAGATTCTCTGACCTTAACTCATTCCATAAAGGACTGAATCCCTTGTGTTTATGATTCAAAATGGCTGAAATGAAGTCATCTTCCAGTTAATATGTTTAATGGGGCAGGAAGACAATGGCCTGATAGATTGGCTTTCCAGCTCTGCAACCTCACAGTTCTCGGAATTGACACACAACCTCTGCCAACAAGGAGTGCTCAGCTGGCAGCAAATGTATCTCCACTGACAGAAGACGGGTTGTTCAGCATAATCACCCCAAAATGAAACAAAGTAGAGCAGAAATACGAAGGGCATTCCAACCACAGCATCTTCTGCTTTGGTCTCTTTTTGCTTCTTATGCTTTGATCAAAAAACACGGTACACATGCAAATCCAGCTTTCAGTTCCACTCGGTTTGTTCGGTTTAAATATTTTCATAAAACCGATTAGGAGAGAGTATTTGAGATAGACATTTGCCAACTTATAGGAACATTTTCGACTAAGCACATTCTAGGCCCAGTGCGCTGTAGGCGGCAGGGGGATGTAGAAGGAGGCGATTCGCCTTTATGTACAGTTAGGGATGTATTTCTGCAAGATTTTCATCCTGAGCCTCCACCCCTCTCTTCCTGGTGCTCACGGGAGCTTGCTAGGCACGGCAGAAAGTCAGTCAGTCAAAGATATTCCAATTAGCCCCACTCCCACAACTCTCAAACTGGCGCCCCTTCCCAATACGTCCCATCCATGTGTATAATTCTGATTTGTCAAAAGCCTTGCACTATAAATAAACTGTGGCACATCTAGATGATGGAATATATTATTCAGCATGGGAAAGAAATGAGCTTATCAACTCACAAAAAGATGCGGAGGAACCTTACATGCATACCGTGAAAGACGCCAATCTGAGAAGGCTACATACTGCATGGTTCCAATAGATGACATTTTGAAAAAGGCAAAACTATAGAGACAGTAAAAAGGTCAGTGGTTGCCAGGGGGGAGGAGGAGGAAGAGATGAATATGGACCACAGATTGTTACGGCCGTAAAATTTCTCTGTATGATAATGTAACGATAGACACATGTCATTGTATGTTTGTCGAAAGCCACATACAACACTAAAAGTGAGTGCTGATGTCAACCACAAACTCTCAGAGATAATGAATTGCCAGTGTAGATTCATTGATTATAACAAATATGTGTGTGTCAGTCTGGTGCAGGGTGTCAAGGGGGGGAGGCTGTGTGCGTGAGGAGGTGGGGGCGTACAGGAGCTCTCTGTACTTCCCCCTCAATTTTGCTGTGAACCTAAAACTGCCCTAAAAAACTGAAGGTTATTAAAGCAAAGTTTTGCTCTATAGCTAAACTACCCAATACAGCGGCCACCAGCCTCCTGTGGCCATCAAGCATTGGAACTGCAGCCAGTTCAAACTGGAATGTGCTGTAGTGTGCAAGGACACACTGAATTTTGAAGACGTACTATGGGAAAAAAGGGACATAAAACCTCTAATTAATAACTTTTACACTGGTTGGTGCAGTGGCTCGACCCTGTGATCTCAGCACTTTGGAAGGCCAAAGCAGGAGGAAGGCTTGAACCCAGGAGTTCAAGAACAGCCTAGGCAAGAGAGGGAGATCTCATCTCTACAAAAAAATTAGGTGGTGTGTTGTTGTGCACCTGTAGTCCTGCCTACTCAGGAGGCTAAAACAGGAGGAACCCTTGGGCCCAGGAATCTGAGGTTGCAGTGAGCTGTGCTCACGCCACTGCACTCCAGCCTGGGCAACAGAGATTTTAATCATATTTAATATTATATATGTATAAATATTTTCATATTAGTTATATGTTGCAAATATGATAACTTGGGTAGATTGGGTTAAAATTACAGTATTTCAAGTTCACATTTCTTTTCCTTTTTTTAATGTGGCTGTTTAATACACAGATAACTCACATTCTACTGCTACTGGGCAGGGCTGGTCTAGATATCATATAGAGCCAGCATCCAATCTTTTTTTTTTTTTTTTTTTTTGAGACAGAGCCTCAAGCTGTCCCCCTGGGTAGAGTGCCGTGGCATTACAGCTCAC
>NW_003852406.1:12726801-12735591 GCF_000181295.1 Otolemur garnettii
GTGGCATCACAGCTCACAGCAACCTCCCACTCCTGGGCTCAAACAAGTCTCCTGCCTCAGCCTCCCAAGTAGCTGGGACTACAGGTGCCCGCCACAATGCCCAGCTATTTTTTGGTTGCAGCTGTCATTGTTGTTTGGTGGGCCTGCGCTGGATTCGAACCCACCACCTTAGGTGTATGTGGCTGGCGCCTTTGCCACTTGAGCCACAGGCACCGAGCTCACACACTGGTTCTGATGTTTAAGACGTCTTGACTGGAAGCCCAGTAAGTTTTCACTGTGTTGTCTCAACCTCTGAGCGCTGGCTTTGTACACAGCTTCCCAGCTGTGTCCCACAGAGGACTCCCCACTCCTGCACAGATCAAAGACAGCCTGATAGGCTACTTTACACACTTAGTTTATGTTAATTCTTATCCCAAAGTCACAACACTGTGAGGAGGCAAATGACAGGGACTTTTTAAAGCCCTACAGAGTGTCCTTTCTAGTTCACGATTCACACTTGTGCCACTACTGCATCAGATCAGTCCTGCGTGCTATTATCAACTAAATCTCTACTTGATCTTGCCAGTAGTTCAAAATCAATCCTTCGCGGCTTTCTCTGACCCCAGCAGAGCCCAGCCTGCAAAGATTAGCTTCAGACTTCAGCCTCAGCTCTTTCTACCTACCTCATGCAAAAGGAGAGTGGGGCCGGACTATTACTTACCTCTCCCCTTGGTTCCTGTCTCCTCCCACATCATCTTCCTCTCACTTTCTTGGCTTTCTGGAGCCTGCCCATGCCTCATGTCACCACTACTTTTGACGTCTGCTCCAATAGGGTCACCACAGCCCCCATGTCACAGAACTCCTTCCCTCCCCGCCTTCACCCAGAGCACCTTCTGAGACTATTCCATTCATCCATTCAGCAAAACCAGAAGGTCCTGAGCCTGCTCCCCATGTGCCCAGTATTGGAATTCCGAAGTGCAATGCAAAACAGCCGGGCATGTGGTTTACCTGTCTTCCCTACAGAGTCCCAGGGTCCCTGGGGCATTTAATTAAGAGTATCTTTGCATACCCTAGGTGCTAAATAAACATGAAAAGAATGAGTTGCTACTTCGTATAAGTAATATTTATATCACTTATAATCATTCTGCAGAAGAAGCAAAAATTTCATGATAACCACAAGGTCATAATTACCACAAAGCAACATCCATGAAGGCTGCCCTTAACCCATGGAATACCTTTCGTAGCCACATAAATATTTTCTATTCCTTCCTTCCTTTTTTCATTAAAGACAGGGTCTCACCTTATTGCCCAGACATGTGAGGGCAATGGGCATGATCATAGCTCACTGCAGCCTCAAATTCCTAAGCTCAAGAGCGGCACCTGTGGCTCAAAGGAGTAAGACACGGGCCCCATATACCAAAAGTGGTGGGTTCAAACCCAGCCCCAAGCAAAAAAAAAAAAATTTCCTAAGCTCAAGTGATCCTCCTGCCTCAGTCTCCAAAGTAGCAGGGACTATAGGCACCGGCCACCACACCTGGTTAATTTTAGTACATTTTTATAGAGACGGGATCTTGCTATGTTGCTCAGGCTTGTCTCCAATTCCTGGCCTCAAGTAATCCTCCTGCCTTGGCCTCCCAAAGTGTTAGGATTACAGGCATGAGCCGCGGAGCCTGGCTATGTATTTCCTATTTCATGTGAGTTCAATGGCAAATATATTTTCACCTTAGAAAAAAAGTATGGCCATTGTTTATTTCCTCCATCAAATCCCTTGGCGATTCAAAGTCATTTTGCATATGACTGATTAGTCACTAGAAGAAAGAGTCATAATGTTTGTTAAAACAATAGCTTAATATAGTACATTTGACTAATGAGAATAATGTGTCAGTCTGTTGCTACCCTTGAAAGCAAAAAAGACAGACTTGGCAGTGTTACTGTGAGGTACAAACACTGGCAGTATTCAACAAATCCATAAGAAGCACAGTCCAGGCCTAAACTACATTCAGGTCTATAAAAGACACATATAAGAATATGAAACTCACACTCTCACGATGCAGGACCTTTGCGCTCTCTTCCCCTCATGTCTCCGTAAGAGACCTGAGAGCCTGGCCCCGGGACTGAGTAGCTGAGGCAAAGCAAGAACCCAGATCCCCTGACTCCTACGCCATTGCCCTTTCAACCTCACCTCAACGGTTCTTCATTCCAAGAGATTAGGACCTGGAGAGAAAGATCAAAGTAATACCAGGGAGATCAGCTTCAGGGCTTATCGGTGAGATACTGACTGCTTGGGCTGAGGAGGTGCGTCATCACCAGAGGTTCCAGGCAAGAAACAAAGGGAGGCCTGGAAGGGGAGGAATAGCCCAAGGTGGTGGGAGAAGACGAGGACAGGTTTGAGAACCAGGCCAAGGTGGTGTTCCATGAGGAGCCGAAAAATACGTTTTTGAAAGGTGGCAAGTTCAGCTTGCCCGTGGAAAAACTGGAGAACCCCAGAACCAAAGTGATTTGGACCCTATACTTTTACTTACCTGTTTGCCAAAACATTTGCCCTGGAGGCAACTTTCCTCATCGAAAGCAATCACTCTGACTTTAGTGTACCCATTGTTTTGTATGAGAATAAAAAATGAAGTCTACCGGCCATACAAGACAATTCTACCTCTACTACCTCCTCACCTTAGTATAAAAACCTAAATGCATTAGGAGCGGAACCACCAGTTCTTTTCTGGCAGATTTCTCTACGGAACATGCAAAGGGCAGTCCAAATCACTCTTTCCAACACTTCAACCTCACCCAGTTGGCCAACTGGTTTCAACTTGCAAATAAGAAAAAAAAAAAATCAGCAAATTCAATCTGTAGATGAGCACCTCTGCATACCAGAACCTTCCGTTCCCAGGGAGGGATGGGCCATGAGACACACCTTTTAAGTGACCCTCTATCAAGGGAAAGCTTTTCTGTTTAAGAAAATAAACTAGAGAGGGACCGGGAGACTTACTGAAAGTGCCACACCCACCTCAAACTGGTTTGAAATTATTCATCACTGGGGTGGGAAAATAGATAACTTGGCTCCACCCTAATGAAGGGAACCAGTTTCTTCTGCCTTGAAAAGATTGATAAATAAAACCGCTGACTGCCTGACTAGAAAAGCTTAGTACAAAGCTTGACATTAATGAAATCTATGTAGTTTTTGAAAAAAAAAAGTCATTTATATTTAACAGAGGACTATCTAAAAGATAATTTAAGGGTTTGATTTAAAAAAAAAAAAAAACTACTTCCATTTCTTGTTATTTTCTTTCTTTTTTCTGTTTTTATTTTTTTGTAGTTGTTTTGCAAATGCCCTAGAGAGGGTGGTCCTTTTTTAAAAACCCTACACACTTTATTGTATTTTGTTGTTTCACTTCGAAAGCATAATGACCATAAAAGAAAGGGCAATGAAGCAGTTTTAACTTCCCCTCCAAAAAGAAAACTAAAGTTTGCAGGAAGGTTAGGACGAACAAACAAAAGCAAACCTAAAAGTCAACACTGCGAACAGTAGAAACCAGTTCCACTGAACTAAATTTAAAAGAAGCAGCTACAGAAAGCCCAAATACTATTCCAATGAACAAACAAACAAACAAACCCAAGCGGCAACAGCCTCCGCCTGCCCATCCAAATGAGTCAATCAGCAGCTCTCTGCCAAACCTACTTTATGGTTTAAACGTGGAGTGTTGATGTGTCGCCACAAAACAGATCCCTAGCAACCATGATGAATCAATCAGGGACTGGATGATTCAAATGAAGATTTTAAAGCAAAATGGAGTGTGAGTAGGAGTATGGAGGCGTGGGTTTCCCCACCGCAGCCCTCACTGTGCACTGTCCTGGGCACTCGTTTACAGGCTACCCTGGAATTTTTAATTTTAAAAAATGCACAGATTTTTGGGGGCGCGGGGAGTCCCCTCTGTACTCCACTCCCCACCCCCTCCCTCAGAGCATCTTTATTCAACAGAATCTTCTTGAAAGCACATACTTTCCCCCCTTGGTTTTATGGTCTTGATTAATGCCTGAGTCACAGGGCCGAGCCATACCCCAGAATTCCTGGAATTCAGCCCAGTGGCCTGATCAAACTGAGCTGGAGAGACAAGAGCATTCGCTCCATCTTGTCCCTTCTGCTGCCTGAGCTGAGTCAATATTTGTTTGCAGCTTTGTGCTCTCATAGCCTCTCTGCCCTGTCTCCCAGTGTGGGGCTGGAGTGGGCGGGAGGAGACCCTCAGGAAGGGTGATGTCACCTGGCATGAAGCACTTTCAGTGCTGGGAAATCCAGGCCTTCACCTCTATAGCTCAATTTCAGGACTTTATGGCCCGCGTACTGTTCTTTCAACAGGGCCCAGCTGCCTACAGAAAAAAGTCTAGGTTCAGCAGTCCAGATTGTCCATACTCCGCCTACCTACCTTTCCTTAGACTCCTTCTACACACACAAGCACAAACACAGGTGCGCGCACACACACACACCCCCTTCCTCGAAGTCAGACTATGCTGTTACCTCCTCCAAACGCACTCAGCACTGTCCACTACCTTTTCAAGTTCCCTCTACCGGGAACCTCTATCTTGATCAGCATAATGAAGCTTTCGGGTACAGCACAGCCCTCCCTGCCCTGTGCACCACCCACTGCTGTGTGGCCGTGGAACGCGGAGAGAGTGTATAAAGGCCGTCTTCACACTATCCCCTACAGGTCTCTGCCCTACTAGTCCCCGCTGCCACACAGCACCCAGCACACAACAGGCTTCCAATCCCAGCTCAGGATGGCTACACACCCCGGCCTTCCCATTTTGGAAGGTCTTTTCTTTCTTCTTTTCCGACACACTCTCTTCCCTCAATTTTCTTTCTCTACTTCAGACTGAACGTTCCAAATACAGTTCCAGATCCATCCATTCAGAGCTGGAGGTTTAAATTCCCAGCCCTTGCAAATCTGTGCAAAGTTGGGCAGATCACTCCGCGGGCAGCCTTTCTTACTATATGTAGGTAGCCCCTGACCCCCACCTGGGTGCCTTCGGGTCTGCCTGGGTCCTAGCTTCATGCACAGGGCAATGGGAGTGTAATCTATCTCTCCTTTAGGTATGAAAGCAGGCAAGGAGGATGTCCAAGAGGCCTTGGGACTCAGACTTCCTCTGGGCTGTGAGTGTGCAGGCTGGGTGTGGCAAGGAGACAAAGGGCATGGACAAATGACTGCAGGTCACAGCCACTCCCTAGAGTCAGAGCTTTCGACACTAAGCCTGGGATTAGAACTCAGACTGCGTGAGTATCACTGACCTGTGCTCTAACAAGGTTAAGTTTGGATGATTTAAACGCTTTAGGGCATACCCCAGAAGGGAGATTTGGTGGTAATCTCAGTAGAAACACCCAGAAGCACAAGTGCGGGCATCTCCTGACCCTACTGCTGACCTGCCTCCTCAACAAAGTAGATGAGGACTGTCTCTGGCAATAGCAAAAGAAAAAATATACCAGACGGTGAATGGGTGGAAAGAATATTTTTAAAGGACTGGAATTTCCTTTGGCGTGACCTACAACTAGAATAGGGTGTGGCACCAGGGAAAATGAGAAGAGGATTCTCATGTGCCAAAAAAAAAAAGAGGAAGAATATTCAATTTCTACTTAATTCCTATAATCAAATCTGGAGAGCAGGTTAAGACCCTATAGCTTCAAACAATACTGTCCTGAGATGGGCTAAACACAATGCTTGGGTCTGTGGAACAGTTGGATTAAAAAGGAAATAAACCTCAGCTACATGTGGAAAATAACATCAATTTGGGAAAATATAGTTTAAAATCCAATCTGTCCGGGTGAAGTAGCTCTTGCCTATAATCCTAGCACTCTTGGGAGGCTAAGGCAGGAGGATCATTTGAGGCCAGAATTTTGAGACCACCAGCCTGAGCAACATAATGAGACCTCATTTCTATAAAAAATAGAAAAATTAGCTGGGCATGGTGGCACACACCTGTCCAAGCTACTAAGGAGACTGAAGTAGGAGGATCACCTGAGCCCAGGGGTTTGCGGTTACAGTGAGCAATGTTAGTGCCATGGCACTCCGGCCTGGGCCAGACGACAAATCTAATTAATGTCTGTACAATTAATGTCTCTACAAATCCAACTAATGTCTATACAATTCACTTATTTTGTCTCACTTCTTTCTTTCTGTGCTATTTTTAAGAGCCAAAGAGAGGCCTTTTATTTATTTATTTATTTATTTTTTTTGGTCTGTTGTATCTCCTTATAGGCTGAATACCTATAACAGTGGGTGAACATAGTGTGTGATTAATATTTCATGGAGTAAATGGATGTTTAAAGCAGCACACTAGAGCCTGGGACTCCTTTTGTGACACACCCACCCTCCTTTAATGAAAAATGGCTAGCCAGGCCCCAAGCCCTATATAAGCAACGAGTGAGAACAAAGCTTGTGACAACACATCAGAGCCAGGTTCTAGGCCCAGGGGTGCAGGCAGAGCCCACAGCCCACAAAATCAATAACAATTACAGAAGACTACCTACCTTTCCAGGAAAACTACTTAAATCAGAAATTAGCCAGGAAACTAATGGCCATCACTGTGAGCCTAGTGTCAATCAATATCATTATTTCATAGATCAAAGTTGTAGGATGTTATATTTGAAGGCTCTAGTCTAAGACTGAGACTCCAGTCCAAGACTGAGCTCTCAATCAAAGCCAGTGAGTCAGCAATACTTCCTGGGCATTGACCAAGAGCAGGCCACTTGGCAGTGAGGGAATCATAAAATCCAAGCAGTCTCCAAATCATAGACCTCCAACTAAAAAAAAAAAAAAATGTACATGATGGCCACACCCTTCCACTGCAAATGTGATGGACACTTCTGGAGAACCTTGAAACGCTTAGATAATAAATGGACTTGGAAGAAGGGAGGAAATTGCTAAGCAAGAATGTCTTAACACCCTTGGCTGCAAAGGACACTTCTTTGGCCCTGATCACACCTAAAATCTTCTTCGCATTCCCTGAATATTACTGCTTCTTGGTTCCATAGCCTCAAATTCTGTAAATTATAGATCTGTTTATGCTGGAGATTTTTTGGACCACCGACCTTTCCTAACTTAATGAATATTGATTCAATTTGCTGGTCTCTGGCTGGCTGTGAGGACTCTGTAATGAGGAGGGAATGTGCGACAGGTGGACAAGCCTGGATGGCTACTGGGGTGTGTCAAGGAGGTGGGAGGGAGGGGAAAGGGAACGTGGAGGGGGCAGAGACATAATTTTCTAATTAAAATAATTTAACCAGGACCAAACTTACAAAAGGCCAGGATTTTTTAAATTTCTAATTAAAATAATTTAACCAGGACTTAAACTTACAAAAACTTCCAGAAAATTCTTTCGGTGATTTATTCTTTCTCCTCATCTTTCCAACTCTCCACGCCCACCCACACCCCACCATGAGGCAGTACTTAGACACAGCGCCTGTTAAAAAGGGTTTTCTGGGCTAGCCTGGGAACCCAAGCACCTTCCAGAACATGGTTTCAGTGAGAAAGTGCTGGTTGCATTCCAATCCAAGTTCCAGATTCTAGCACACGGGTGCACAGAATCCATCAGCAGTCTGGGGCCCAGACCGGAGGACTCCAGCGCTGAGGGTTTGTTGGCAAGGACCGCGGTGCACTCATGACGCCAGCGGTCTTTCACACACAGAACACCCACAGCTTTAAAATGCCGATCTTACTACAGAAATGACACTGTGCATTTGTATCCCACCTAAGTGTTTTCGGTGTGCTTTACGTATTTATTTTTGAATGAATATGTGTTCTTCAACCTTCGATAACCCTGTCAGGTGGGAGCGTCCTTACCAAGGCACTTGCACAGATCCTGCCTCTGCAGGTGACGGCACCGAGTCCTCAGGCCCTGGGCCCTGCTGCGCCGAGTGCGGAGCGCGGGGAGGCCCCGGCGGCCACGCCCTTTTCTGCACCCTCAGCCCCTGACTCAGGGCCGCATCACCCAAGTAACAGGACAGCCCTTCCCACAAGCCATGGAAGGACGCTTCCTTCCTGATCAAAGTGGGTTCAGAAACCCGGTGAGAGATTCCAGACAGAGTGAAATCCGAAGTTGCTATCCTACAAGATAATCTGAACAAAGGGGAACCACGAACTGGGGGTTTTGTTGGGGAGGAGGGCTGGCTACTCAAAACGCCCGCCCCTCATCCTCCCCACGGTTTTCCTCCTGCGGGTCGGTTCAAGTTCAGCAAATACTCATTTCTTTCAAGTAAAGTAACTTGGAACAGACGGGGGGGCTACTTTCCAGAGCCCAGCAGAGCCGTGGCTGAGCGTGGAGGACAATGGGACCCTGCCCAGCGCCAGCGCTCTGCCCGGGACTGGCAGCTCCCTGGCCAGCCACGCCCTGAGCTCGCCAGTGCCCGCCGCGCCTGGAATGCGGGGCCTCCTCCGCTCGCCGCACCCGCTTTCCCGCCAGGACTTCGGGGGAATGCCCGGCCCCCAGCCCCGTGTCCTGCACCCAGGCCTGAGCGCGAGTGGCCCCTTACTCCTGCCCCGAACACCTTGCCTCCCTACCGCAGACCCCGGGGTGCGGGCCGTCTCTCCAGCCTCCAGCCCCGGACAGGACCACTGCCCGCTGCCCGCGGCCTCTGCCCATGCGAGGCCGGCCGGACTCTCTTCCTGGACCCTCCGTATCCCGCCAGCAAGCGGCCCGGGGCCATAGCGGGCGGGCGGGGCGCGCCCCGCTTACCTGGGCCGGGCGCCGAGAGCTGCGAGCGTCCCCAGTTGCCGAGCGGAGCCGGCTGGCCTGGGTGGGGCTTTTATCCCCGCCACATCCTCCGGG
>NW_003852406.1:12737180-12738458 GCF_000181295.1 Otolemur garnettii
AAAGTACTAGGATTACACACAGCCATGAGCCACCTGCACCAGGACTCTTCCTCCCCGTCTTAATGATTCTGGGTTTTAATCTCCCGTTTAATTTAACATCCACGTTTACTTTCCAGGTGAAGTTTAATTCACACCTGGGAATCAGAGGATGATAGCAAAGCTGACAGACGTTCAGGGCTGTGTTCACTGTGACATAGGAATTAGCTGCACAGTCTGCCACAACTGGGGTCTCTTAAAACCCAGCCCGAAGCTGTTACCCAGCACTTTAGGGATTATACATGATAGGTCCTTCCAGCAGGACAGATAGGAAATGAAGCAGCAGTTTTGATACAATTTCCAATTACCTGCATTTTTCTGTGTATAATGTGCGCATTTTAGCCAAATTTTTGAAGGAAAACTGATACGGCTAATGCTAATCAGTATCTTTGCATCTATATAAATGTTTTTAATTCTTTTGTTTATGCTTGTGCGTTAAAACTGTAATTCTAGAAAGCAAAAACAATATTTGTACGCAAAATGAGACCCTGGAAGACTGTAACTGGTTTTGTTGAACTTACTACCAACTTGGAACAAAAATGGTTTTGGCCAAGAAAGAGCGACATATTTCCCTTTGTGCACATTAGATGGGAGCTAGCAATCTAGCTACTTTTACAAAAATTATTGGAAAATGTCTTCTGTTGTAGATACTGTCCCCTGAGTGCTTGAGTTTGTTTTGTTCACACTTTATCTGCTGCACCTCAAGACATCTAGCAGTGCCTAGCCAGCAATAGGAGGTGCTCCCCAAACGTGATGGAATTATTCCCTGAATAATAAAATGTCAGAGCAGGGAGGGGTCCTGGGGATTAACTTGCCCTATCCTGGACTTTATAAATGAAGAAATTAGAGCCTGAATCAAGTCTTCTGCCCTAGGGATTGTATAATGCACCAAAGTCCTTGTATTAGTTACTCTTTGTGATGTATGAAATGCCCCCAAAATTTAATGGTGAAAACATAAACAACTATTTACTTGCTCATGATTCTGCAATTTGGGCAGGACCCTGTGGGGACAGCCTGACTCTGCTCCACCCAAAGTTGGGTTAGATAATTCATCTGGCTTTGGAGGAGGGTCAGTGGCTTCTCTCATTTGTCTGGCATCTAGGCTGGAATGGCTAGAATGACAAAGAGAAGGCAGGGCCTTTCTCTCCCTTGGCATCTCATCCTCCACGTCCTCCTTTCTCTTAACACCAAGTTCAAACGAATGTAGTAATGGCAGCTGGCTTTCGGGAAGTCAAAGCTGGC
>NW_003852406.1:12738992-12742350 GCF_000181295.1 Otolemur garnettii
TTTTTGGCTTTGCCTTCTAGACTCTCGCTCCATCCTCTGAGACGTCCTTCCTTTTCCTTAAGAGTGGCCCGTATTTGTAGCTGAGCAGATCTCACAGTCTGCTTCATGCCAATACGTAAAGGTCTAAAACCTCTCTTCCTTTTGAACTGTTTCTGTGTGTAAGCTGGCACATATTTCATTAGTACAAGTATCTTAAAAGCCAAGTGGATTTTCTGTTAATCTTATCGAGGTCCATGCCATGCTTCAAAATTCATACCCAATATAATGTTCTCAAAAACTTCATGAGTTTTATGTAAATCTTGCTCCAAGATTCACATCCTTTTTTTTTTTTTTTTTGAAACATCTCTCTCTACTCATATGGAAGTTTGCAATGGGGCACTCAAATTGCGATTCTTAGAAGACCCTGAGATGATCTTCAAAGCACATTAAATCTTTTTGGAGTCTTAATAAAAGTCTTTATAGTCACACACACATGATTTTATTGTTATCCCGAGGGTATTTTATAATTTGCAAATATTTCACTGATTAGAATTCTACTTGAAAACCAAACAGATCTGTGTGAAGTGCATCTTTTTTCTTGTCCTTTATCATAAGCAGCTATCAGAGGCCTGTTGGCACTTCAAACACTTTACCTGGAAATCTCTTTGGCTAGATTCTCAAGTTCATTGGCACATGCATATTCTATCAGTGACGCTACCGCAGGCAACATCAATGTCCACCATCCTGCTACTACATGATATATGTTACCTCTTCTACAATCCCCCAGAGTAAATTCCTTACTGCTTTCAACCTCCACTGACTGTCTTCTTTCTAGTTGCCACCTGGCAGTAAAGTCAATGTCCCACATTTTAGGTTTTTGTTTCAGCAACACTCCACATCTAAGTTTCAATTTCTGTTTAGTTACCCATAATTATGAAATGAACCACCTCCAAATCTTAGAGGTTTAAAACAACACTACCATTTACTCATTCATGATTCTGCAAAGGACAGAGTTGTCTCTGGTCTGTCTAGTGTTAGATACAGAAGGGCCTCCCTCCAGCAGGGTCACTCACTTTCAAGAGGTCAAAGTACAAGCTGCCAGGCTCAGCACTGGAACAGCATCATTTCCACCACATTCTATTGGTTAAAACAAGTCACACAAACCAGATTCAAGGGAAAGTGAAATAGACCCCACTCTTCATAGAGGGAGTGACTTGTGTTTATGAGGGTAGAATGAATCGCTGCCTACTCTCTTTACAGACAATCTACCACAATGCTTAAACTAGCAAGTGGCTGAACTGAGGCCAGAGTATATTTTTCTGCCCTTCAATGCACTGCTTTTTCCATGATACCACATTTCTTAGGTACCACCTCTGTTTCAGTGAGATACAGGCTGACCCCAGCCCCTCTACACTGTATGCTTTAGACACCACTAAACACTGGGTAACGCCTGTGGTCCCAGCTACTCTGCAGGCTGAGGCAGGATGACAGCCTGCGTCCAGGAGCTCAAAGCTGCAGTGAGCTATAATTGTGCCACTTCACTCCTGCCTGGGCAACGAGATCTTATCTCAAAACAAATATATGTGTAACTGCATTCTGAACATTTTCATCTTTATTAAATGTCCACTAGATGTATTTTGGTGTTCTTTTTGTTTTGAGACAGAGTTTCACTATGTCGCCTTCAGTAGAGTGCTGTGGTATCACAGCTCACAGCATTCTCGAACTCTTAGGCTTTAGTGAGTCTCTTGCCTCAGCCTCCCAAATAGCAGGGACTATATAGGCATCTGCCACAACACCTGGCTATTTTTTTGTTGTAGTTGTCGTTGTTTAGCAGGCCGGGGCTGGGGTCGAACCTGCTAGCCCCGGTGTATGTGGCTGGTGCCCTTAACCACTGAGCTATGGGCACTGAGCCGTATTTTGGTGTTTTGAATATTTTTTTAACTTTGAAGACTTTATGTTGACTGAGAAAAAAAGGCAAGTAGCATAATAAGACTGATTTGATTCTATTTATGCTAATATCTGTGTGTATAGATAGGCACAGGTACACACATGCATAAATAATGGAAGTATATACTGGATACTGGTTAACTTTGGGGAAAACACGTGCAAAGGATAATGTTTACATTTTATCATATATGCTTCTTTGCATGATCTGATTTTTTGTTAACAATGAACAAATTACTTCCATAATTTTAAAAGTGGTTGAGAAACAGAAGAAAGATACATAGCTAGTGAAAATCAGGGCTGCCTTCGTACGTGTAAGATTATGGCAGCCCATGCCGGACTTAGGGAATAACGTCTATCTTTTTGATAGCATCGCTTTCATGTATATTTAAGAAAACACAATAAAATAATACTTAGAGGAAAAGTTGGACATCAGAGCACCCTCTGCTGACAAAGAAAACACTCCATATTGTAAAGTCTTGTTTGATTTTATTTCTTCTAATCATAGTCTATGAGAATACAGCGTGGGCAGGGCCAATGCTTACATATTTCATATAAGGCATGAAGAAAAGCCAGGTTTGGTAGTTAAATTAATATGATAACTGATGTGTGGTGTGAAGTTTATGGGAAGGAGGAAACAGATTTGTTTGCGTAACCTTTGTGTTGTCTGTAGCACATCTTTCATCACAGGGACTGTGACTGTTTTTCCGTGTCAGGCTGCGCCATCACTTTAGACGCCCCTTGTTTCTCTTTGTAACCCCAGCACCCCATCCAGTATGGGGCTCACAACAGGCTCCCCACATTTAAAGACCTTTGTTGGAGTGGACTCTATTGCTGGGCACTCTGGTAATCACTGGAGAACCCAGGAGGCAGCGGCCCTGGTCCCAGCTCCCATGTGGATTGGATGTACTTGGACACTGCACCTGAGGTCTCACAGTTCTGCTTCTCATCTGGAAGATGAGGGGCTTTGACTAAAAATTCAAGTTCTTTTTTTTAGCTTTAAAATCCAATCCTTAATATGCAAATATAGTAGATTTAGATACATTAATCATATATATACACATGGATATTGCTAAGCAGAAATAAATTTTATTTATTCATTAAAAAGCCCAATAGGATTTTGTTTTCTTTTGTTTTTATTGTTTGGGATTCATTGAGGGCACAAAGAGTTAGATTACACTGATTGCATTTGTAGATAAAGTCCCTCTTATAATTGCCCAATAGGATTTTGAAATGGAAGTAATGAATCATAAAATGCTACCTCTTTAACTGTATAGATCGATAGGCTCTGTGCCTGTGGCTCAAGTGGCTAAGGCGCCAGCCACATACACCTAAAGTGGTGGGTTTGAATCCATCCTGGCCCGCCAAACAACAATGAAGGCTGCAACCCCAAAAAAAATAGCCGGGTGTTGTGGCGGGTGCCTGTGGTCCCAGC
>NW_003852406.1:12742448-12745795 GCF_000181295.1 Otolemur garnettii
AAAAAAAAAAAAAAAAAAGTATAGCTCGATAGATCATTTTTACCAAAGTCTTTTCTCTCTCTGAGTTGCCTTTTGTCTAAATGAGGCAGGGTATTCCTATGTCATTTAATATATCCATATAAAGCTGTTGCTTACCTCTGACTGTGGATTGTGGGGATCCAGCATGTTTCCAGTCTACAAATCATTTAAATACATAACTGTGATCGAAAAATATCACTTTAAAGTAAAATGAAGCTGTAAAGAATATTGTTCAAATAATAACAAGGCAACTGTCAAATATCCCTAATGTTGCAAGAAGAATTTAGACTTTGGTTTGATTTTCAGCTTTTAAAAATATTTAGTTTTTATGGACACATAAGACCTGTATACAGATTTCCAATAATGGAACCCTGTGATAACAGCCTCAGGGATATACACTAGGGACACACTAAAGCTGTCACTAGCACAGAGGACTGCTCTGTCAGGGAGCGTTGGCAAATAACAAGCAGCGTGGAACCCCGTTTTATAGCCCAAAGCCAGAATTGGTGCAGGGATGCTTTGTGAGGATGTGAGAAGTTGGGGTAGAGCTAAGCTAGATACCAAGGAAGGAGCCAAGGACGCCATGATCTGTCAAAAAGTCTAAAGCCCAGGGCAGAAGCTAAGCAGGAGCTGAAGCCAAAGCGCCACATGGGAAGGACAGAAACAGGTAGCAGGGAGTGGGGGAGGAGGTGGACCACGCAGGTGGGGCTGAAGTGGGGCTCCAATCCCCCCAGAGAGGCCAGGGAGTGGTCAGGCAGGGCTGGAGTGAACAGCAAACATGGATTCTATAATAGATGACCTCTGCCATTTCTTCAAACAATAACAGAAAAAAAAGAAAAGAATGACAGGAGGACGAAGAGGAAAAAAAGAGAACAATAGCCAGGGAGGAGTGTGCTGTGAGGGAGGTTACTGTGAGACTGTGACCCAGAGAGAACTGGAGGGAGAGGCCTGTACTCCTGACCAAAGCTTACCTATCATTTTTATTTTGTTTTATTTTATTTTATTTTATTTATTTTTTGAGACAGAGTCTCACTATGTCATCCTCAGTAGAGTGCCCGGGCAACACAGCTCACAGCAACCTCAAACACTTGGGCTTAAGCGATTCTCTTGCCTCAGCCTCCCAAGTAGCTGGGACTACAGGCGCCCACAACAATGTCCAGCTATTTTTTTGTTGCAGTTGTCATTGTTATTTAGCTGGTCCAGGCTGGGTTTGAACCTGCCAACCAGAATGTGGCTGGTGCTGTAACCACTGTGCTACAGGTACCGAGCCCATACCTATAATTTTTTAACATCCCAATCACAATTTCTTAGCATCTAGGAACCAGGTATTTTGGTTCAAATCATCTGTAAGTTCCTTGCTAGCTTTTAAATTTGTAAGACCCTGCTAAAACAGAGTCTTGAATTCTGTAAGATTCAGTTAAAACAATCACCCAAAGATCTATAATCCAACTTTATTACTTAGGCAGTAGAATATCAGCTCAACTCTGTAATGCTTTGGGATCTGGTTTTCCTGGGGCTTTCTAATAGGGTGGGTCTCAGTATTGTGTTAGAAGCAAATGACAAACAGATGGGTAAGCTGCTCTAATCAGCAATGGTTGGAAAAAAAAAAAAAAACTTTTTTAGAATGAGAGGTTCTTCTTCCCTAAATTCCAAGGCTCCACTGCCTAATTTGGAGATGACCCAGATGATTACTCTGGTCTTTCCCTTGTCTGGTTTCTATGATTCATCAGCTATAGCAACAAGGGTGGGGTAAAAAAAAAAACAACTCTCCAGTATTCAGATTCAGGTTATGTTGCAGCTCACGAGGAAGAACTAGAAGGATTGTAAAAGAATGAAAAAGGCGAACTCTCCATACTCCTAACTCAGAACTGTTTCCTAGGAGGCGTCCCCGTATCTGGTGCCCACTATCTTTCCTCTTTAATTATCAATGACACAAACTTGTCTGTTTATCAAGTGTCTTTGATAAACAGTATTTTTCTGTGAAATTGAAGGCAGCTATGCTCACCAGAATACCATCAATGCTTTTCTATGAAATTGGAAAAAGGGAAAAAACCCAAACTACAAAACAATGCTTATTATATTGTTCAGATGAAAGCCTAGGAGGTTGTGAACATTCCTGTCTCTGAAATAGCTGCCAGTATCTGCCTGAGAGCAAGACAGTCAGGGAACTCTCAAGACGAGAGTTGTCCAATTTAACCAATGTTGAGACTGCACTAGACTCCAGGCCAGGCAGGACTGTACTGCACATATATAATAGGAAAAAACATATCGCTCCTCCATAACAACCAGTCACTAGTGGAAGTAAATATATTATCATAAATTGACAAATGCATCGGAAATGGAATCAAAGTGCTAGCGGCACACAGTAAAAGGCTGACTAATCCTGCAAGTTAACCATTAGAGAAAGGAAGCTGGACATTCCTTGGCCAATGCATTAATAGTTACTCAGTTATTTGAAGTCATTGTGCAAACCATAAAAGAGGAAACAGAGCACATACCAATGTCTTCTGTGCCGGCAGGAAGTGGTAACGTAGAGAGGTGTGACTGTTCGTTTTTAAACGAACCATCCAGTATAAAAACAGGTGAAGAAGATTAACCACTACAGAAGGTATATATTTAGTTGATGAATGCCACCATTGTGAAAATTGTAACGATTAATCGTTTTTGAAATCCTTTATTTCCCTCAAAGTTCAAGGCAAATTCTGATCATTTGATAGTTTTGAGAAACAGTTCAGAGTCATCGTGAGCAGAGGCTAGTGACTCAGAGGGCAAAGGAGAGTAGGGGAAGAGGATACTGAACAAACCAGGTGAAGAGTCAGGAAGCCAGGATCAAGCCCTCTTTTGATAACATTGCTTGAGGAACTCAGCAGGCTTTATTGTCTGGTTTTAAGAAAATTTGATCATTCTGATAAGAGATCTGAAGTGGATAATCTACACACGTATTGATCCAATCATACTTTTTGAGTTCCTGTTATATTAAATATTCAAAATCATATAGTACTATTTAAAAGTAATTAATTTGGGAGGAATAAAATGACCAAAATCCTAGTGGACTGACATGGAATCTTCAATGATGATATACCTATGGAAAACGTACTTACACACCAAAAAAGGGTTTAAAAAACCAAAACTCCCATAAGCAAGAGAATAACCAAGTGCGTTGCAGTTTCCGATGAATGACAGCCACATGTAGGTCTGAATTAAATGGGTTAACACCTCCCATCCCTTTCCTCTTCCGGAGCCAGTGGTATGTTTGTGGGCATTCTGGTTAGCAGGAGCCATCTCAGGCATGAACCCAAACAACTGAAGGGTAAAGGTTACTATTTTTC
>NW_003852406.1:12746344-12747580 GCF_000181295.1 Otolemur garnettii
CAATGATGGCTGCAACCAAAAAATGGCCAGGCATTGTGGTGGGCGCCTATGGTCCCAGCTACTTGGGAGACTGAGGCAAGAGACTCGCTTGAGCCCAGGAGTTGGAGGTTGCTGTGAGCGTGATGCCATAGCACTCTACCCAGGGAGATAGCTTGAGGCTCTGTCTCAAAAAAGAAAAAAATTGTGTACATGATGAAATTATCTGCCTTATATTGTTAGAAAAAATACAAGAAGCCTTCATACCTTTAACATCAAACTGAAAAGGCAGGTGTGAGCATGGCCTGGGACCCACATTGGCGGCCATATGGATTCTCCACATCACTTCTTAGTTTTTATTGGGTAAGCCCAATTTTCTCCTTTAAGGCTACAACATCTAGTTTAAACATTTAAGCATTACCTTAAAGGTAACATAAACATTAAAACATCCTGGACAGGAGCTCAGAGCTTGACTTACTCTGACCCGTCAAGCCCCTTAGGGAGGGCAATTTGGGTTTTATTTTGGGCATTTGAGCTCAGCTGCTTGGCTTTCTTTGTTTTTCTTTCCTATACCTCAGAGTGCAAGTTTTAAAAGGTTAAGAGAAAGTCTAACTAGGCAAAAGTAGCATTTAAAGAGTTAACCCTTATTTTTTAAGTGACTTTCTTGGGAAGTTAACCAATCTTTTGCCCAGATGCAGAGGCCAGTTCCAGATGATATGATTGGAACGTAATTCTCCAAAGAAAAATTGAAAGGAACCCCTACTCCAATTAGCTTTGGGGCCCAGAGGGAGAGGCATCTAACCCACCGCACATGAGGGTCCGCAGTCCTCCCTGCCCTGTGGTAACACTTGTCCATCTCATCTTCATTCTCCTTGGCATAGCTGCACACTCACCAACAAGGCAGGTGGGCGGCACCTGTGGCTCAGTGAGTAGGGCGCCGGCCCCATTTACTGAGGGTGGCGGGTTCAAACCCAGCCCCGGCCAAACTGCAACAACAACAACAACAAAATAGCCGGGTGTTGTGGCGGGTGCCTATAGTCCCAGCTACTTGGGAAGCTGAGGCAAGAGGCAAGAGAATCGCTTAAACCCAGGAGTTGGAGGTTGCTGTGAGCTGTGATGCCACAGCACTCTACCCAGGGCAATAAAGTAAAACTCTGTCTATGAAAAAAAAAAAAAAAAAGGCAGACACAGGAGAATAGTTTGAACCCAGGAGTTTGGGGTTGCAGTGCACTCTAGCTGAGACAAAAAGCAAGACTCTGT
>NW_003852406.1:12747777-12750445 GCF_000181295.1 Otolemur garnettii
GCCCTCAGGCTTCCCTAGTTTCCATGCGGCCCCCCAGGCTTTCCTACCTACTACAGCCATCCTCGCCATTCTCAGGTTTAACCATTCTGCCTACCCCACTCCCATGCTCTGTTAAAAAGCTTTTGATTACTCCCCATCTCAAGATAACGTCCACTATCTTTAATCAGAGCACCCAGGACTTTTTATCCACCAGTCCTCCCCAACATGCTTTCTTAGGTTCCATTTCTTCTCTTCGTCACAGGCAGCCTGGCCAGGCCCCCACAGGGCCGTATGACTCGCCACTCAACTATGCTATGCTGTGCGCACCTCTGCGAAGGGGCCCATACTTTGTCCCTTAACTTGAAATTCCTTTCTACTCTAGCAAACTCTTTTCAAATTTTAGCTCAAAAGACACCTCTCATCGATTTGACCTGACAATACTTCTCATTTATACAGTGATTTACCTTTTTAAAAGAACCTATATATCCATTATTTGTTGAGTAGCTGCTACAGCCTGTAGAATAATCCAGGCATTAATACCTGGATTTTATAGATGGAAAGGCTTGAAGAGGGAGAGCTGAGACTCTGCCTCAGCACTCTCGGTCCTCTCTTCCCTCAACTGCCTCTTCCAACTCCAACTCTGGGCTGGCTACTTCTCAGACTCAGCCTCTGGTACTTCTCTTCCTCTCAAAGTTGCAGCTGACAAGTCTCAACATTCTGAAGACTTCCCCACTTCTGGATGTGAATTAACTCTAGCACTGGGCTCCTGGGAGGCAGAAGACTTGGTTGACAGCAAACTCAGCACTGCCTCATATGCAAAATGACATTTAGGCCTTAGGCACTTACTAAGTTATAGAGTCCTGCTCCTTAGGAGTAAAAGTTTTCAGGCACTAGAGTGTAGCATTAAAAACAGCCAAACTGAATTAGGGACTGGCCTACCACTTAATTAGCCTCCCTGCACGCACACATATGCACACACATTCAGGCCCTCTGCGCTGTGATTTCACAGTCCACGCCTCTTCTTCTGAACTCAGAAGACACTCATTGTGCAATTCCATGAGATTGCGGATGGGTACTGGACAGAAACTATTTCCAGCTGCCTGCTGTGGCACTGGGCAATTATGATTTGCATCACTTGTGGTGGGGCAGAGGGCAGGTATTATACTTGCTAAATGTGCTCCATTTTTCCCCCACAATAATAAAACTACCGTTTATGTATTGTTGGGGCCTCTGACTAAATAGTTAAAAATTAAACACATAATCCACAAAATACAGCCTAGGTATAAGATGCATTCTATTTGTTAGTTGGATAGAAATGTTGACTTTCTCATTCAATTAAACAAATGGTTCTTAATCATGATCCTGTAACTATTTCTGGCTTTCAGTCGACAACTTCAGGAACCAATGTGAATATTGTCTCACAAAGGAACAGTGAGACTGTTCCTGGACACAATATTCTCTTTATTTGGGGCCCCATCCAACAGGTTAAATCCTCCTCCAAAGCTTTACAGTTCAGTTTTAGTAGCTTGAGTTGGGCAAATGTCTGCCAAAAGACTAGTTTGCAAAACTGTGGATGACTCATGTTTACATGGCACCGGAGCACATCACCTACAGATGGTGAGGTGCATGAGAGAGTGGGCACCTTTTCAGCACACTGGATCGGACACGTCTCTCCCTGTGATAAGCGGTAAGTCTGTTGTTGTTATTGCTGTTGCCCCAGGAAGAATCACAGACTACATATTCAGGTCTAGACAAGTTTTGGCTGATAAGAACAATGTTTTTAGGAGGTTTTGAGATATGGTGCCTTCAAAATTGTTAAATCTAACCTGCATTCATACTTTTTCGGTTGGGCTTAGAGTATTAATAAATGAGAGAGCACTGTAAGAATATATCAAAATCACGGAGCTCAGTATTTAAATAAGGAAAATATACCCATAAACTAATAGAATACGAAAGGTGCTGATTGAAGGAATAGCAGTGACGAGCGTGGCCTTTGATAAACACAAAATTTGGGGGGTTTAGTTTCTTTCCTTGTGCAGGACTGCCCTAGAGTTGCCCTTGCAAACAGGGAGGTTTAAAATTCAGGTGGAGACAACCTAGCTACATGCTGGTTTATGGGGAGCTCTTCAGAATCAGCACCACGTAATCCATTGAGCATCGAGGCTTTGTCTAGCCTCAAGCTATCCCCTGGGTAGAGTGCTATGGCATCACAGCTCACAGCAACCTCCAACTCCCGGGCTCAAGCGATTCTCCTGCCTCCGTCCCTCAAGTAGCTGGGACTACAGGTGCCCACCACAACTCCCGGCTATTTTTTTTGATTGCAGCCATCATTGTTGTTTGGTGGGCCGCGGCTGGATTCGAACCTGCCAGGTCAGGTGTATGTGGCTGGCGCCTTAGCCACTTGAGCCACAGACACCGAGCCTAGCCCTTGCTCTTATGCTAGCTACACAGCCACAGAGACACCTTGTTTAGGTTATGCACATGGTATACAAAACACTTGACAGAGGAAAATGTGCAATAACATCTGATACATAGAATTTGTGGTATTATAATTCTAGAGAATTATAATTATAAAATAATTAATTATAATTCTGATGAAAAGACTTTTGGGAGTGGCAGTGTAAGAGAATTTTCATGCCCTGGACCTGAAAAGCAGGAGTCCTTGATTTTCCTCTTACTTCAACACTTT
>NW_003852406.1:12750750-12770808 GCF_000181295.1 Otolemur garnettii
GACCTACTCACATGGTGAGCGGCAGCATCAGTACTGTGGCGCTTCTTCAGGCACACCCGGAAACAGTGCTTCATCTCACAAACATCTGGTCAGAGTCCAGAGACTTGGACTGATTAGACGCAATCCTCAACTCATTCCCTAGGCCTGAGATGTTTACCACGTACGGACTGGTTTAGATCTGGGTTACTGTGCAAATCACAGAGATCAGACCCACAGGGTCCACTCCTGGAGTTGGAGGTAGGGTCAATTTCACCCAAATTTCTTGGCAGCTAAACAATAGGGAATAAATTGGGTCTTTTTGGGGGGGGGGTGGTGTGCAGGAACTGGCTAGGGAGAGGGAGACTCTGGATTTCTAAGTCAAACCTTTGCACCTAGAATCTTTTTTTTTTTTAAGAAAGGAGCCTCAAGCTGTCCCCCTGGGCAGAGTGCTGTGGCATCACAGCTCACAGCAACCTCCAACTCCTGAGGTCAAGTGAGTCTCCTGCCTTGGCCTCCCAAGAAGCTGGGACCACAGGTGCCCGCCACAACGCCTGGCTATTTTTTGGTTGTAGCCGTCATTGTTGTTTGGCGGGCCCGGGCTGGATTTGAACCTGCCACCTTGGGTGTATGTGGCTGGCGCCTTAGCCACTTGAGCCAGAGGCGCTGAGCCTGCACCTAGAATCTTGACCTTATTGTCCACCTCCCTCTCATAGCCTTTCCCCAGGGTTCCCAATTGGTTCTCCACTAATTATTATCTCTTCAGTCTTTGTACTACATTGGCTAGCAGGTATACGCCCCTTAACCTGTAACTGTAAGTAGATTCCCTTGGTTCCTTTACCTGATATACCCCTTTTCTTATTTATGGCCTGAGTAGGCTTTTTTGTTACTTGTGACCAGAGATGTCCCACTAACACAAAACCAAAACGTTCAAAACCATTTTGAAAACAAAACCAAAACCTCTTCTCCTGGATCCTCTGTCCATCGCCCTACCTGCCTTCCTCTGGACCGTCTCTAAATGGCCTCCCTGGGCTCCTCCCCACCCACATCTCTCCTTCAAGCCTCCTTGCTGTGACTGCTGCTCACGCTCTCACTCCATGGAGTCCTCTGCTGATAACCGAATCCATAAAATTTCCCTTAGCTTTCATCCTCCTTGACTTCCCTGTGGTACCTGACACTATGAACAATACTCTTTTAACAAACTTTTTAGTATGAAATCATCTTAAATTTATGAACTTGTTGCAGAAATACTGCACATAGCTCCTGCACACTCGGCATTAGGACTTTCTGGAAAGCTTTCTCTGCCCAAACCCTCCAGTTTGAGATTAAGTTGTAGAGATGATGCCTCATTCCCAATTTCTATCCTGGTGTTTTTATTTCCTAAGTATGAGACGTGCTCTGACATAACCACGCCAAAACCAGGAAATTAACACGGATATCACTACCAACTAATCCACACATTCCATTCAAGTTTTGCAAACTGTTCAAATACTGTCCTTTGTTGGACCAGGACGGGATCGTGGATCACATTCAGTAGTCTTTAATCTGTAACAGTCTTACAGTGCAAAAGACGGGTAATCTTAAGATTCCTGACCATTTACTTTATGAACTGTCCCTCAGGCTGGGGTTCTCTGGTATTTCCTCATGATTTATTCATATGTGGCAGGAATACTTCACAGTAGTGACGCTGTGACTTTCCTGGTGCTTATCAGGAAGCACGTTGTTGATTTGTCTCATTACTGGTGATACTTATATTCCTTTGTGAAGACTATTTCTGCTAGGTTTCTTTGGCATCAAGTAACAGGTATACTTAATAACAAATAATAGG
Organism: Otolemur garnettii; assembly: GCF_000181295.1. Taxonomy (NCBI): domain Eukaryota; kingdom Metazoa; phylum Chordata; class Mammalia; order Primates; family Galagidae; genus Otolemur; species Otolemur garnettii. The sequence continues at coordinate 12,752,555 of NW_003852406.1, forward strand.
TAATTTGTGGGGAGATTCTATAAGGCTATGTAAATATTCCTATTTATCATAAAATTTTCACTTATATATTCAGCATCCATTGATGATTCTTCGCTAATTATCCTCCTAATGGCTGCAGATTGGTGATTTTCCTAATTCCTCTATTCTGTTCACTGGCTGGCATTCTTTTTTTTATTTTGGCCAGGGCTGGGTTTGAACCCACCATCTCTGGCGTATGGGGCCGGCGCCCTACCCTTTTGAGCCACAGGTGCCACCCTACTGGCTGGCATTCTACTGTGAAACAGCATTTTCCCTTCCCCCCTCCATTTATTCACTCCTGTCAGTATAGGCTTCTGAATTCCCATTTTACTCAAAGGATTACATGGATTACATTCTTTTAGTATCATCATTTGACGCTCAAATTTTCCTGGAGCTAGGAATTCTTGTTTTTAGAGATGAAATCTTGCTCTGTTGCCCTCCTGAGTAGCTGGGACTACAGGGTTAAAACACCACACCTTTTTTTTTTGTACCCATAAGGTCTTACAATGTTGCTCAGGCTGGTTTCCAATTCCTGGCCTCAAGTGATCCTCCTACCCTGGCCTCCCAAAGTGCTGGAATTACAGGTGTGGGCCACTGCACCCAACCCTGGGAACTCCTTTAAGTTAGTTTCTGTGTTCTTCTGATGTGCTTTTTCTTTTCTTTTTTTTTTTTTTTTGAGACAGAGTCTCACTTTGTCACCCTGGGTAGAGTACAGTGGCATCACAGCTCACAGCAACCTCAAATTCTTGGGTTTAAGTAATTCTCTTGCCTCAGCCTCCCAAGTAGCTGGGACTACAGGACCTGCCACAATGCCGGACTATTTTTTGGTTGTAGTTGTCATTGTCGTTTGGCAGGCCTGGGCTGGATTTGAACCTGCCAGCTTTGGTGCATGTGGCTGGTGCCCTAGCTGCTGAGCTACAGGCACCAAGCCCTGATATGCCCTTATCATTCTTTGAGTCCTTTCTTTCTGGTGCCATGTGAACCCCATCTTGGAAAAAGTGATTTCTTCAAGAAACTTTTGTTTCTTTTATTGAAAAATGGGATTTAGAAAACAAGGTCTGGGGCTGAGCGTGGTGGCTCACACCTGTAATCCTAGCACTGTAGGAGGCTGAGGCAGGTGGACTGCTGAAGCTCAGGAGACCAGCCTGAGAAAGAGTGAGACCCCATTTCTACTAAAAATAGAAAAACTAGTAGCCAGGCATTGTGGCAGCACTTGTATTCCTAGCTACTTGGGAAGCTGAGGCAACAGGATGGCTTGAGCCCAACGGTTTTGAAGTTGCCATCAGCTATGACACCATAGTGCTCTACCCAGGGCGACAAGAGTGAGACTCTGTCTCAAAACAAAAAGGAAAAGAAAACAAGGTCCAGGAGCTAGATGCTAGATATGTTCATTGCTACTGGAATGTCACTGCTTTTAGATTCTCAGGATTAGGAAATATGTATGCATATGTATCTACACGGGTGTAACTGTTTCTCCAGCTCTCTCAATGTGTACATTAATTACCGTAAGTTCACTCTGATACTTCCAATTCTAATCCTGTATCACAGACTTATCCTTGCTTTCTCTTCCCCTCATTTTCAATGTATTTCTTTGTATGTTCAGTTAACCTGATTTAAAAACAAAGTCCCAGTCCCTTGGCCCAAACAAAAGGGAAAAGGAGTGTCTTGGTCAGTTCTGTGCTGCTATAATGAAATACCACAGATTGGATGATTTCTAAGGAAGGGAAACTCAGTTCTCATAGCTCTGGAGGGCAGGAGGTCCACGATCAAGGCACTTGCAGGCAGTGTGCGCCTTCTTACTGCATCCTCACGAGGTGGGCAAGAGAAGCCAAATGCTGAGTCATCCCGGCAGCAGCCAGGAGAGGGGAATCTGCTTCCACAAGCCCATTTTATAATAGCATTAACCCATTCACGACCCCACCACCTCCCAAAAGGTAACAACTCCCAACACTGTTGTATTAGGCATTAAGTTTCCAACACGTGGGTCTTGAAAGGGGTCACATACAAACCACAGCAAGGAAGGAAAGACCAGCTTGGTCCTAGACATTCCAGTATCAGCTTTTCTGGAGTCTCAGCACAAAAGTGAGCTTTTAACATGCTTATTGATTTCTCTCCTGATTTCTAGACCCACATTTTCAGTGCTCAGTAGGACATCCCTTAATTGTACTGTTGACATGTGGTTGAAAACTAAACTTGTCTTTTCACCCATCCTATTCTTCCTCTGATATTTTCATGTAAGTCAGTGGCAGCTCTTAGTAAAGACCTCAGTTGTCTCTGAAACTTCTTACTTCATTATCACACACATATGCTGTTTACTTAGCGGGCTGTGCCTCTGCTAACTCTGCTCCCTACTCTACCCCCACCTCCAATTCCATTAGCTTGAAGAACACGCACACGTTGGCACACATCAATAACTGAATACAGATGCTCCTCGGCTTACCACAAGGTAACATCTGGACAAACTCATGCCAAGCTGAAAACACTGTGAATCAAAAATGCATTTAATGAACCTGCCCTACTAAACATTATAGCTATATAACATCAGCCTAGACTTCTTAAACATGCTCAGAACACTTACATTAGCCTACAGTGGGGAAAAATCACCTAACACAAAGCTTATTTTACAAAAAAGTGTTGACTATCTTACATAATTTATTAAATGCTGTACTGAAAATGAATTCAACCTTACTACTGGTTGTAAGGGTACTCAAAGTACAGTTCCCACTGAACCTATGTCACTTTCACATCATTGTAAAGCCAAAAAGTTTTAAGTCTAATCATTGAGACCACACACACATTTATTGAATGTTTACTATTTGCCAGGCTCGGTTCTAGAGAAGAAGTTACGATTAAAAAAAATATATATACACATATATATACACACACACATATGTATGTGTATGTATATATATTTGTAGTTTTTGGCTGGGTTTGAACCCTCCACCTCCGGCATATGGGGCCGGCGCCCTACTCCTTTGAGCCACAGGCACTGCCCAAGAAGTTACAATTTTTAACTGAAGTTTCACCTTATTTATAAGACCTCTTTTGATGCCTCTGGGTAGGAGCAACCCCTATCTCTTCATGTAACTCTTACCAATCACATACGCTAATTACAATATTTGTATTTTTGTACTTGTTTAGATGTCTTTCTGAGACTATTAACACTTGAAAATAAAGTCTAATTCACCTTTGACTTCCCAACACCTAGCTCGGCGTCTATTACCCGCTGTGTGACTCCATAGCGTATCAGTAAGCATTTCTAGGGTCAAATCTGCTTCCTCTGAAGTAGCTTGCTAATCTGTCTCTTTTTCACCCATTTACCATTTGTACAGTTAGCATCTCCTTGTCATTGGTCCTTTCTCCTCTCCAAATAATCCTTTATATTGTAACAGTCCTAAAATTGATGATATTATTTTCCTCAAAAAACCTCTAATGTCTCCTCATTGCCTTCAGCATCAAATCAGCCTGGGGCAACATTCGAAAGCTTCTGTTATTAATCTCTAACTTACTTCTTCAACCTCATCTCCCCTTTGTCATCTTTCACTTCCACGCTTGTTACATCAGCATCTTTGCTATTTCCTGAAACCAGCACCTTTCACGTGAGTTTTCTTTGCGCTGTAATTCTCTGCTTCCTTTTTGGTCCACATTAATACTTTACTTCTCGTTCAAACACATTTCTACCAGGCCTTTCTGATTTCCAGGTGTCCCCTTTTCATATTCCTTCGCACTACTGTGTAACTTTAACATTCTGCCCTACATGATAACTCATTGTGTATATCTATCTCCCCAATTAGAATAGGAAATACCCTTCAGGCAGAAACCAATCTTCTTTATCTCGGACTCCCAAAAGATTTGTATAATGTGTAACACCCAACAGATGCTCAGAAATCCATTATCAATTCAATAGAGAACAGGCAAGTTTTGATAGGTGAAAATAAATCCAAGCAGAGGTGTCAATAGATTCATGGGCAGAGATGTATTAACAGAGCAGGCGGCAGGGACAAGAATGGCTGATGTGTGATGGTAAAGCCTGAATGCAGCAGATACGCCATTAATAATACAGCCCTGGGAAGGGACTGGAAGCCCTTCAGTGTGGCTTTGCCGTGCCAGTAGGTGACTTTTAGGGTTAATGTGTCCGTGTTGTGCTTTATATTTTTGGATAAGCAAAACTTAGGATATAGAATATAGAAAGGATTTCACCTCACTTTCATGAGAAATGCAGATCCTCAAGGGAAGGAGATGTTTAACCCAGGATCATAGAATCTTTAGGGTTCTTCATTTTAAAAGCAGCAATTAAGTAGGGTGTGATGGCTCTCACCTGTAATCCTAGCACTTTAAGAGGCTAAGGTGGGAGGACTCTTGAGGCTGGGAGTTGGAAGCCAGCCTGTGCAACAAAATGAGTCCCATCTCTACAGAAAATAAGAAAGCAAGCTGAGCTTGGTAGCAAGTGCCTGTAGTCCCAGCTATGGGGAGGCTGAGGTAGGAGGATTACTTGAGCCCAGGAGTTTGAGGCAGCTATGATCATGCTATTGCACTCCAGTCTGGGTCACAAGTGAGACTCTGTATCAAAAACAGACAAAATAAAATCCCAGCAATCAATTTACACTCAGGCTCCTGCCAGCCTCTTCAAGAATTAACAAGATTATAATCCGTATTTTGAAAGCAAATACATCTTCCAAGACAAAAATTCTTGACTGTCTGACTTTCTCTGATAAGGCAATCTAGAAGTGCAGACCTCAACTCTTTTTGGTGACTTGTGTGGCAAGTCAGACCCAAACCCAGGATAGGTGTTTTGTGTCTGCCTTATATGCCTTGGTAAGTAGTCTGCACCAGGGGACAGGCAACAGTGGAAAAATCACTGGAATGCATTCCCTTCATTCTGCATCTTAATGAGAAACTCAACATATCTTGCCATCACTTACTTTCAGGTTTGTTTAAAAAGTACCACATACATGCAACTGATAGCAAATACCTTAATAGTTTTACTACATGTTCACTGGGACCTGCAGATTTAGCATGTTGGTAATATTTTAAAAATACTGTTCTCTTCACTCTATTCTAAAGCTGCTTTTCCTTCCATCTCCAAAATATCTTTGATGTTCAAACCCAGAATCTGAGCAGAACCAGAAATGAATAGGTTAACTTACTCTGCAGTTCTGATCTAAATCAGAAAACGATTTCCAAGTTTTGCTGATCCCTTGGCAGGGAAGGGTTTCAGTTTCCACCTCGCATTCTACCCTTTCCACACTAGACACTTTAATGAAACTTCTTTCACTGAAGTTCTACAGTTTTTCGTGGGATTCCATTCCTTATTCTACTCACGTCCGCTTGTCATCTTGTCTTTCTGATTTCAGTCACCTATGGATATACTAATGATTCCAAGTCTGTAATGACCAGATGAAGGGTATCACTTGAGTTCAACATTCAAATTATCAAATATCTGACATCAGCTTTTTTTATCTCAGATTTAACACACTTTTAAAAAAGTGTCCTTTTGCCAGGCATGGTGGCACATGTCTGGATCCCAGCTACTCAGGAAGCCAGCAGAGGTGGGAGACTGCTTGGGCCTGTATGTTCAAATCCAGCCTGGGCAAGACAGTCAGACCCAGTGCTTTAAAGTGTCCTTTCTTTGGCTCTGCGCCTGTGGCTCAAGTGGCTAAGGCGCCAGCCACATACACCTAAGGTGGCGGGTTCGAATCCCCAGCCCGGGCCCGCCAAACAACAATGATGGCTGCAACCAAAAAATGGCCAGGCGCTGTGGCGGGTGCCTGTAGTCCCAGCTACTTGGAAGGCTGAGGCAGGAGACTCGCTTGAGCCCAGGAGTTGGAGGTTGCTGTGAGCGTGATGCCATGGCACTCTACCCAGGGGGATAGCTTGAGACTCCGTCTCAAAAAAAAAAAAAAAGTGTCCTTTCTTCTTTCCATGCTGGACCTAATTCTTCTATATTCCTAAAATGCATATGTGGTGATTTAAAAATATATTCAGACGTTCTTTCTCTTCAAGGAAAGGAGCTAAGTGTGTACTTAGTACCTTTCTTCTAATAAGGAGAAGTATGGCAGAAGTGAGTGACTTCCAAGACTAGGTCATAAAACCACTGTGGCTTCCTCCTTGTTCTGACTGCTTGCTCTCAGGTGACCCAGCTGCCGTGACATGAGGACACTCAAGCAGACCTAAAGAGAGGTGCATGTGGTGAAGATCCGAAGTCAACAACCAGTGACAAACGTAGGCTTCCCACCAACACCCAGTGAGTGAACCTTCTTGGACGCAGACGCTCTAGCCCTAATCGAGCCTTTAGATGACTGCAGCCCCAGCCAACAGCTTGACTGCAACATGAGAAACCTTCCCCCTCTAGAGGGACCCAGCTGAGTGGCAACTGAACACCTGATTTACCAGCAAAAGTGCAATAATAAATATTTGTTGTTTTAAGAAAGCTAAATTTGGGGTAATTTATTACACAGAAAATTGGTTGTAGATAACCAGTATGTATAGCATCCAAACTCAAAATCCCCAAGTAGAAATGGTTAAAGGAAATAAACACTTCAACTGAACTTTCTTCCCAGTCTAACCACACTCCTTCTAGTGTGTCAATCAGCACCACCACCACCCAGTATCTAAACCAGAGCCTGGGAGCGGCCCCTCGCTCTCCCTACCAGCCACATAATCTCGCTATTTTTTTCTCTTCTATATCACTAGAGCCCACCCTACTCTTAACTGCTTTAATCCTGGGCTTTAGCATTTTCCAATTACGACACTACAGACTCCCAACTTTTCTCCCTCTCTCCCTACAGTGTTTCCCAGCTCCACGTCATTCAAATGCCAACAGGAGCTTTCTCACACGCAGACCTGACAATGTTACTAACTTTATTACACTTCATTTGTAGTGCCCACAATGTACAGAAAAGAAATTCAAATGCCATAACGTGGCCCATCTGTCCCTGGCCTATAGTTTTCTCTCATCTCCCATGGCCTGGCCATCTCTCACCTGTTCATATCCTGTTTTCTTTCTTTATGGAAGATCTTTCACTTTCCCTTTATAACTCCCACACATTTTTTTTTTTTTTTTTTTTTGAGACAGAGCCTCAAGCTGTCCCCCTGGGTAGAGTGCCATGGCATTACAGCTCACAGCAACCTCCAACTCCTGGGCTCAAGCAAGTCTCCTGCCTCCGCCTCCCAAGTAGCTGGGACCACAGGTGCCCGCCACAACGCCCGGCTATTTTTTGGTTGCAGCCGTCATTGTTGTTTGGCGGGTCCGGGCTGGGGATTCGAACCCGCCACCTTAGGTGTATGTGGCTGGTGCCTTAGCTGGTTGAGCTATAGGCGCCGAGCCACTCCCACACATTTTAAAAGATTCAAGCTCAAGCTTTATCTTGGAAAACCTTTCTTCACTAAAAAGATCTGGCTGGATGACTTTCTTATATTACTTTATCACAGCTCTCACATAAATCCGTGTTGTGTTCTCCACCAGAATGTGAGCTCCTGAAAAAAAATCCGCCCTTGTATACACAGTCATTTATTCATTATCCAACTTACACCTACTGAGCAACTACATGACAGGCACAGTGTTAGGTATTTGTTAATTAATGGTGAAAAAATAAATAAACATGCCCCATCCTTGCAGAGACTGTAGTCTGTTCAAGAAGAAATACAGTAACAGTAAGTCAAATCAACAAATAAATATTGTGAGATCTGAAAAGTGAATGCTGGATGAGTAACAGTGGGGACCTACCTTAGATTACACAACACACAGCTGTGCTCCAACACTTCATTAAACTGTTTTCCAGAACTGTGCATACCTTATGCCTTCACCACTGAGGTACAGGTGGTCTGGGTCATCACCTCTTTGCTAATACTGAGTTTGATTTAGAAAGAAAAAAATCTTTGTTCATATTGTCAATGTCACTTCTTTGCTTATAAATTCTTAGTACTAAAAATTAAAAAAAAAAAGAGAACATAAGACATAATCAAATACAGAGGGTACCAAAAAATGTATGTACATTTTAAGAAAGAAAAAACTGTATTAAATTCCTAATACTCAAGTTACACTGGACTTCTGCAATTATGAGGGTGCTCCACGTGACCTGAATTCATCTTTTGTTATTGGTGTATATTGAGTATTACAATTTTTTTTTTTTTTTGAGACAGAACTTCAAGCTGTCGCCCTGGGTAGAGTGGCATGGCGTCACTGCTCACAGCAACCTCCAACTCCTGGGCTTGAGTGATTTTCTTGCCTCAGCCTCCCAAGTAGCTGGGACCACAGGCGCCTGCTACAACGCCTGGCTATTTTTTGGTTGCAGCCATCATTGTTGTTTGGCGGGCCCAGGCTGGATTCGAACCTGCCAGCTCAGGTATATGTGGCTGGCGCCTTAGCCATTTGAGCCACAGGCACCGAGCTGGGTACTACAATTTTAATACAGTTTTTTCCTTTCATAAAATGTGTATACATTTTTTTTGCATCCTCTGTATATGTTTAAAAAAAGGAGACTTCATTACATTCCAGTGAAAACCTAGCTTTGTATATTATCAGAGTTATTTAAATAGACAGCCAAGATAATATCAAAATCACTTGTAGGTATGTGAAAAGTAACGTTAAAATAATGAAAGCCAAATCTTCCTGGTATTCAGAAGTCTGAGGCAATCATTGCCCAGCTGTTTTGAGACAGAGTCTTGTTTTGTTTTGAGAGAGTCTGGCTCTGTTGCCCAGCTGAAGTGCAGTGGTGCCACCATAGCTCACTGCAGCCTGGAATTCCCGGGCTGAAGGGATCCTTTTGCCTCAGCTTTCCAAGTAGCTGAGATTACAGGCACATGTGCTAGTACACAGGGCTACTTTTCTTAGTTTTTGTAGAGACAGGGTCTCTGTTGCCAGGCTGGTCTCAGACTCCTCCTGGACTCAAGCTATCTTCCACTTTGGCCTCCCAAAGTGCTGAGACTACAGGCCTAAGCCACTATCCCTAGCCATTGTCCAGCTTTTGCAAGAGGAAATTCCAAGGGAATCCCTGCCTTTCCCTTGGCTCACTGTCAAATGATTCATAACTAAAACGTTTCTAGGATACATGACTTTAAGAAAAGCTCAGCTCAGTTTTGAAAAAGGGAATGGAAGGATAAGGAAATGAAGTATTAAGATACATAAGACCATTTTTACTAATAATTACTTGTTAAATAATAAAAATATTCTATAACCAAAAAAAAAATCAAAGCAAAACAAAACTTGGTAGCAGAAGATAATTTTTTTTTTTTTTTTTTGAGACAGAGCCTCAAGCTGTCCCCCTGGGTAGAGTGCCATGGCTTCACTGCTCACAGCAACCTCCAACTCCTGGGCTCAAGCGAGTCTCCTGCCTCCGCCTCCGAAGTAGCTGGCACCACAGGTGCCCGCCACAACGCCCAGCTATTTTTTGGTTGCAGCCATTATTGTTGTTTGGTGGGTCCGGGCTGGATTCGAACCTGCCACCTTAGCTGTATGTGGCTGGCGCCTTAGCCACTTGAGCCACAGGTGCTGAGCCCAGAAGATAAATATTTCAACAGTTACTTAAATATTTGAGGAGATTTTTAGGCTTAAATTCTTACATTTATAGAACACGTAAATTTTACAAAAAAGTGAATACTGGCTAGGATCACAAAATTTGTAATTTACAAAGGACACACATTATTTCTGAAAATTTGAGTGTACACTGAAGAACAGAGTTCTGAAACTTAAATAAGCCTGTACCTTCTTAAATCTAAATTTGCTACAGTAACTTCAGTTAATTATGCTTTTCCAAATTCATTTGTGGTCCCAGAAAATTTAAACTACTCAGTGTAAATGAGGAACAAATAGCTTATGTTTTACCATATTAACCTTGTCAGTTTGAAATTTTTTCTGGAAAATATATTCATCTCTGCTTTCAGTAGATTTCAACACTCAGCTTGGATCTGTATCAAGATATAGAAACACTTGTCACCAAACCTGTTGCACCACAAAAGTTTTTTTTTAAACAAACTGATGGTTACTCAACAAGAAAATGTGAACTGGTGACTTTAAAGACGCAGGGAGTTTTTTTATTTTTTGCTTCTGCAGTAGAATTTCACCAGGTTTTTAAAGGTATTAACTTTATTAACTTGCAACGATCATCAGTTTGAAGCGGTAAGCAAAAACTATCAAAATGAGTCAGAAACAAGGGTAGCAATGCTCACAACTATACATGACATTGGTCATATTTGACCTTTTGACCTAGTCTCAACAGACTGGCAATATATAACTCAAATTATTAACATAGTACATAATAAGTGTTATTTAAAAAAAATCTATTTACAATTTTTAAAAAAGATCTAATGTAAAAATATTTTTCTTCTTAATACATTTCCCTGTTATAATAACGTTCAAACAGGTACATTAGATTCTCCTCAAACTTTAAGAGCGAAGAGACTAACATTCCATTTCACGGAAACATTCTTCATATCACCAACATTATTTTTTTCAAGGCACTCTAAGAACTCTTGAGGATAAGCTAGGAGAAATGTTTCTACTGATCTTTTAAGCATATTTCTTCTCAAACTTTTCTAAATTAAATATTGTTATAATGAGTTTTTTTGAATTTTCTTTCCCATGGCATAATCCTTAAATTATTTCCCTTTTACTTGGAGCCACTCCTTCATGTTCCACTTGCTGAGCAGGCAAGCCACTGCTTTAGGTTTCCTTGGAAACTGGATTCCTGTGGCTGCGTGTAGGCATTCTTGTTCCACCAACCTAGGAGATGAGGCGAAGAACAGACTAGCTTAATGTATTTACAACATACCTACGTGTAATCAACCCTGCTTTGTTTATACGTGTGTTAATCGCCTTTTGAATGATACTGTATATTTTTAGTCTCCGGTTTCTGGACAAGTTTTAATCTGACAGTTTTAGAGTACTAACTTAAAACAGCAATCAGAAGGGGGAAGACAGGATAGATAGATGGAGAGAAGTGTACTACGTTTAGAAGAGGCTGATGTTTTAAATTAGGAAATGAGAATGGCGGACCTTTTGAGCAATGTGTTTATAATTACCAAGCTAAAGGGCAAAAAAAAGGGTGGGGGGAGGAGAAATGGGAAATTGGAAGAGAGTGAAAGAAGATACAAGGAGAAGGTCAGAAGTGGTAAAGAAGAAGAAATTATATAGAGAAAAAACAAAGACAATAAAATAAGGAAAGGAAGGAAGGAAAGAAAACGAAGAAAGACAAAGTATGAAAAAAGAACAGTCCCTGAAAGGAGAAGAAAAAAGGAGTGAACCTGAAGCAAGGAAGGGAAGAGAAGAATCCAAACAGAAAGGAAGGGTGAAGGGGACAAAGAGAAGAGCAAAAAAGAAATAAGGAAAGGGGAAGGAAAAACTTTGGGGATTACAGAGGACAGGAAAAGGGGAAGAGGGAAGAAACTCCTTTGAGTTGGGGGAATGGGGAGAAATTACTGTGGTGCTGATTCCACCTTCCTCACCCCATTTCCAAGCTCACAGGGCCCAACAAAGAGAGGTGTTCTATTTTTAGGACTCAATCCCTTGCTAATTGTAGTGCTATTACAGATGAGATCTGGAAATGCTGTCACCTCCTTGGCCACTGAGAGAGCATAAAGGTTTTTAATAACACAGAAGGTCCGATCTCATAGAGAAGAACCAAAGCTGTACAGTCTGAAACCATTTCCACAGAACCTGCCCCCATCCGCCTCTATTTTCCGTAGCCATCTTGCACTCTGTTTCTTCACATCCTGTTCAATGAATTCCAGGCCTGGGAGTGATGGATGACATTGTAAATCCAAAAACATTCTCTCATATTCCTTGTCCAAGAGAAATAATACCAGCATTGCTGTAAGGGGCTTCTGGCTCACTAAGAATGAATCAGACTCCCAGCTTCCCTGACCTACTTCCACTGTCTCCTTAAACAGCATGTTTTGGTTTATAATTACATGGCTAAAAAGGACAAATTTGAGTAGGGACCTGAGTCTGCCCATGTGTCTTGGTGAATCTGATGAACTTTGTAACATACTGACTAGAAAAGTACTGTCACTTTTAGATTACCTATATACCACTCGCACTCCTCTGGTATTTCCTATAAACTGCCACACTAATTGCATCTACTACTCTTTGGGAAAAGCAAATATTTTGAAAACTTCTATTGCAAGATTCTATGTGTGTGTGTGTGTGCAAAAGGAATGCTTATCACAGAACTTGTAGAAGGAGAAAGGAGTAAGTACAGAGCAGCTGCAGAAGGACTGGGAGGGGAATTCAAAAGTAGCACAGGAAGCTGAAGGGACCCTTCAGCAACATTTCTGCTTGGCGCAGGAGGGGGCGGAGGTGGCTGTCTCTCAGCATTTTCCTGTCCTCTGTATTCCCCAAAGTCTTTCCTTCCCCTTTCCTTATTCCTTTATGCCCTCTCAGTGGCCAAGGAGGTGACAGCATTTCAGTGCCAAAGGCAGTACAGCAGGATGACCTCTGAGTTCAAGTAGACTACAGACTAGCACTATGAAATCATATTGGTAAAAACATTTGTTAGATGAGGTTTCACACCATGAAAATACGCAGATCATTTGTTTCATATAAGACTTAACTTCTCTGGTTTCTTAAAATCTCTGATTTGATCCACTGCTGCTAGGTTAGAATCCCTTATCTGTACCTAGCTTCAGATTTAAAAGGCCCATTCCTGTGGTCTGGCTAGGAGGAAGACAGGGTGATTCCTACCAAATGTAATGCTAGATTGTAGGAATGGGAGATAACTAAAACTTTCTATCATTTTTCAAGAATATATCAAGCCAAGTATTACTTACCTAATTGTTTACTGAAAGCTGGGCTATACAACAACCTAGTCCTAGATAAACTTGCTAAATATTTCATAAACGTATGAAAGATAAATGTATGAAATATCTTAAAAAATATTAATTGGCCAGGCATGGTGGTTCACATCTGTAATCTCAGAACTTTGGGAGGCTCAGGCAACAGGACTGCTTGAAGCCAGGAGTTTGAGACTAACCTCCACCAAAAGTAAGATTCTGCCTCTACGAAAAATAGAAAAATTAGCTCAGTGTAGTGGCTTGTGCCTATAGTCCTAGCTACTCCAAAGGCTGAGGCAGGGGGATTGTTTGAGCTGGGGAGTTCAAGGTTCACACCACTACATTCTAGCCTGGCTGACAAAGTGAGACCTTATATCTAAACAAACAAATAAACAAAAAATTATATACATTTACATAAATATAAAATATATACATATATGAAGGCTGTCAGGAAAGTATATAGCCCAGACAGCCTTTATATATAAATCAATAACTGCTTAGTGATATACAAGGTCAGATAATTAAATTCTCGAACTCATTCTGGAAACAGTGCTACATACCTCATTGCTGAATATCACCACAGTCACCAGGTGGCTGAAGGCTCGAAGGTGACACGGTGATGTTCAGCAATGAGGTAAGTACCACTCTGCTAGGATGAGTCTGCAAACTTCACAGACACTGTATGATGACAGCTCTTATAGCCATTCAGAAAAAAATTCCAAAACTGCTCTGAAGGGGAGACTAGGCACTGTGTCTGCACACAGCTTCCCAAGGAGAGCACCTTGAAGGTGACCATAGTGCTATTCAGCAATGAGGTTGTAGCACTTTTCTAGGATAAGTTCACAAACTTAATTGTCACACCATGTACATATGTAATTGAATTAAAGTTTACTTACATTTATGTGGCCCAACTGTGAACATATGGAATTTCTCCAAGTGCACTGCCTAATAATTTTTTTTTTTTCAGATAGTCTCAAGCTGTCACCTTTGGTAGAGTGCCACAGTGTCACACGTCACAGTAACCTCCAACTCTTGTGCCTCAGCCTCCCAAGTAGCTGGAATTACAGGCGCTCACCACAATGCCCAGCTATTTTTTGGTTGTAGTTGTCATTGTTGTTTGGCGGGCCCAGGCTGGATTTGAACCCGCCAGCTCCAGTGCATGTGGCTGGCACCCTAGCCACCTAAGCTACAGGAGCCAAGCTTTTGATCAACAACAGTTTTGATCAATAACAGACTGCACATATGAAGGCGGTCCCATTAGATTATAATGGAGCTGAAAACTTCCTATCACTTAGTTACATCCTGGCATAATGCATCCTCTTATCTATGTTTAGAGATACAAATATGTTTGTGTTAAAACTGTTTATAGTATTCAGTTATATGCTGCACACGTTTGCAGCTGAAAAGCAAAAGGCTCCCATGTAGGAGGCTATACCATCAAAGTTATATCATTCTGGGCAGTGCCTGTGGCTCAAAGGGGTAGGGCGCCAGCCCCATATGCCAGAGGTGGTGGGTTCAAACCCAGCCCCGGCCAAAAAATATAAAAAAATAAAAATAAAAAAAGTTAAAAAGTTATACCATTCTGAGTGTAAGTACACTCAGAATGTATCCCCATCATCGAGTGAAACATGATTGTAAGTTGTTTTCTTATTGTACTAATGCACATTTTGAACCATATTATTAAAAATATCAAATCACTGAGGTATTTTCAAAGCATAAAGCACTCAACATTATTTTAGTGTCAGTCTCTGGCAATAAGGAAAGTATAGTACTTCTTTTTTAGAAAACACTTTGAGCAACATAACAAATTTCTCCTATCATTTAAAGTTCTTCAGTGCCAAGGTATTAAACTCTTTGTTTCCACTAAAAAAGAATAAGCCACTCCCACCCAGAATTATATGCTATCGGTTAACAGACTACAATCAGTAGCTTCTAAGTTAAAAAGAAATCATTCTCATAGAAAGAACATAGACCCTTCAAAAACAGTTCAATTATTTTTAAGAAATTTTTCCCTTAGGAGGTTATAAAAATTACTACTTATATTAAACTGGAAATACTCAACCAAAATTGTAGAGAAAAGAGCTTAAAATGTTAACAACTTTCTCTACTCTTTCCCTTGCACAGCAAGTTAGCCACACGTACACTTTCCTGGCCAAAGCTAAAATGTGCAGAGAGTTCTCATTTCTAAAGGGATACGCCCACACAGTAACATTAGGGTGGAGAACCGAAAAACATAATCAACCCTGCTCACTGCAAATTATTAAAAAGTCCTCAGCATTGGCATTCCAGCTATTTCTCAAAAGCACTTGAGGACATTTACAGGTCACTTCAGTATAACACAGAAGGGAAAAAAAGAACAGAATTCCCAAATGACACACAAGTGCTATGGTATATGCTCTGGGGCAAACATACTGAGATTACGGAGCTCACACGATAATTTTGACTCAAAGATTTTTGGCAACAAGTAAGGAGAACACACTGAGATTTTGTTTCCCAAACATTCATTTTCCTTCTTAGAGTAAAACTTTTCCTGTAATTAAATTCGAATTGGAACTTCTTACATGATTTAAAGAATGAGAGATCTGGTTGAGAATACCAATAGCCATGGCTTTACAAATTTCAGATAGAGAAATGACATTCAGCTAGTATTTCTGGGAAAGCTTCTATAGAAAGAGTAATATTAATTATAACTCAATAAATATTAAGTTATACAATACCTAGCAAAACAATTTAGTCCTTAACACTTCTGAGTTTTTAAAAAGGTCCTTGATTCACTAATCACTAATACTCACCTTATTTTTACATATCCTACTTATCAATTTTTAATTATATCATGCTTTTATTATATGTATTCTTCTACAAATTGACTCAACTATTTAATAAAATGAAATACGACATGCATAAACAAACATTTTTTAAAAATACAGCTTTGCTTTGCGTACGAAGATAGAGATTTAACTATGTGGCTACCTCACCCATGCATCTACTAGGCAAACTAGAAGAATTTTATAAACTTGACGAAAATGAATCGTTCCACTGAACTCAGCAGAGCATACACTTCTATCTATCCTTCCAGTGCATACAGTTTTTAGAATAAATGTGGATGTTAGGTTAAAATATGGTATAGTCAGTGAAACAAATAAATAACAAACAACATAATGAACATTTTAATTTCAAAGAAGATTTTACCTTTGGTTGTGTTATAGGATCCAGTGATTTAGGTGGGAAAGTACACGGTATTCTTCCATGATGGATATGATATGGTAACAAGAGACTGGGATCTAGCGGGACCCAGGGAACGGAGAGACTGGAAGGTACACCAGGAAGGCCGCAATGTGTTTTATGCAAATTATATGCTGTTCTTGTAATTTTTCCATCAGAGGTCTTATAGATCAGGAGTGAGGAATCTTCTGCTGCATGAGATAATAAGTAGGAACCCTCCTGCAAGCTAAAGTCACACAATGAAAATCACTTCATTGAGTCACTGTGTTAATTTCAATAGCACTTTCTTAATCATGACCTATTAGTAAAATTGAGCACAATTTCAGGAATAGAACATCGCCTCTAAAACTACTTTTATAACCAAAGGAATTTAAGAAATCTTTTAAACTATTTCCTTGCTTCTTATGCAATTAATTTTAATTTTTATCCTGAAGTCCAGACTATCTGATCACTTCCTTTTTAATTTTGTATGTCAATCTGTCAGTTTTCACTTACTGGCAAACAAATAGTACGGCTGATTCCCTAATCCATGGACAACAGACACATATATTGAAAAATCTTCCTATAGCATTTTTATCAATTCTACACTGTACCTAATGATAGGTGAACAGAATAAGAGATACAAAAGTGAATGTGGCATATTCACTACGTTGAATACTTTAAAACAAAGTGGGAGGAACAGTCAATTGAACAATCATGATAAGACACCAGCTATGAGAACAGCAGAAACAACAGTGACTATCAGGCACTGAGTATCATGAGCTAACTACTGTAGTACTACTTCACCTCCATTTTCTCCACAACAAACCTTCAGGCCATCCTATAGGGAGATAAATTTGGCCTAAGCAACTTGCCCAAAGTTCAGGATGTAGGGCTAAGATATAAACCCAGGCATTTGAATCCCACAGGCCACATCCTTAATCACCATGCTCTACTGTCCCAATAAGCAACCATGTCAAATATTAAATCCACATTTTTCCTTCCTCCGTAGAAAGCTTTTAGGGATACAATGTATCATTATAAAGAGATACTAGGTATGATTAATATACTTTAATTTCCTAGGACTGCATACTTTTGTGAAACAAAGGTGCTAAGGAGAACATTAAGTTCTTTCCCACAGTATATGATTAAAACTAAAGACCAGTCATACTTTAGCTATATAGATCTGCCTAAAGATCTAATAAGTGACATTGTCATTAACTTTTTAAACTGAAAAGTAATAGAAATTGACAAAGGAAGTCCAGAGAATTAATCACTCTATCCTTCGGAAAAAATTTTTTCCCAGTCACTTTCATACTTCCTCATAAAGAAATAAATGATGATTGATTTGGTGGTAGGAAGATGTATCATTTCAAAGATAGAAAATCGTATATGAAGGCAGCTTTGGTGTTAAGAGGAATGTATTTAATTCATGGAGAATGAGAGATACTCCAAGGAACAGTACCTTGGAAGTGCCATATGAGTGCAGTGTACATAGAGAGTAGGTTATTCTGCCTCCTATAAACGTTTATATTCCAAACCTGGAATCTGTGTCTTTGGGGATGAAGGTAGGAGATGGAACTAAGGTTGTTAATCAGCTGACTTTCAAGTGGTTAGATTTTCCTGGATTACCCAATATAAAGATAAGAGCCCTTGAATGCGGGGACGGAGGCAGAAGAGGTTCAGAGGCAGATGTGACTAAAGAAGGGTCACAGTGATTCGTTCTGGGGAAGACTCAACTTGCCTCTGTAACTCTGAAGACGGAGGAAGAGACAGAAAAGCCAAGGAATGCAGCTGAGGAATGCAGCTGAGGAATGCAACTGAGGCATGCAGCCTTGCTGATGGCTTGATTTTAACCCAGTGAGCCCTTTGACTCTTCTGACTTACAGAACTGCAAGCTAATAAGTTCGTGTTATTTTCTAACATTAATTTTGTGGTAATTTGTTATAGCTGCAATAGAATACTAATGCAAAAGCTAAATAAAATGCTGACAATAAAATTTCAAAAAGCATCTAGCAATTCATGCATAAGCATTGTGTTTCACATGAACAACAAGAATATATAAAATAAAAATCTTGTCATAAACTCATTGAAAAGTACCTAGGAAATTGTTCACCACCGACATCATCATTTTATAAATAAGGATTCTGACATGTAGTTGCCTTATAAGTTAAAGCGGAAAGTTAAAACTAGAACTTTGGCTCAGCGCCTGTGGCTCAAGCGGCTAAGGCGCCAGCCACATACACCTAAGGTGGCGGGTTCGAATC
>NW_003852406.1:12776883-12778546 GCF_000181295.1 Otolemur garnettii
CCCCCCTGCATGTAGTTTTTCGCTTTAAAAGCAGCTTGTAACAGCCTCTCGGGGTTCCTTCCCCCTTGTGGCTGAGGAACCCTGGCGCGCCAGCAATAAACCTGCCTCTTGCTTTTTGCATCGATTTGTGATTGTGAGTGGTCTTTGGGTAGGCGACCCCCGGGGTGGGCACAACAATGCCATGGCACTCTACCTAGGGGGACAGCTTGAGGCTCCGTCTCAAAAAAAAAAATAAATAAATAAAAAAAAATAAAACTAGAACTTTGAGATATTAACTCTTGACTTCAGACTCAAATTACTTTCAAGTGTATCTTTTGGTAAAAGCACAAAAGAAGAAATACGAAAGTTCATATAACAAAACAGTTTGATAAATCATCAAATAGAGAATCCACAGCCCAAGATTTGCCATGGACCCAACCATTTTTGATCACTAGCTCTATGATGTTTTTTTATCCTGAAAGTGAAAACAATATAGGTAGGGCAGGCAGAATAATGGTCCCCATCACATCCACATCCTAATCTCCAGAACCATTTAATGGTTTTACATATGTGGTTAAGGATTCTAAGATGAGGAGATTAACCTGCATTACGTGGGTAGGCCCCATGTAATCACAAGGGGCCTCACAAAAGGGAACCAGACGACGACATTAATACAGAAGAGGAGAAGGCAACGTGATGTGGAGGCAGAGATCTGAGTGGTGTGCTCTGAAGACAGAAGGAAGGGCCACAAGGTGAGGAATACAAGTGGTCACTAGAGGCTGAAAAAGGCAAGGAAAAGATTCTCTTCTCAGAGTCTCACCAGCCCCCTGACACCTCGGCCTGAGCCCAGGGAGACTCATTTTGGATTTCTGACATCCAGAACTATAAAGAGAATACATGTTGCTGTCCTGAGTCACTAAGTTAAGAAGTAATTTGTTACAGTGGCATCATGACACTATCTAACAGCCTTAGAAGAAAATGTAATGGTAAGCTCATTAAAGCCAGATACTGTCATATTATTTTATAAATTTGTTTTTTTATAATTTCAACTTTGACACAGTAATTCTTGCACTTCTAGGTTTTCATCTAAGAATATCAGACACATCAATGCAAAATGTCCAAAGAATACTTACCTACTTAATTTCTTTAGAGTGTGTTGGAGGATGTTAAATAAACTTGAAATCCTATTAAACAGAAGAAATTCATATTAAATTAAAGCACAAAAAACTTAATGCTTGACGATCATAGTTCCTCTGGAAGAAAACTGCCCTCAAAAGAACACAGAAGATGAGATAATGTAAAACAAAGAATAATGAAATTCACTTCTATGTGGATTAAATTATAATATTTACTTAATATTTGCCATTTCCTGATTTTCCTTCATTAGCATGAAGTATTTGGCTTTGTGTGAGTCAGAGCAGTTGTAAAGAGATGGCTATTGTATATTCAAATCATATGCTTTTGAAAATGTTCATGGGTCTGTATTAGTACTACTCTACAGAAGAGCTTGCCTTTACAGATGGTGATGACTTAGATCCTAAAACACTGACAAGTAATTACAAGTATGATGACAGAAAAGCCACTGATTGGGGACAGGATAGCAAAATGTATAAGATGTTATTCTAAATATTTATTATCTCTTCTAACCTAAATTCATTCCCTTATTTCTTTCTTTTTTTTTTTT
>NW_003852406.1:12778714-12797537 GCF_000181295.1 Otolemur garnettii
GGCCATTTTTTGGTTGCAGCCGTCATTGTTGTTTGGCGGGCCCGAGCCGGGGATTTGAACCCGCCACCTTAGGTGTATGTGGCTGGCGCCTCAGCCGCTTGAGCCACAGGCGCCGAGCCCCCTTATTTCTTTTTTAAAAACATGATTTTCATTGGGAGAGTTGCGGCAGGTGGTGAACAGGGTGTGGAAATGCTTTTCTATTCACAGAATAGAAGTAGATGTGTGTAAGGACAAGCAGAGAGTTTACATTTGAATCTGGGACTCTTAAATTGAGTCTATGTCAAGCCTGGAAGCTAGAAATGTGTAGTTAGTACAAGTGAGCATCATTTCATCCTGAGCGGTCAAACATATGAACCCCCAGGCACAGCCATGTGGTCTGAGGCACAGCCCTCAGTCCCAGTCTCCTCATAACATAAAATGGACATGACACCCCCAGCACCCTTTGCTTGGAATTGTGAGATGCAAATGAGATAACATTCCTAAGTTATTTCCTTTTGCTTTTAGGCACTTAAAAGTTGGGAATACAATAAATTCATTTCATTAGATACTATGCTTGGTAGAAAGGCAAACATTTTTTGGTTTTTTTTTTTTGAGACAGAGTCTTATTATGCCACCCTTGGTAGAGTGCCATGGGGTCACAGCTCACAGCAACCTCTAACTCTTGGGTGTAAGAGACTCTCTTGCCTCAGCCTCCCAAGTAGCTGGGACTACAAGTGCCCCGTCACACGCCCAGCTATTTTTTGTTGCAGTTGTCATTGTTGTTTAGCTGGCTCAGGCTGGGCTGGAACCCGCCAGCCTCGGTGCATGTGACTGGTACTGTAACCACTGTGCTACAGGTGCCAAGCCAGAAAGGCAAACTTTTTTAAGTCAGAATAGCCAAACTAAGAGTCTCAGACTGTCCTATTTTCCCTTCCTCACAAAGGGGTAAAATGCTTGCTCTTCATGCACTTCAAGATGGTGGCCGCTCTCTGGCTCTAGCCTCCTTAACTAGAAAGGTCGGCAGTACTGGCCCTATGCTTAATTTGGAGATGGAGATGATTAATGTGGACAGATCACAAATTGGGTCTGAGCTCCATCAAAGGATGGACAGATAAAAAATTTGTGCCACATACACACAATGGAATATTATTCAGTCATAGAAAAGAATGAAATTGGGTTATCTGTGTCATCAAGGATGGAAATGGAGGTCATTATGTTCAGTGAACTAAGGCAGGCACAAAAAGACAAATATCACATGTTCTTGCTCATATGTGGAGCTAACAAAGGGTGCCTCCTGGAGGTAGAGAGAAGGGTGGCTACCAGAGTCTAGGAAGGAAAGTGGGAGTAAAGAGAATGTGGTTAAGGGGTACAACAGTACAGTTAGACAGAAAAAATAAGTTCTAGAATTTGCTAGTACAGCAGGGAAATCACAGGTGGCAACAATTTCTTCTGTACTTCAAAATAGCTACAAGTGAAGAACTGTAATTTTCTCAACACAAATGTTTGAGATGACAAGATATCTCAATTTCCCTGATTTGATCATTACACACTGTATACAGGTATAAGATATAACACGCACTCCCCAAATATGTACAACTATTATATGTCAGTAAAAAGATAAACACAAAAACAAAACCAAAAAAATAAACCAAGCCTGGGAAGGCCTCAATGTATAAAAGGATTAAAAGTCTTAAAATGAATTAAATCTAGGCTCAGCGCCCGTAGCTCAGTGCTTAGGGTGCCAGCCACATACACTGGGGCTGGTGGGTTTGAACCCAGCCCCAGACTGCTAAACAAACAAACAAACAAACAAACAACAACAACAAAAAATAGCCAGGTATTGTGGCAGGCACCTATACTCCCAGCTACAAGGGAGACTGAGGCAAGAGTTTGAAGTTGCTGTAAGCTATGACGCCAAGGTACTCTACCAAGGGTGACACAGAGAGACTCTTATCTCAAAATAAATAAATACATAAATAAATGAAATAAATTAAAATAAAATAAATCTAACCAGCATTTAGAGAGAAAGGAAAATTAGTGACAACTTTAAGTTTTTCAATTCCCACCACAGAGTAAACTTTCTTACTTGAGTGCTGGAAGTTTTTCTTTTAATTCTTCTGAGGTAATTTCTTCTAGCAGGAAAAGCTTTGAAGTAAATGCGTCAATATGCCCTAAAATAAAATATCAAACTTAAGAACAAGCAGTTGCAATATTTAGAAAATAAAAATACCCAAGAAATTAATCTCCTTAAAGGTGTTTGTGGAGAAATATACATTTTATTAAGTCTATTAAGTAAAGCTATATTTTAAAATGACATAAAAATTTAGATTATAAAATGAACATGTATTCATTCTAAAATATTTGGTGAATGTAGAAAAGTTCACACATGTCCACATACACAAAATCATTTCAAAGCTTACAATCTATGAATACAACTGTTCAAATGTGGGTGCTTCTAATTCCTATTAAAGTTACATTTTTACAGAGTTTTCTTAGAGATCCATGTACCTATTATCAAAGCAAACAGAGAGAGTCAAATGTATACTCTGGGCCTGTTCAATATGTCTCTAAAACACACTTGGTTCTTCAGATAAAAATCAGATTATAAAAATACGACTTATTATTTTTTAAAGTACACCATATGATTTCCCATGGTTTAAAAAAATAAAAAAAAACTAATCTCCTCAGCCCTACTTTCTTACAAACATGACATGAATCTAGAATTCCAAAAAACAAAACCATAACTTCTCAAGATGATGCTTCTATTTTTAAAAGTAACATGTATGTTCTAAGACAGAACAGGCTGAGACAACGCCACAGTGCTGAAATGTACCAAGGAAGAGTGATAAAAGACAGTCCCGGGTCGAATGTCATTTGACGCAGTCAGTATGGAACCAAGTCATCACGCCACAGTTAGAAACGTCAATTCAGGTTCAATGCTCAAATAACCCATTTTGTTTTTATTTTTTCAACTCCCTGTATTAGCTACCAAAACAAATTACTGGAAAGTTGATGCCAATCCCTGGGACAACAAAAATTTAGATAATTGAATATCTCATTTTCACATCTCGCCCCCTTTCATTTCATTAGCTTTACGTGCTCATGCAAAGAAGTTAATTGAAAACATTGCTACCTGAAGCCTTCCTTTTAAGACAACAAATCCACTCGTTCCCACACCTACCTGCTATTTCGTATGCCAACTTTTAGTTTCGCCTCTGCACTCTCTATACACAACACTCACTACACAGGGACATTACTGATAATAGAGACACATTTTGATGATTTAAAAATCATAGGAAGAGAATATTAAGTACAAAAAATATTTTTAGAGATTTATTACATATGCCTTTGAGGAGATTTGCTAATAGTTCTTACCTTTTTTAAAGAAATAATATGAAAAGTATGTCTTATAGTGTATGTCAAATATGGTCTGTCAAGGATAACTACCCAGAGAATCCCCTACTCTGGGCTTGGAGGCCCTAATTCCTCAAGGAGCTTACAACTCTCAACTGGAGAGTTTCAACTGGAGCTTTCTAAACTGTGGGCCTCAAACGAGTTATCTATGTGCTTCAGAGATTCATTCCCAGAACAACAAGCACCACATGTACCTGCTATTTTTTTTTTTTTTTTTTTTTTTGAGACAGAGCCTCAAACTATCCCCCTGGGTAGAGTGCTATGGCATCACAGCTCACAGCAACCTCCAACTCCTAGGCTCAAGCAAGTCTCCTGCCTCAGCCTCCCAGGTAGCTGGGACCACAGGCGCCCGCCACAACACCTGGCTATTTTTTGGTTGCAGCCCTCACTGTTATTTGGCGGGCCAGGCTGGATTCAAACTGCCTGCCACCTTAGGTGTATGTGGCTGGCGCCTTAGCCGCTTGAGCCACAGGCGCTGAGCCTGTACTTGCTATTAAACTGCAACAGACCCGTGAGCTCACGTGTGCACAGAGGAGAGTAATCCTGCAGTGGAAATCGAGCAGGGGATGGGCAAAACCTACCTAGGGGGTATAATGAACACTATTTGGGTGATGGGCACTCAAGCATTACAGAAGTGATCCACGTAATCAAAAACATTTTAACCCGTTTAGCATTTTGAAACAAAAAAATTAAATTAACTAGTTAATGAAAAAGAGAGAGAGAGATTGATTCCTCTCTTCGGCCCTTGGGGCAGCTAAGCAGTGCTTGGGATGGAAAAGCTTCCCAGCCATCGCCCTTCAGCCATGAGCAATCTCTTCTGTGTGTCACAGCAGACTGTCAAGTATTTGTTAACGATGGAAAGCAGTTTCATATATTAACAGTAGAGATAGAACCTTTACATACATGCACACATTCACACACATATACATGTATAAATACATACTCATGCATACGTAGGTACATTCCTATGTGTACAGGCAGTCAGGCCTTGCTTTCCATGCAGTGTGGGACCATAAAAATGATCATATAGGTTGAAACACTGAAATCAATTTTAATAGTCACTGGGAAAATTAATAATTGTTTAATTACCTTTACATTTTTTGTCAAAGCATTACACTACATAAATTCTCCATCAATTATAAATGTATAGATATAAAAATGAAAAATGAAAAAAATTATAAATGTATAGATATAAAAATGAAAAGAATGCTTATTCTACACACCAGTGGTTCTCAACCTGTGGGTCACGACCCCTTTGTAACAATGAAAATACATCCTGCATATCAGATATTTACATTACGATTCATAACAGTAGCAAAATTACAGTTATGAAGTGGCAATGAAAATAATTTTATGGTTGGGGTCACCACAATGTGAGGAACTCTATTAAAGGGTCGCGGCATTAGGAAGGTTGAGAACCACTGCTATACACTGTAATTCAAAACATTAAAATCACTGAGAATGAAAGTGTTTTATTTCTGGAGTGGTTTGAATAGTGCTTGTTGCCTTTTTATACAACTGACGATAGGAAGCCAGCATCTTTTCTATGCTGTGAACTGTCACACTCCTTTCTAAGTTAAAATCAGCTTCCAACATAGAATCCTTTGTGCTTTCAATGTCATGAAATATCTTCAGGAGTTCTTTCAATGTAAAATCCTATGCCAGTGTCACCACTTCATCCTCTATGTCACAACCACTTTCCTCATTTATGTCACAAAGTTCACCTTCAGTAAATTCATCTGGCAGCAAATCTAGAGTCTCAAATGGCAGCTGTGTCAACATTCCCTCTAGTTCCTTCTATAATTCCATTTATGTTTGATTCAAATTTTGCTTGAAGTCATACCACTTTTTGTTTCTTTGCTTCTATATATCTTGGCCAGTTCCCTCTTTTAATTATCCACATTGGTAAAATATCACTTGGGTTTATCGCTGGGCAACGTGGGGGCAACGTAACCGCACACCTTGCTTTGTTGGTGCATGAGCTCAGTAACAGGTGCACAGTGACCAGTCAGAACAGACTCTGAAAGCAGCAACATGACCAGTCACTGATTTTGTTGTGTCTTCTTATTTATGCAGTTATTTGTGAACTGAAAAGTCACCAGTGAAGTCTACACTTTAATTAATTACTCACTGATGTAATGTAATGTAATATAATGTAATGATTTAATGTAATAATTAAAATTTTGGCTTATCAGAACTATGCAAATTGAAGACTGTCTGTAGGTCAACTATGTAGATCTGATCAGGATTTGGGTAGACACAGAGTGGTGATGACACTTCTCAGGAAATATTCTTAAAGGAGTAAATCTTAATATTTTTATGCGGCAAAAAGATAAAGAGTACTGCAATGCAAGGAAACAGGGTAATTAATGTTTCAGTGAGATAAAGCTAACAGAGAAAAAACCAAGTGCATTTATTCTACCTGAAAAGGAAACCACCAGCTATAGAAGTGGTTCGCTAAGTGTGACCCCTGGACTAGCAACATCAGCACTGCCTGAGAACATCGGAGAAACAGAAAGTCTTAGGTCCTCATCTAGACCTGCTGAATTAGACACTCCAGGCTTGGGCCATCATCTCCACTTTAACGAACCTTTCAAGTGATTTTCTTGAACGGTCTCATTTTTTAAACTAAAAGCATACACTCCAAAACTCGCAGATGCTTTAAAATACCATTTTAAAACATACTGCTCCCCTCACATACCCATAGCCAAGACAAAACCTAACAAAAACAAAAACCCACAGCCATACAATAATACATATTTTTCACCAAACAGTTGTTATAGAAAGCAAATACACCATCCCAGTGCATTAAAATGAATGGCTCATAGGCAGACAGGATGTGGAGGATAACCAGCACACAGGGCAATGATTACTTAGGACTTTTAAGACTACCTTACATAAAGTAATCCATACAGTTGATGGCAGTTTTATCTGTCGAGCTGTTTTTTAAAAAACCTCAAACTTTAAATGTTTTTGCCATGAATCTCCATTCTTTAAAAAGAATTTCACTGGTTAAGTTTTTGTTTGGTCCTTTCCTAAAATGTAGGTGGCTGGCGATCACTTTCAGGTAACTTACATTAAGGTTGTTGGAGTGAGATCTTTGGGCGAACACTGGTTAGACCAAACACTAAAACAACAAACACCCAGCACATGTACAAAGGGTGAAGAGGGAGTGTACCACCAAGTGGTACAGGTCGCCACTTCCTTTCTGGGGTGAGCAGAGAGAGTGAATCTATTATCTCATTGATACCATCATAAAACATGGAAAAGAACTGATTAACCAAAATTGGAAAAAAAAGTTATGTGAATAACCTTTTCTTAAGCAATAAAAACCACACTTACCACATTTATTACATATAAGGAATTACGCTAAGCACTATGAGAATACAACAAGTTTTATCAGAATCTGACCGTCAGCTGTATATTGTCCAACAGGAAGGAAGTGTATTAAGTATGAATGTCCACCTTCCTTAGGTACTAAGTGGGACAGCTGATGTCTCCGACCATTCACTTTGACGCTTCTTGTTTTATTTTTACTGTGAAGGTACACCCTCAGTGTTGCAAGGGCATGTTCTGGCTTGTGATTATCTTTCAAATTTTGTTTTAGAGTGATTTTTGTGAAACCACAGATCAGTCAAACATTTGTGTTATTTTCTGAATATGAGCTCCATTAAGGAACCAACATAGCAGAGACGGCGCCTGGAAGGATGTGGCTAGTGATGCACAGTACATCCATGGTTGGACAAGTTCTGCTCTGAAGATTTCAATCTTGAAAATGAGCCCTGCAGGCGACCTGAGACCAAGGTGAATAATGATGAGCTGAAAGCTCTAGTGGAAGTGAACCCATCTCAACCTACATGTGAATTAGCAGCAAGGTCTGACATCCTGTGTTTTGGTTTTGTTTAGCAGGCTCTGGCCAGGTTGGAACCCGCCACCCCTGGTGCACAGAGCCGGCGCTCTAACCATTGAGCCACAGCGCCCAGCCTAAGGTTTGACATTCTTATTTCAACAATATTGGACCAAATCCTTGAGGTAAAGAAGCTGGACAGATGGTTCAGTATGAATTAAATGAGTGTCAGAAAAAATCATGTCTCAAAACTTGTCTTTCTTTGCTGTCAAGACATAAAGGTAAAACATTTCTACACTGTATCATTATGTGTGATGAAAAATGGATTCTTTTTGACAATTGCAGATGTTCAGTAAAATGGCTAGATAAAAAGATGAAGTGCTGAAACATAGTCCCAAACCAAATATTTATCAAAAAAAGCTACTGGGGTCTGTCTGATGGTGCAGCACTGGTATTATCCATTATGGCTTCATGAAACCTGGTCCACTGATTACAGTGGATGTCTACTGCAGCCAGCTAGATGAAATGATGAGGATGCCTGGAATTAAGCAGCAGAGACTGGTCAATAGAGACTGGGGCAATGCCGTTATAAAACAATACTCAACCGCATCCTACAAATAATGCTGCTCAAACTATAGGAGCTGGACTTGGAAATCCTCTGTCATCCACTGCATTCATGAGACCTTGCACAACTGACTACCACTTCCTCCATTCTTCGGACCACTTCTAACGAGAAAAAATATTCAATTCTCAGCAAACTGTGGAAAAAGCCTTTCGCAATTTCACTTCCACTCGCTCTCCAGGCTCTTCGACTGCTAGCATAAACACGCTACATTGTTAAGATGGCACAAGTGTGTCAACAGTATAGGCGTGTACTTTGATTACTCGTACTGCCTTTTTTTTTTTCCAGACAGAGTCTCACTTTGTCACCCTTGGTAGAGTGCTATAGTATCACAGCTCACAGCAACCTCAAACCCTTGGGCTAACGTGATTCTTTTGCCTCAGTCTAGGGTGGGCTAGGACTATCGGCACCCACCACAATGCCTGGCTATTTTTAGAGATGAGGTCTTGCTCTGGTTTAGGCTAGTCTCAAACTCGTGAGCTCAGGCAATCCACCTGCTGTGGCCTCCCAGATTAGGACTACAGGTGTGATGAGCCACCATACCCAGCCTAATCGTACTGCTTCTTGCTTGAGATATAATAAGCTAAACTTTTGACTCAAAAATTGGATATTTCACGTTTAATGACCTAATAGAAAGTAACAAGTCATAAGAGAAGTATAACACAATGCACTGAGAGACCAACGGAGGGAAGAGACGGGCATGAAAGGGCAGTCTGAGATGGTTAGGCTAGATTCAGAGGGATGGATGAATCGAGATGTTTGGGATTAAGCATTCTAGTGGGAGGAAATAATACCAAGAATGATTAGCAAATAATTTATCATTTGAAGTATAACTGTACATGAACTCGGCCAATGTAAATTAAATCCCTTAAGTCTTGTCTCTCCCAAACAAAACAAATAATAAAAAATCATTTCATCCCCCCTTCTCCCTTCCTTCCTTCTCCCTAGCCCCCTCCCCATGGAAAAAAAATAATTTCATCAAGATAGTATTAGAGATTCAAAAAACAATGTCTTAATTTTAAGAAAATTTCAAAATATATGTATAAGTCAAACAATAAATCAAATAGTACTTCTTAAAGGAGCTTGTTAGAAAAATATATGTATTTTTATTTAATTATACTGTTAAATAGATACTTTAAAAATAGAAATAGTATGATGACATCCTTGTACAGCTAAAGAGAAACATACAGTTATCACTAACTCCATCTCACTATTTCATTTTGGAGGACGAATGGGGATTTAATAGAAAAGAATGTTAACACAATCAGAAAGTTGCAAACAAAGAAGTACAGAATGAAAGTAGTTACAAATTAACTTTAAAGTATGTGCTTATAAAGAAATTAAAAAGAAGAACAAAGCTTGTATAACTTACCGACATAAAAGGAACAGTTGGAATGCAACAAACTTTCAGTCCATAAGCAACAAAGTTCACTTTCAGTCAGAGCTTCAACTCCGTAACAAGCTTGATACTCCACTTTTGGCAGTACATAAACTGGAACTTGCTGCAGTGCAAGATGATACTTTTTCAAAGCTCCATTGATTCACTATTAATAGCAAATACATTTGCCTATATAGCTTTGCCACTTTCGAAATGCTTTCTGGTAATCTTATTTCCTGCTTTCGCTTAGGGTAGGACAGAATCAGGGTCCCATTTGAGCCCGATATGACGCTTCATAGGTGCAGGTGAGAGGTGAATGGATAAAAGAAAAAGATCCCTCCTTGGTACTCCTGTCCCCAGCATACTTCCCCACATATGCAACATTTTATTTCTGTGGGATAACGTGACTAACAGTAGGATCCTTAGAAAAGAGCCTATGGTACATAATTGCCCAAACGTTCAAAGCTAGATGCTGGGAAGCCATGACTGTAATATATACTATTCTCAATAGAAAAGAAAAGGTGAATCTTTTGCTCCTTTAAAGAACTGATAATACTATCTCAGGTACAAACACTCCAAGCAGCTTGTTGTCATTTCATAAATGAATGAGCATTAATACCTAATACTAATACCTATAGATGTCATTATCATCAACATAAAGGTTTTATTTCAGACACAAAGTGACAAATTATCCATTCAGACTTTACTGGTCAGGACCAGTATTTACTACAAAAATTATGTAAAATGACTGTACCTGTTACTGGTCTAAGAGAATATGCAAAGAAATACATGTCTGTGAAATATGATGGTGGTCCTGCTCACTGTCCACGCTACCTCATATCTGGCAAAGAAAATTCTGCTCCTAAAGTCTGTTTCCAGCTGCAGAAATACTTTAAGGTACTTACTCAAAGTGATACGGCTAGTTAGTATTTCTAAAATTATACTAAGGTGTTACTATTTACAGATTTGAAAGTACTTCATTTATGTTTCTGAATTATGGATTTCTACAACGTGGCAAACTTAGTGGGCTTGGTACAATGGTGGTGGTAAGAGCGAGTCGAATTCAGTAAAATTTCTGTTATCAACAATGACTATATTTTATACGATCACCTTTGGATTCAGTAAAACTTTAAAAGGTGCTTCATAAATTTCAATGGGTACACGAATAACCCGGTGATTTTGTTAAAACGTAGGATTTGGGGTGGAACCTAAGGTTTTGCATTGCTTATAAGCTTTTGCTCCAGGGACCGTACTTTCCAACAGTAAGGCCCCTAACTTGTCTTCTCAATAAAAAAACCAAAAATTAAATTGTGATTAGGATGATTTGATTGTTAAAAGCATTTCATTACATAATAATTCTTCAGCAAATGGTAACCTGCATATGATTTAGTCTCTTATAACCTTAGAGCAAAAAGGAGCTAAAGAAATGAGGCTCGGAAAGTTAAACTTCCTCTAGGATACACAGCTGGATTATGGCAGAGCTGGGGAAAAAATACTTGGTAAAAAAAAAAAAAAATCCCTTCACTGGGATCAGAAATGGGTAAGAGAGTTAATTAAAAAAATACATATAGTTTCTGAAAAGGAAATACTTTGGGAGATTCTCTTTGATAATACTTCCATAATCTCGTTTTAATTTCTATATGTATTCTACTGCCACCTCCAGGAAGCCAGGGGGAAAAAGGCCTGAATATTTTATCTTTCCTTAGAATTCCAAAATTGAAACTTTTAAGTACAAAGTTTTCATACTATAAAAATGACATTTTCTATTTCCTTTTCCCTTGACAAGTGGCTCCTTTTCTCCCCAGTGAATGCTTTTCTTAGTTCTGTCTTCCAATTTTTCACATAAACCTTTTAAACTTCTACATATATTCTTAAATAAATATTTTACAGCTAGTATCCTCTCCTCAACCTGTTTAGGTATCTTTTATTCCTCCTAACATTTGCCACCGTCAGGATCTCTTTTTATAGCCCTAGAATGCCAATATAAAGTTTAAAATAACTGGATTTAAATTCTTTGAACATTTTGGAATACAGCCCTGAGGATATTTTGTTAATTGAAACAGATGATAACAAATAATATCAAATCATCTACAGTTACGTGGTCTGGATTTCATAATTATATGTAGAACTCAGTAAATTCCAGCTGTGTCTTGTGGCCCAGATTTGCCTGTTCATTTCACCCCATTATTTGAGACTGCTGCTGTTTTTCAGTTCTCCTGTGCAGAGCAGCTTAAGCAAAGTCTTGATAAGGAAGGGTACACGATCCTGGAAACTAAGATCTCAACTATGATAACACAGAATTGAAGAACAAGGAAAAACAAAAGAGAGACGAGGTTGTTGGACATCAGAGGTTCCAGAGACTTGTTAGGATTTTAAAGCTCTATCTGAACAAGTTTGTTTTTAGGTAGGAAATATTAATGAAGATATATATTCAGACCTAATTAAATAGTACCACATTAAAAATTTTCAAACTAGTGCCTCAACCTCTCTAAAGAGGTTGCTAGGCTCAGCGCCTGTGGCTCAAGTGGCTAAGACGCCAGCCACATACACTTAAGGTGGCGGGTTCGAATCCAGGGAGGGCCCGCCAAAAAACAACAATGATGGCTGCAACCAAAAAATAGCCAGGCGTTGTGGCGGGCGCCTGTGGTCCCAGCTACTTGGGAGGCTGAGGCAGGAGACTTGCTTGAGCCCAGGAGTTGGAGGTTGCTGTGAGCTATGATGCCACAGCACTCTACCCATGGGGACAGCTTGAGGCTCTATCTCAAAAAAAAAAAAAAAAAAAAAGAGGTTGCTAAATATTCCTGAATGATATCCTCTTTACCTCTCCATTTTCTCATTTTTTCAATACCTATTTATTGAATTTCTATGGTACAAAACATACAGAGATGAATAGGACATGGTTCCAAGGGGCACACTGTCTACTAAGGGATCTAAGCCATGAATGCTAAACTATTACGTATAATACAATAAGATAAATGCTCACAGAAAATTTTGAAATTTTACTCTGAATACGATGCAATCAGAAATACAAGACTTCTATGTGGATATTCTTTAAGGTTCAATTGTTTTGATGTATTTTAATGAAGAATGAATTCTCTCCTATAAAGTTATGTCTTAACATTGACAAATTTCACTTTAGTCAAGTGAATGGCAATGTCTTTACCTATTTGTCTTATTGAAGAATTAAATCAGGGCTCAGCACCCATAGCTCAGTGGTTAGTGCACCAGCCACATACACTGGGGCTGGCTGGTTTGAACCTGGCCTGGGCTTGCTAAAAACAACAATGACAACTACAACAACAACAACAAAAATAGACAGGTGTTGTAGTGGGTGCCTGTAGTGCCAGCTACTTGGGAGGCTGAGGCAAGACAATAGCTTAAACCCAAGAATTTGAGGTTGCTGTGAGCTGTGTGACACCATCGCACTACCAAGGATGACATAGTGAGACTCTGTCTCCAAAAAAAAAAAAAAAAACCAAGGAATTAAATCAGTATCAAAATTTACCTAGGCTATTCTTTCTCTCTTTTTTTTTTTTTTTTTTTTGAGATAGAGTCTCACTTTGTCACCCTTGGTAGAGTGCCGAGGCATCATAGCTCACAGTAACCACAAACTCTTGGGTTCAAGTGATCCTCTTGCCTCAGCCTCCCTAGTAGCTGGGACTACATCTGGATATTTTTAAAGACAAGGTCTTTCTCTGGCTCAGACTGGTCTCAAACCTGTGAGCTCAGGCAATCCCCCACCTCAACCTCCCAAGTGCTGGTATGAGCACTGCACCCAGCTCTGCCTAGGCTATTCTTAACAGGCACTGCCCATCAAAAATTTCTAAGTGGTGGATGGTGCCTATGGATCAGTGAGGAGGGCACCAGCCCCATATACTGAGGGTGACGAGTTTGAACCTGGTCCTGGCCAAACTGCAACAACAACAACAAAATAGCTGGGCATTGTGGCAGGCGCCTGTAGTCCCAGCTACTCAGGAGGCTGAAGGGAGAGAATCCCCTAAGCCCAAGAGCTGGAGGTTGATGTGAGCTGTGACACCACAGCACTCCACTAAGGGTGACAAAGTGAGACTCTGTCCCTAAAAAATAAAAAAAAAATTTCTAAGGGGTACAAGCTGAAAGAAATACAAAGTGGAAAGGGTTCACTGGGTAGAAAGTGAAAGAAATGAGGTTAGCCCCAAAATTAATCAGAGAGAGAGAGAGAGAGAAAAGAATTAAAGAAATAAACCTTGAAGATACCATCCACAGCACTGACACTATGTATTCAAGATGCTTAAGCTTATGATCTTTGAATTTATCACAGTTAAATATAGATGAGGCAGGGAAGAAACTGGCAGATAAAGTGAACTCTAAATTCAGAGAATATTAGCATTTATCTAGAGGAGACTAGTATCAAACTTATACTGTCATTCCTTGATTTTCTCTTGTAAAAAGCACTACTCTTACATGAAATTCAAAACCATTTGGTTTCTAACATTTCAAGCCTAAGTCCATAGTAAAAACTAAATTATGAGAATTAGAAATTTAATAACATAGGAATTTAATAATTCATTCACAATCTTCCTTCTACTTAACAAATGATAAAAATATTATCAAGACCAAGTCCATGGATTTGACAAAGTGTACACCCTAGATCTGATGGGCTAGCCTTAGAGTTGGCTGGGGCAGTCAAACTTTTACACTGCTGTTATCAGCAGTATGGAACGGCTCCCACCACTTTCCCTTTTAAATTTGTTTTCAGCTATTCTGTGATATGAGATGGTAGTCGCACAGTATTCCAAAGGATCAGTCCTGGAACACTACTATTCAGGATTCATCTAATCCCTATCCCCAGACACAATGACATTCTGAAGGGGTCAGTGATGATTCTGATTGGACAGTGGGTTATATACTAAAAAACAGAGATACCAAAACTTAAAAAGAAAAGTATACCAAGACAAATAGAAAAAAATTCCCTTAAAAACTTAAAGGAAAAACATTATAATATTTGTTATACAATCAATTATAATACAGAAGCTTCTCTTTATTTACCAGAATTCAGTATTTATTCACAGAAAAATTCAAATGAATCTGAAAGGGAACCTCAAATATCAAACATGAAAAGAGGATACATAAAAGTAATTCCTCAAACTGCAATACATAATTCCTTCCTCTGAGGAAAATACTTACACCAAAATCAAAAGGAAAAAACAGGGCGAAAAGAAAGGAGATACAGTCATCTAACATTCTCCAAAAGACTAATGTTTGGGAAAGCCTATTTTCCAAAACTTAGACTTCTAAAGTGAGTTATGAAAGACCCAAATTTAGAGAGAAAAGGGCTCACACGTCCTAATGGAAAGCTAAAGCCACAGAGAAAACAGGAATATATGGGCTTATCCAGGTCAAACTGATAGACATTTTTCATAAACTTTACATAGGATGAATACCCCTTATCCAAAAAGCTTGGGACCCAAAGTGTTTCAGATTTGGGATTTTTTCAGATTTTGGAATATTTACAAATTCATTTATGTTTCATATATACCTTATACACACATAACCTTAGGATAATTTTACATAGTATTTTTAATCATTTTATGTGTGAAACAAAGTTTTTGACAGGTACTTTTCTGGAAATTGGCTTTAAGAGCTCATCCTGCATTTTTAAAATCTCTCCAACTGGATCAAATTTCTTATATACTCGTTTGATAGGTTTTTTTAAAACACAGGATTGTGACTGTCACATGTGGTCAGGTTGAAACTTTCATAGTGTCACATCCGCATTTAAAATGTTTTAGATTTTGGAGCATTTTGGATTTCAGATTTTTGAATTGGGGCTATTCAATCCATACGTTCTATGAAAGAATATTACTGACATTTATGACTATGACATATAATTAAGCATTTTCCCTTACTAAAATTGACTTCAGTATTTTAGTGAAAAGACATACCCTGTAAACACTACTCTAAGAGTGATCCGCAATTAACAGTTAAACTCCACAGCAATGGCATGTTAACTATTCGCTAATTGTCTACTTATGCTACCATATCTTAACTCCCCAAATAGCAACTTACTCTTCTGATCTTCTTCCGTTTTTTAGAACGTGGTCTTGTCTCTATCCTCTGGAGACTGCAACGCACGAGTAACAACAGGTCTTGAAGGCTAAATAACTTATAAACAAAATTTCCTTCCTGGGGAGCCGTATATTCCGATGTATCTTCAACATAGTCCTGAAGTTCATATGGCAAACCTTTAAAAATAATGTTTCTCATTTTTATTTTAAAATACATTAGCTCTTTACCCACCATAATGCAGAATAAAACCATTCCATTAACTATTTTGAAACTTCTATCCATGTTAACTTTCTACTTCCTCTGCATAATTTTTTCTTAATTAAATGATAGCTGTGTACATTAATGCAATCATGGGGTACAGTGTGGTGTTTTCATATACAATTTGAAATATTTTCATCAAACTGGTTAACATAGCCTTCATGTCATTTTCTTAGTTATTGTGTTAAGACGTTAATATTCTAATATTCTACTTTGAGAAAGATTCACTTGTACCCTTTCCTCTGTATACTTAATGCTCACACTATTGCCATTTCTGTTTAAATTGCAGGGAAGAGCTGAAATCCAAGCTTTAAATTTCTCTTCCTTTTAAGTATTACCTCCACTAACTCTAGGTAAAGTATAAATTAATACAATAGCATATCATGTGAGAAGGAAAAAAAAAGTTTTAAAAAAGTAATCTAGGCAGAGCTGAGGAACAGATTTATATTTCACAAAATTAAAATGTACAGAACTGCAAACACCAAATATAAATACATCCTAGAAGGACTGATGTTTATAGTTGTTTTTGATACATTCACTCCTTACCAGTTTGGTGAGCTAACTTATATTACATTATAGCTTAGTAGCCACTATACTGCTCATTAACCTTTAGGTACATATCTAAAGAGAATGGTTTAGAAGCTGAAATACTGCACAGTAGGTTGATAAGTGAAATATCAGTGACTATGCAGACAACGCAAAACAGGTTATAACAAAGAGTAAGTGAAGGAATGGGGGGGCGGGGTAATCTAAGGAAATGTAACAGATACAACGGTATAAGTTCTTTATCAACATTTACTTACGTCCTTTTGGCTTCTGAAATGTGGAAGGCCATCTGGAGGCATCTAAAGGAGCAGAGAATTGCTCAGAAACAGAGGGGTGTTTAGAATTTTCTAAGTTCATTAAGGGCAATTCAGGTACTTTTCTGGAAATTGGCTTTAAGAGCTCATCCTGCATTTTTAAAATCTCTCCAACTGGATCAAATTTTTTATATACTCGTTTGATAGGTTTTTTTAAAACACATGACTCTTCTGGACTACAAGCAGTATTAGCCTGGTTTCCTACAGATGCCTGTCCTGAGGAAGAATTTGGGCTAGCTGTTCTAGACCTTAAATCAGAATCCACAGCAGGCGTCTTCCCATTACTAT
Organism: Otolemur garnettii; assembly: GCF_000181295.1. Lineage (NCBI taxonomy): Eukaryota > Metazoa > Chordata > Mammalia > Primates > Galagidae > Otolemur > Otolemur garnettii. Next base: position 12,795,409 of record NW_003852406.1, read on the forward strand.
TATTTTTACAGTCTGTATCTATGACTAAACAGTCCTCGTCTGTATCGCTACTGGAAAGAAGCGCATCTTCAGATGTAGCTGCTGCTGATGCAACAGTTTTTTCCTTTGAGTTACGTGCGTTGCCTACAACATTTAGCCTCCCATCATTGGTACGTTCCACATCTACAGACATAGCATTTTTATTAGAAGTTTCAGTTTCCTTAGAACTTTTTAACTGTAAGGCTTCAGATGTAGTCAAGTCTCTATCTTGCATCAATGGCTTGCCAGAATTTGAAACCTTTTCACCACTTGGTTCAAATTCCTGACCATCTTTGTTTCTGCTCTCGTCAGGGCGACCAGTCTTGCCAGTGACCAGTTGTTTCTCCTTTTGCAATTGTGCCATCAGCATCTGAGATAAACTTCTAGAATTAGCACAAATGTCTGATGCACTTGGTGCCACAGGTACAGCTGCTGCTTTAGGGGCTGGGGGAGGATCAGTCACGCTGGGTACCGTGGAGGTACTTGTTGGACTTGGTGACTTTGACGGTTTGGTCGTGGTTTCTCCAAAAGTTTCCAGTTCTGTGACATCATCATTGAAATCCAGATCCACATTTTCCAGAGTCTCAATTTTTCGGCACTCATTAACTTCAAAGGATGTCTTAAGAAAATATATTGGTAAATAATTATCAAAATTTCAAGCCACCCTTCCCTATCTCTTAACATACTTATCCCTCTCATACATAGTTCAGGCTTTTTAAAAGTAGAAAGAAAAGCCTAATGGCTCTAAAATGTCCTTGCTTAAGAAGATAATAAACTACTAGCAACTATTTAAACTTGCCTTCCTTCCCATTAAAATGTTCTCAGAAACAGACATACTTTCCAAGTTGTAACAGCACAGGAAATGGAATACTTCATACTTATGAAGTACCATATCCTAAGAGGAGTTTCGCTTGTCGGGCCAAACAGGAAGGCAGCAGGTTTGCCTATTCTGTACATTCTTGCAGGGACACCATGACCTAGCTGAGAAGGAAGCCCCTTGCTGCCACTGTGAGGAAGCTGCTTTCTAACGTAGCCAGAGAAATGTCACCAGCCTCGGTGCATCCGTAACATCAGTCAGCGACCTCCTTTCCACATCTACTCAGGGAAAATGACTTTTAGTAACATAAGATGGGGCAGAAATGGACAGGAAGTTTATTGTATTCTGGGATATGAAGTCATTAAGGTTGTAGTTTTTCACTTACTACTTTAATAATGAAAGAACTACACACAGCTTTAATTTACTTAGAAATAAATTGTCCCCTGTACAAGCAGACAAACAGGCTCCAGGAGCTCTCTCCTCAATTGAGCACAGCACTTGAGACAAGTAACATGGAAATCCAGTTATGGGTTATGTATACCCATACAACTAGATTTGAGAGAAAGCTTCTAATAGCAGTCAGGTATTGAGTAAGAAAGATCAACCTATGTAAGTTACTTAACCTCTATGAACCTCAATTTCCTCATCTCTGAAATAGGTGTAATAGGGTCAGCTTCTTGGATTTGTTCTAAAGGTTAAATGAGAAATTATACCTAGAAAGTCTCTTGGCATAGAGCCTGGCACTCCTTGTAAACGGTAGCTCCTACTAAAAATAAAGACTACAAAATTTAACTATATACTGCTTAAATGAGGCATTCCTATACAAAAAGATTAAAAACAAAACAACTAGCGACACCACCAAGAAACAAAAAGAGGAAGTATAGCCATATGTGTATTAGACAAAGCAGAATTCAGTACAAAAAGTATTAGACAGAAAAAGGAGGAATACTATGTTAATAAGTAACAAAATTTACAGTGAATAGACAACAGTCATGAATGAGATATCCCAAATAACTATATCAAAATATATAGTCAAACTAAAAAATAAAAGCAAAATTTCACAGAAACATAATTGTACTTGGTCAATGAGAGAATAAATAGGAACAGAGAAAGTATGAATAATATTAACTAAATGATGGAAATTATTATACATATACGAAATATATATATTGAAAGCATATATGTAGGCTCGGCGCCTATAGCTCAACCGGCTAAGGTGCCAGCCACGTACACCTAAGGTGGCGGGTTCGAATCCCCAGCCCGGACCCGCCAAACAACAATGACGGCTGCAACC